>NC_089980.1:79719590-80022621 GCF_036417845.1 Apteryx mantelli | reverse complement strand
GGATTCCTAGGAGATGGAAAGGACTTTTTCTCCCAAGGCTACCACTCCCATTAACTGGAGACATGAGACCCCTCCCCCTTTGCTACAAACTTCACTTCTAAAACATAGTATCATATGTTTTCCAGTTAGCTGCATAGATTAATATACATATTTCATACATAAGCACACTAATCATTATGCTGCAAAAATAGCTGAAAATATCCTCCTCATTGCCATTGGAGATCTCCCTGCTTTCAGACATTTTCAGCTAAAGCTGCAGGTCTCTTTGGGCTAGATAGGTTGCAAACCTCTTGTTTTCATTAGCCTGTCAGCATCCACAGTACTTGGTATTATTCAGCATCTTAGCTTAATGCAGAGTCTGTAGTAGCTGACAGGCTACTACAGACTGCTGGTTGTCATGTACCATTTTCCTGAGCAATGAAGTCTCAGCTTATATCCTAAATGGTTATGCTCCAAGTTGGGCTTTTGTGTTTAAATAAAACCTAGATTATATCCCATATCTGTACTACTGGAAAATCAAATTGCCAACGTGATTGTCTTAGCGAAGTATTAGAGCATGACTTGTGTTTGGAACAGGCAGCTGCTCTCTTTACATCCCTCTGCCCTGGAGGACAAGCACTCATTTCAGGGCAGGTAAGCAATGTCTCTGCCACCTTCTCCCAGTAAACGTTCCCTAAGGGAAGTGCAGGGCTCCTGCCAAGCCTTCCATGGAAACCTCACACCAAAGGCTGCTGAAGGCTGCTAAAAATCAGCCCACACCTGAGACAAATGTTACAAAATGCCTGTTGTAAGCTGGTGAGTGACCTTGGGCTAAGCAGCAAGAAAAGATGGTGAAAACCTCAATACATTGAAATCATGCAAGATTCACTGTTCAAAACGGCTCTGTTAAGCTTTGCATTGACAGTAAATTTGTTTGAATATGATGCCTGAAATGAGATGCAGAGGTACAAGTTCATATGAACTGAAATGAAAGAAAAAAGGAGGGAATGGAATTCAGTTTTAGCATTAATGGTGATAAATGTCATTTAGCATCAAACTTTCCTAAATCCCCTCTGTCATGAAACTAGGTATTAAAAAAAATCTGTGTGTTAAACATATTTTTTAAAAACTTGAAATGACCCTAAAACAGAATAAGTTCTAGGCTTGCAGTAGAAAAACATGCTTTATCTCTAGATATTTCTTAATTCAGTCAAGGCTTTCATTGATATCTGTGGGAGTTGTCCTGAAAAAGGCTTCTACAAAGGCTGTAAAAGCTGTTTGATTTGGTTCATTTTTAATTAAAAAAAAAAACAGTGAATTTCATCTTTGCTTCACTTGTGTTGTAATCCTTAGTACTTCTCAATTCTGCTTAAACAGGGATTTAGATGAAAGTGCTTTATTGAGTATGGGCTTTTGTTAGGGTTATAGAGCCTCTGAAATTACATTCTCTCAGTTTTAAAACCAACATTTTGTTGTAGGCTAATACAAAGTACAAATATATACATGCAAGTACATGCAAAAAACAATGCAGGCAAAAAGAACTGAATTGTAGATTCATTAACATTACTTTTCACAAATATCATAGAGCAACTCTGTCAGTTCATGTCCTTTTAATTTCCTACCCCCTTAGTTTCCCATTCATTTTCATTCATAAATATAGATATATATTTGCTGTTCAGGATCTCTCCAATTTTTTATTCAATTGAATAGAATATTTTCTTGCAAAATGTTCCATGTGCCAAAAAGTAATGCAAGCCAAAGCTTTCCCAGTTATGGACAAGCAGATCTCATTTTCAATGGGCCAAATTCACCTTCTGAAAAAAGCAGAGGGTGAAATTACACTACACATAAATGTTGTCCAATATACACATCAATTTTACCTCAGTATCATCAATTCTAAGGGGTTCGGGCCAAAAAAAAACCTACAGCACTGATGTAAAAAAGGCAATTTTCCAAAAGTCCTAAAAAATTTATAATGTCAATCTATTATATGACAAGTAATTTCCTCAGTCATATTATTTTAACTTCTGAAGACAAGTGTTGCATACGCAAATCCTTAGTTTCCCTCTCAAGTCAAAGATATGGCATGATTTAGATGAATAATGTTCAAAATACTGTGGACCAATTTTTCTCTGACATTACTTTTTCATTAGGGTATTCTGTATTTACTGGTGAAACAAATGTCACACTTCTGCATCTACACTGCATCCAGATCCCTTCTGTGGTATCCCCTACTTTGTTATTCTTTGTTTCATGCAATATTTCCCTGTAGCTGTTGGAAACCTCAGCAGATTGATGAGGTGTGTCTCATACCACATGCCTTACTTTCCTTTTAACTGTGATATTATGCTCATTTTTTTGAATGCATATTTTCTTTATGCAAAAATTCTATTGCAAATGTTGAAGATACAGTTTTGGGTGTGATACAAGAGTTTTACCTACTGAAGGCTGGAAGTAACAAAGCATATTTGGAAGCCTGACTTTTCTAGGCTTTGGTTCTTTCTATAATGGGGAGAAACCAACCACAGAATTGTGACTCTTGCACAGGGAACATGCTTCCCCTTTATAGCAGAAGTTCTGACTTCTGCTGCTGATATGATTTCTTTTCTTTTTTCACCCACTGTGGACAAATTCAAGTTAGACCTGAAACTTGTATACTTTTCCTCCATGCTGAATTTCTAGATATTTTTTTTGGTTTGTTAGTTACTTTTCCTTTTGGTGAAACCATAGCACAAAATCTGGGCTCTGCAACAACCCATCAAAATACATGCTGTAATAATTATTTACATTTACTTTTTTTCAAAGTCCAGGAACACAAACTCATTAGTATTAACATGCAATTGCTGAAACACAGTAAGAAACAGGTAGGCAAAAGAGGTATAAAGACAATAAGGAATCCTATTATTCATTGTGTATTGATCAAAATGGTTGAGCCACAGTAAAGTCAGAGGGTAAAACAATAGCACAGTCCATGTTTCCATATCAATAATTAGAACACAAATAGACACAATGGTTTCTCAGCCTTTTCCAATCAAGTTTTGAATATCTCCAGGGATGGAGATTTCACAGCTTCTCTGGGCACCTATTCCAAAATTTGACTACATTCATTGTGAAAAGATTTTCCTAATATCTAACTAGAATTTTTCTTGTTGCAACATGCATCCATTGCCTGTTGTCCTGCTGTGCATCATCCAAGAAGAGCTTGCCATGTTTTCTCTGGGCCCTCCCATTAGGTAGTTTCAAGCAGCAATAGGATCCCCCTGAGCCTTCTCAGACCCAGCGCTCTCAGCCTCTCCTTGGATATCCTGTGCTCCAGTCCCTGACCAGCTTGGTGGCCTCCACTGGACTCACTCCAGTAGGTCCATGTCTGTCTTGAACTGGGGAGCCTAGAACAGGATGCAGCACTCCAGATGTAGCCTTACCAGTGGGGAGGGGGAGGAAAGTCATTTCCCTCGACCTGCTGGCAGCACTTGCTAATATAATACTGTATTAGGTCAATATATGCATGGGCAACTGTAGAAGGCAAAGAATCTATTTTATTTTCTTTGCACTGGTAAAATAATTAAGCAAGGGCAAAATGGGTAGGGGTGAAAAATGACTTTGCAAACAAGACAGGGCAGGTTTTCTGGAAACAGAAACAAAAATGATTTCACAGAAAAATACGTTTGGAATACCTTTAACAACCACTTGAGAAAAAGAATACTTTTGTGAGACAGATTGATTTTATTCTTATTTTATCATGATGTTATCAGAAGATGAGGGAGTGATACTGTAGTTAACTTGGGATCAGAATCACCACAGCTGCAAAATTTGCAATGGTACAAATAGAAAATAAAATCCAGAATCTTAAAGAGATTCACTTTTGCAAATGCAAAGCAAAAATATATAGCAAAAACCTGACAAATTAAGACACAAGCTAAATATATTTTTTACATCCATACAAGAAACATGAGTGACTTCTACTGGAAGTATTGAAATGACAATGTCTGTTCCTTTGCTGCGTTCAGCGAAAATCTTCTAGATCTTTCCATCTGACTGCTAATACAATGTTTGTGCTAACTAGATTTTAACAACAACAAATCTACAGTGAATGAAAGTCATCATCCTTCTCAAACTGATGAGATTTTACTTAGAGATGACTTAAAGTATTTGTTCTCCATTCATATACATACTCTTTCAGGAAGAAAAATATAGTCAACCTTGAATTTGTAATGTGAAAAATATGCATGTGCACACACATACACACTTTTAACATGCATTTC
This sequence comes from Apteryx mantelli, assembly GCF_036417845.1. NCBI lineage: Eukaryota > Metazoa > Chordata > Aves > Apterygiformes > Apterygidae > Apteryx > Apteryx mantelli. The sequence continues at coordinate 80,018,380 of NC_089980.1, read as the reverse complement.
AATATTGAATTTAGTATTATTTTCTCTCTTTGCCTTAGAGGACATAGAAGAAAAGAAGATGACAAACCTTTACATCTCATTAAGAAATGATCACTTCCACCATCCCCTCTCTGATGTCCTCCAAAATAAAAGGCCAAATTCTATTCAAGGTTACATATCTGCAACTCCTTTTGAAATTTATATGAGTTACTGAAATTACTGATGGTAGAGTCATTACGAAAACAAATTACACAAATTAAGATCCCTCATAGCCCTAGAATCCTGGGGTTATGGGGTTACTTTCCATGAGACTACACATTCACCAGCTGTCAAGGTCAATTTGCCAATATAAAAGATAGCGGAAACCTTGTATGCACGTCAGTCCTAACAAATTGTAAGGCCACTGACAGAAGCAAGGGTGGGAAATTATATAGAAAATGTCCCTTATGTGGACAAGGTTTCTGGAAGGTGAAGTGACTTACCTGGGATTACCTACAAAACCAAAGGCAACCAAGCTCCACTGCTGGTTGGTCCTGCATTTGTGCCCACAGTTGCACATTTCTTGCACTAGAAGCTCCTCAGCCATGGTCCAGAGACTCCTGTAGACGTTCTGATTCAGCCAGAATAGTTGCTTATAATACTTTCATTAAACTTTATTTCTGTACAGTCTTTTGCTTTTGCCTTTCACTTGGTAGAAGACTATGTTGAAACTAGTATGTTCTATGTTCCCCTCCTAAAACAAACAACATGCAGATAAATATGGTGCAAAGCACTTACCACAACTGAAAAATAAACTTCTAACCACAGTGAGGGAGGGGAAAAGAGCTGTGTATTTTGTGGTCCGTAAAGGAAATTGAAATCTGCTTTTTGGTGGAGACATGCTTCAAAGGATGAAACCCACCAAATGGGGAAAATGTCTCTTTTTCTGGGGTATGCGCACAGCAGATATTAATGGTTGCCATAAGTTAAATGGGAAGTACTATTGATATTATTGTCTGTTTGTTATTATATAAAATCATTTAAGCTTTGTTCTCTTCGACAGTGGATTAAAGAAAGACATCACTCTGAATCAGATCTGATCAAGTTGCTTTTTAGCATATCATGCCTTGCTACAATACACTTCAGACAGTGGCTGCTGCAAAACATTTTGTTTAGTGCCTTGTTTATTATTGTTTTTCTAGGAAAAAATGGTCCCAAAGATAATTTATTTTTCTACAAAATTCCAATGGTCTACTATACTTTAAGAGAAAACAGATGATACAGGCTTCTTGTAAAAAGTTTTGTGTCTCCTTTAAGAGTCTTCTCAAGCCACTGAAATGATTTACCCTAGATGAAGAGAAAGCAAGAAAAAAGGAAGGAAGGGAAAGAAAGAGGGAAAGAGAGAGAGAATGAAAGAGAGAGGACAGAAGGAAGGAAGGAAGAAAGGGAAGGGAAGAGAAGGAAAGGGAAAGGAAGGGAAGAGAAAGAAGAAAAGAAAAAAGAGAAAAGAAAAAAAGTAAAAAAAGGAGCCGAAAAGAGAGAAAGAAAGAGAGAGAAAGAATGAATTTTGATTAGTTGGTAAGTTTATTTCTTGAATTAAAAAGACTGCTATGAAAGACTAGACTAGCATTCAGAAAGATGTGTGTGTTTGTGTGCGCTTCAGAAGTCCCCAAAAGGATTATAAGAAAATAATTTATATATGTTATTGAACCAGACATTCTTATGTCTCCATAGACTCTGAGATGATTCATGACCTTTCCTAATGACAATAATACAGTAGGCTTTTGGCGACTAGTGAGAAGAGCTGGCTTGGGCTGGTGACCTGGAGATGAAATGTTTACTGCCAATCTCCTGGATGACCATCTCCCCCTACAGGCACCTTTAAATAAAGCTTCCCTTCCTTATTTCCAAAAAGGCTCTTTGGAAATATTCCATTTGAGGCTACTGACAATACTTCCAAAAATGTTTTTGTTTAAGGCTTGTTTTTGTAAGCATTTTGTGTAAGACAGGCAAAATTTTCTTTCCTTAAGTTTTAGCTTGTAGATCTTAACATGGTTTTCTTTCTTTCAATTCTCAACATCTTATGCTGTAGCCTGTGGCATGGCACTTTGCCGACAAGTGTTCCTGTGTCAGACACCGCTTAGATGCACAGATCCCAGCTGTCATCTCAGCTACAGGGAGAAACCAAAAATGCACTACACATGCCTGATCCAGGTTCCTCTTCTACAATGGTTTGGAAGCGTCAGGTACCCATATCTCTCCAAACCCCATATTAAAAATTGATTTTATGAAAAAAGGAACAAGGTAAGTATAAAGCAGCTCTTGATCCAAGCTACTAAATACAATTTTAAATAAGAGAGTGTGAAGGTAAATTGTTTTGCCCATAGCCCAGCATACATATGCAGTATTTATGCATAGAAACATCCACAGAGAAAATAGAACCTGGCACAGAGCTGTGGTCTTGGAGATCAGCTAATAATCTCCAGGGTTAATGTTCCCAGAAGGCAAGACTTAATGTTCCCATTGGTTTCATTCAAAGTCATGCCCATCTGTTTGCGAAACTATCAAATAAAAACAATGATTCCGGTTCTCAATGCCTTACTCAGGCCTTTGTGAAACCAGTTACTGGAATTTTTATCTGGGTTAGAAATTCTAAACAGGGCACAATAAATAAGTTATACTTCAACTTTTAATATGATAAAATAGTCAGAATGAAATTAGAGTTTTTTATTATTTTTGTAACTTGAGTGCTAAGAGGAGATCCCTACTCTACTTTTAAATGCAGTATTACATCACTTGCAACTTGTAGTTTCTATCTTTACACTTCAGTACATGCAGAGTGAGTTATGTCACTCTACCTTAAGATTTTTACCAGTTTGTATCTCTTAAAGAAACAGATAAATATTTAACTAAATGCCAACTGAGACACTTTGTGTTTTGAACTTCAGATAGAATTTTAGTAAGTTTGTATTCTGCTTAGAAAGGAATGAAGTGAAACAGCAAATGCATTTTATATTGGCAATCTACTCAGCTGTGTCCTGTCTTTAATTCTCTGATCCACAGATGTGTATAACAGACCATTGTAATTTCCTGTGCCTGTGGGGCAGGCAGCAGCAGGGCTCCTTCTGCCATGTGCAGCAAGCTCATGCCTTAGTGGAGCAGGTCTCCATGGACACTTCCCATCAGGCTCTAAATTTCAGCTGACTCCCTCTGCACTTTCTCTGTCAGTTCAGGACCCATTGTCTAGTCTCATCACGTCATTACATCAGGCTCACACATGACCTCATCTCCGTGTACTCGTCAAGCTTGTCCAAACCAACACGGCTCATCAACCAGTCATGCACATGACAATGACACACTTAGTAGAGGACTTGAGCTTGACTGATGCCTGAAGGTTCAAAGAATTTATATGACTCTCGCCACCGACTACCATCAGAGCAGACTGCATGCCCCTCATCTCTGCTGAAGCCACTCTGTCACTGTGAGGATACTTAAACTAGAGGGAAAGGGAAAGAAAAGCTCTCGTTTTTTCTTCACTTTCCTGACAAGATGGCTGCAGCTTCCCACTGGAGGGGCAAAGGGAGCTCTGTTCTCCTAATGAGCTGGATAACCTGGCACTGCTTCCCTGCAGCTGGATGCAGAAATTTCTTTCCACAGATGTCTGAACTCAGTGATTTACCCTCTGAACTTATGAGAGTTGTTGGTGTAATAGGCAAGGGTTCATGCCCTTCAGGAAGCAGGAGCTTGTGGGGACAGTGGAGCAAGGGAACTGTAATGGACAACCTGAAAGAAAAGGTTGATCTAGAGGAAGTGATTTTTGCTTTGCTGGCTGTGCCTGGTTACCAGGGAGACCCGCTGATAAAAGGGAAGTGATTCTAACAGTCTGATCTTCCTGGGAAATTCTGTGTGAGTCTTCGGAAAGTGAGTAGTGATCTCCACCAGAAACATATGGGCAACATAACTGCCTTTGTGGCTTCTTTCTCTCTATAAGGGGAGCTGTCACCATTGCAGGGGATACAATCCTGTTTGAAGTCTCCACTCAAGAGGTTACTAGGGCCACCAGTACATTGGAGCTGGCAAGTTGTAGAGTCTGAACTGGATCCCTGGTTTTCATCCAGATCGAAGCGCTAATAAAGGAGAGAGAGCATTAAACCTAGAGTGTGTGACCGTGTTGTAAGCGAGCATCAGAGGCAGCAAACAGCATCTGAAGTAAGACTTCACAAGGGATACATAAGAGGTGCCACCAACAACTCTTAGCAGAATATCAAGTGCAGGGTTATGGTCAGAAGTCCTCATAGCAGAAATGTTCTCCTAGGATGTTATTGCACAAATGCACAAACTGATCCCACTATACAGGGACAGGGACTCAATCCTACTTGCTTTTTGTTGCTGTGACTGACTTACTGAAGTTGTCAAAAGTCTCTCCTGTACAAATGGGAACACAAGTAGGTAGCAAAGAATTCAATGCCTACTTTATTTGCTGTGGATCCAAGTATAGATGATAAAGTAACTATCTCTTTAATTCATATTCTTCCACTTCTGACAAATTTCTCAACCTCTCTGATTTGAGTTTGAAATGGAGCTTTTCTACAGTAACACAACACATTCTTCCACTGAGTCCCTAGTGTATTTCTATAGGTAAACCAAACAGTACAAGCCTATTTAATCTGCAGTTCTAGTAAATATTGTTTGTGCTGGATGTTCTGGAATGGACAAATTCATGTGTTGAGGGCCTAATGCGTTTGACGTGAAGAATATCGAAATGGAGATAGGTGGAATATATGGACACATGGTACAAAATAAAGTATAATTTTTACCACTAGTTACATAACGATCATTTCTGTAGTTCAAAGTGAGCAATTTCTGGGCAAACTGTTAACAACTGATCAAGGTCCCATTTTGAATGACAAGATCTGTCAAACTCAGAGGAAAGGACCTCTGATGTACTGATAGAATAAACTGAATGCTGCTGAAAGGAGGGAGTAGGGCATACAGCGTAAGAATGCTTCAGAGAGAGTCTTGAATAGTGGTAAAGTGGAGAAGACTGATAGGTTGTTGGTCAAGAAAACAGAGAATAATATGGGAAGAAACTTCCACAAAAAAAGTGTGCAGGAATCTCAAATGCTAAGGATGAATAGACCAGTTATAGGTAATTGTAGGCAATTTTTCAGCTTGATGGGCCCATCTTCATATATGGGAGTATGTCCTGAGATCAGAAAGAAAAGAGGAAAAACATTGGCTTATAGTTACCAAGAGTACTTTTTTCAGCTAAAGTGAGGTAGCAGTAATACAGCAACACAATAAGGATTTTGAATTGATGAAACAACTTAAAAGAAGCATGCAACGGCAGAGCTACAGAATGTATTTGGACAGCCTTTAAAGAAAGGCTATGGATTTTACATTTTTAGAGCTGAACCAGGTATTTGATTGCACAGCCAGTGCATCATGATATGCACTCAGATGTGGAGTTGTGCAACCCACAGCTTGGTCCAAACCAAATTTGAAGAGACTGGGGCAATGGCTGTTGGCTGAGGTTATTAGAAATCATGTGCTTGATTGCTCAACAATGCAGTTGTAATTAGAAGAGTAAAGACAACTTTATGGAACAAGAAACAATTTAGGCGTTTTATTTCCCCAATGGAGTGGTGAGAACTGATGAAGCAGAGCTTGGTGGCCTCCCTACATTCTTTCTCACAGGGCATTCATGTACACTGTATTACAGGCATAGTGTGGAACTGCAGAGCCTTTTGAGAGTTCCTTATAGCTCACTGCAAGCCAGGAAAGCATGGGTAAGTGGATGTTAAAGATAGTGATGAAAAAATATGTTTCATATTGAATAAGAAAGCTGGAATCAGTCCCATTCACAAAGAATATTAGGAACTCCTCTGATTGGGAAGTCAGCAGGGATCTGTAAGCATGGAGGATAGTTGAAGGATATTGAAGGGAGCTGCACTAGTAACAAACAATTTCTTCTTTTCAATAAGGGTGGGGTTTTTTTTCCTTTTTGAGAACATTACAAATTTTTCAGAATTTGGTAAATAAAGAACAGGCCAGGATTCGGAGACTACTAAAAGGAGGATGGCGTAGCAAGAAAAAAACACAACCCTAAAGAACCCTTTTCTTTATTGACCTTCAGAGCTGGACAGCAAAATAATTTCCTTGGCTCCCACTTTAGTTTTTTCTAGCTATGCAGTGAATAGAGGCACATGAGATTCCTCCTTTATATAGGTCCCTTTTGATTTTTTTTTTCTTGGGGGGGAGAAAAGACAGAGTATTGATAAGACAGTAGAAAGTGGAAGCCATAAAAAATAGGTTTTCATTTTAGACAGAAGGCCTGGAAAAACGCCAGAGAATCATTCCATTCTAGTCGGACAAATGTGGTCAAGGTCTGTTCAGTAGGAGATGCTGAATGTAATTTGTAAGAAGGCTTTCAAGATGGACAACAGGAAAATAGGCTTTGCTCTCACCTTGGGTCTGGCTTTTGTAGATTAAAACTACCATAAAATTCTGGCTAGCTGGCTCAGGCTTGCATCCTCATGCACTTTATTACATGTCCTTGGATTTTGGGTAGGTAGCCTTTTGTAGATGGTTGAAAGAAAGAGCCAGACCCTTCCAGGATGAAATAGGGTTATCCTGAGTGCCACTGTCTTTCTGTGCATTCCAGGTGTAGCAAGATTCTGTGGGGTGGCCACAGAGGGGAAGGTAAGAGGTCTTGGGTAAGCCAGGAAGGTAGGAATGCTTCCTAGGAGTGCTGAGCAGCTCTGGAAAGAGAGTGGTTACTCCTGAAAACATAGAAATATAAAATGCAAAGAACCACAGAGGATTACCCCCCTTTATTTCGAGGTAGGATGACATTTACTGGACAATCTGTACAAGAGGCTGTCTTACCTCCTTTCAGAAATCGCCGGTGAAGGAAACCCTTTACCCTCCCTAGATTACCTATTCCAATGCATGACTGTTTCTTTAATAAGAATTGTTTTTTTCCTAACATCTAACTTAACCCCCTTTTGCTTAAAATTAATCTGATTATTTCTTGTCCTAAAAGTAGTGGACATGGTGAGCAATCAATCAATCTTCTTTAAACTGTCTGAATATTAGAAAACTGCTATCATGTCCTCCCTCATTTTTGTCTATTCTAGACTAAACAAACTCACATCCTCTGATGCTTTCACATGGGTCAAATTTCCCAAAGCTCATTTCTTTCTTCTTTCGACTCTTCTTGCTACATCCTTCTCAGTGTTTAGTGTGGTTCCTTCACTTGTCCAGGTGAGGTCTGGACAGCTAGGGTATCAGCAGCACAGAGGATGATGAGACAATAACCTCCTATCTTTTACAAATAATAGTTCTGAAGCTACCTCCAGAAGTCTTCCTTCTTTGCAATAGCATTGTTCATCAACAATAAATAAAAAAAAATTTCATTGGTGGCAATTTTGAGGTCCTCCTTTGTCTTGGTGCAGGATTCAAGGTTTTAAAGTCTTAGTGAACTCTCCTCAAATTGGATTTTAATTTCATAATAGATATTGATCACACTGATATTTTAGGACTAATCTTCAGTAGTGGTTCAGGAAATGAATTATACTGTGATAATATTTTTGCCTCCAGATGGGGAAAAATGGTTGAATGACAGAGATAGACCTGAGCACTTTCATGAAGTTAGTCAATATTTTGTTACATCTTTATATTCATGTAGCTTCCTACAGCCCCCCACCAGAAAACTGCTGCCTGAATTTATAGGGCTTTTGATTTTTTTTCAGGTGCTCTAGGGCAATACATGTAACACAGTAGAGAAAAATATATCTATTTGGCAGTTAAAGAAAGAATGGTCTGCAATTTGGACTTCAATTTTCAGAAAGTTCATGTGGCAAAGAGTATGAAATGGCCACTTGTCTTTCAGAATGACTGAGCAGGACCACAAAAAAAAAGAAAAAGGTTTTCTACAGAGAAAAACCCTTGCAAAGGTTTTTGTCCTTCAGCAGCCCACCAGGCTACTTTTACATGGGGCTTTTTTACTAGAGGTTTCTCTAATGGAAAAATTAGGCCATTGTACTCTACCGCAGGGAGTAAGTTCAAGAAACAGCCATTCTGAAAGATCCTCAAGGAATATTTTTCAGCGCATCATCAGGAAGTCTTGTATTGATTACATGGCTGTCTCAGTGGGGCATTTAATAATAATAGCATTCCCTGTAAGTACAGGGACAATAGTGAAAAACACTTTTAAGGCAAACAGTTTACCAGAAACAGCCTACAAGAAAAGCACATAATAGACAAGACTGTCCCTCAGGCAGTTGCTGTGGATTGAAAGAGACTCAGATTGTTGTTGTTGTTGTTTTTAACTGTTCTGCTCTTTTACTACCCAGGATAAAACTGAGACATCCAATGTTATAAGACCAAACTTGTAACTTTTGGACTTTTTGAGACCTCACAGAACTTCTTGTCTTTCCATTCAGTGAAGTATTTTTTGCAAAATACTTGCTTTCAGATCCAGTCACTAAAGGAATTATCTTAGCTATGGCTGTGCTGTTTTACTTCAAGCTAGTTGTGCAGTTAGTTGCTGGCAAGGTTGGACAAAATGACAACTCAGAAGAGGTTGCTACACACAGTAGCAGAGGAAGAGGTCAATAGTTTTTTAAGTCTCAGCATGACAAAAGAAAGTTTTTTACATGCTACCATTGTATCTCCGTGTTGTCCATAGCTGTAGCACATTGATACAGATATTTAGTTAATGTGTGAAGTAATTACAAAACCTCAAACTCCATGAATTAACTATCCCTAGCAATAATTGGCTGAGATCAGGGAAGAAGGTATTTATTTCTGGTTCATGACTAGTTGTGTTGAGGACCTGCAGTAACTTGGCACTTAGCCATACAACATTGAAACTGATAGTAGGTTAGTCGTTACCACTAGTGATAAAGGCCGGGGGGGGGGGGGGGAATAATTCTTATGCAATACTGAACTTGAGCAAAGCCCATGTTAAATAGAGTCATTAAGCAGGACAGAAGGGGACAATCTGAAAGCTGTAAATTATGGAGCCCCTGCACAACTGCTTTTTACTGGAAGAAGTTCTGGAAGCTCAGGCATTTGTGACCTAATACACACAGGCTTTCAACTGAAAGACAGGAAGGCTGAGAGAATAAAAGCAAGGCATTCAAAGGAGGGTTGTATAGTTTTGTGCTCTGCATGAGTTGCTCTGGTAAAGCAAAACCCATGCAGCGTCATGAACTGAGTCTTCATTTTGAATTTCCCGCATTTGTCTATGTTATACCTGGACTTTTATACAGGTGTTGTGATGATTCTCATAAACATTATTCATTAGTAGAAAAGTTGCCTCCTGATGTTCCCCTAAAGAGGCCAGTGTATCTGCTAGGAACCCTGTAACCAAAATTCAGCTGCTTATTGCTAGTACCCCACATATACACCATCACTGTTTTACTGGACACATGTGTTTGCAAAGCCAGAGTACAACTCAGTTTCAATGCTAAACTCAGATTTTCTTCTGCATTCATGAAATTTGCACAAAGGAAACACTGATCTTCAGAATGGTGAGCTAGACAATTTTGCTTTGGCCACAGACATATTACACTTACTAAATTTAAGGTAACATTATTGTGGATCATTTACCCCAACTAAAATAGCGTATGAAGGGACTATTAAGATTTCATGCATTTTTAAAACCTCAGTTCCTAGCCTTTTCTCTAAAGAGAAAGACAATAAAAATAAAAATGATTCACCCAGGGAGAGGCATAAACAAAGAAATGAGAATAGAGCATTAATTACGAAGGTAACATTAAAGATAATTAGTGTTTGTAAATCAAGGGTGAGGTTTCTTGATTAGCTTAGCCCAGTCTATGAGCAAATCTGTGCCAAAGCAATGACCCCTCCTTCACTACCTCCCAGCCTCTCTTCTACTGACAATAGCAATCTTGGGATTACACATCAACTTGGATCAGTTAGGTAAGCAAAAAGAAAGTGAGAGTAAAAAATATCCCTGTCAAACCTCTTCCTCACTTACTGGTGGATGTATTTGAGGAAATCTGTAACTCCTCACAAAACTTTCCTAAACCATTAAAACACTTTTTCGTAATCAAAACAAATACAGGGTGGTAAAAATAAGGGTGTTGGTGAGGGAAAAGCTACAAGAGCTTAAAGGAAGGCAGGAAGAGGGAGAAAAATGTTAAACACTTCAGGCAAATATCTTCAGCTGATATAAACCTAACACCAATAGGTCCAGATATTTGTATCAACTGAAGCTGATATAAATCAGCTGCTGTTGTCAAGTGACTTCTGCAGCTAATCTCCAGTAACCACTGTCTCCATCAGAGCCTTTATTTCACATGCATCTACCTGGTGATGTGTTATAACGTCTTCCTTTAGCCAACACTGCTGCTTTTCCAAGATGATTGAGAAAGCAGCACTGTATTAATTGACAGTGAAATGAATCTAACTATAGCTTTCTAGCCATTAGTCATCTAGCCTAATATTTAAGCTAGTCATCTGGATCTCCCTTTAGTCAGAGAGAAGACAAGTTAGGCAGTTTCATGTCTGGTTCTAAGACAGGAGAATAACTCCCCTGGGGGCTGCTGGCTCTCTCCATGTATCAAGAGTATAATGTGCTTAGATTTGACATCTGTCAGGACAACATAGGTCAAAAAATCCACCACAGTTGTGCTCAGCTTCAATATGGAAACTACGTTTAAAAAAAAAAAAAAAAAGGAGGCTTGTTAAAAGCTAAGAATGTGATGGGGATAATACTGCAGGATGCAATGCTGAAATCTTAGTATTGGTTCCTCACCTGCCACCTGTTAGATAAGCCTTGAAAGATGGTAAAGGGAAGCTGATGTGATTAAATGGCAAAATAAGGAGGTTTATTAGACACAAGCCACTCTTCAAAAAGCTGAAGTTGCATCCAGACAAATAAGATATACAGGAATACAAGCTTTAGCATATGAAATATAAAGCATAAGTAATTAGGCCAAAAAAGAGTGAGAACCAAAAAGATGAATGAATCAAAACCAGGACTATATTATTGTAGCATTCCAGAGAGCTAATGGCCTATAGAGAGTATGTAGAGCTAAGTGATGATCATTCAGAGAAGTTAAATGAATGACTTGCATCACTGTGTCATGCTCTTGTGCCCTTGTCTTGAAAACAATATATGCAAACTGGAAAAGGGCAATAAAGAGGAGCAAAGGCATGAAACATCTATATGAGCAACAACTGAGTGGTCTAGAAGTTTTCAGCCTGCAAAACAGATGAGTTGAGTGAGATATTATAGAGGTCTACAAAATCATGAGCAGCCTGAGAAGATGGTCAGGGATTACTTTTTCATTGTCTCTTCCAATACTTGATCTGGGGATCATCACATGAAGGCAGTAGGATCCAGATTCAGAGCAAACAAAAGGAGATAATTCTTCATGCAATATATATTTACAGCTGTTCTTATCTAAGGAAAAAAATTTCCTTGGGTTCAGACTGGACAAGTACTTGGAGGAAAGACCCACTGGAGGTAACTAAATAGACACACTACTTCAGGCCCTAAAAGATGACTCCTGAGCTGAAAAAACTTGGAAGCCTAGGAGGTCTTAAGGAGAGAAGAATCATATATGCTTGCCTTGTTCTTACTGATCCCAAATCATCCATTTATGGATTCTATTGGAGAAGGAAGATCAGGGAAGAGGGACATTCGCTCTGAACTGGTACAGCCGTTCCTATGGCCCCTCCTGTATCCCATGATGATAAAGGCAGATGAAAACACTACCCATGATAGACACCGAATTTTTATATGACTAAACTAGGTAAAGTGAAGCCCTCATCTTGTATATGCAAGCTGCAGAGATCTGCTTATCTTTTTCCTTTTCCATTCTTCTTCCTTTTTCCATTTTCAAGTAGTTCACAGCATCTTGGACAAGTACTAGTCCCTAGTTCTTCCCCTCCACTTTCCTCATGTTTTCTGGTTAGGCTTTGGAGGCATTTTTTGTTGTTTTTGTTTTTCTCAGGAGAATAATGTCCTGTTTCCAAACTTTCCACTTCCAATTGACAAATATTATTTCACCCAGTGTCTTTTATTACGCATAGTCAGTCTGATGCCATTCGTTCCTAGTAGCTAAACACTACCAATCTCCAGTAGCTTGGTTTAAGAAATATATGTAGTTGTTTAAATGTGCTCTCCCTCTGCATGAGGTAGATGGCATGAATGTGTGTACATATATACCTGCCCAGCTATGCAGGAGAAAATACACTGCAGCTCTTGCAGCAGCAGCTTAAAAAAGCATCATCTTTTTTAGAAACTGGCAAGACTCTAGATGGTGAGGTGGCTGAAATTTGCTCACTGCTATGATAAACTTAAAAAATAATTTGTATTCCAAATACTGCATATTAACGGCATTTTTTTCTACAGGGTGTCTGAATAGAAAGTACCAGCTACTTGAGAGCAGTGTCAGAGGCAGGACATGCATTTTTAGGACAGATTTGTCAACAACTCAGGAAATCTAATTTCTAACCTCAATGGACTATATCACAGAAGAACACTGATTAGTTTAGTTAACTATATACACATGTATCAGCAGATGACTGCCAGTGGGGGAATGCACTTTAAGAAACCTGAGGTAAATCATGAAGAATAAGGCATGACTACAGAGGCAAATCTAAAGGGTTTTTTTTAACCATTAAGAAGAACTCCAACTTCACAGAGTTGTTCAGGTTTTTTCTTCCTTTGCTTTGTGCATGGCTCTGTGTGTGCATATTTCATTACTGCTAATTATTTTTAAAAATAGAAGACTAACTCCTCAATAAAAGAGAATACACTGTCCAAAAAAGTCAAAATGTGTAAAGTATTAAGTCAAAATGTCCTGCATTTTTTTCCCTAGCCTTAAACCACGCCATCTTTCTGCTTCTGTTGCTAAGAATGTCCAAATTCTACCATGTAGACAATGATGGTACAAGATCATTGTATTAGGTAAAAGCAGTAAAAGCTCATGTATACAGTTAGTTGACATCAACAAGAGTTCTCATGCTCAAAATATGTACAGATAATGAGTATAAGATTGCACAGACGTCTGGCAGAGAGAAATTTTTTACTTACATCCAGTACTGAGACAGACAGTAAGATTGCCATCTTCAGAGCTATAAAAAAGAACTCATGTGGTTATGCTGAACATGTGGTTACTCAAGGAAGATGTTTCTCAAGGATTGCCAGGACAGCGAAAACACAACCAGGACTCCTTTCTTATTTACATGTTTAGCGGTTCACAATAGTGGAATTCAGGGCCTGCTATCTATTATAATGAAGGGACTATGTAAGTCATGGCATCATCTGGTTTTAAGACCCATAGCTGTTGTTCTTTTCCATCAAGGACCAGACAGAGAGGCATGAGGCTCCATGTAATTAAGAGCATCTAACCCACTGAGGCAAGGCAAGCAGAAGGGTTTTCATTGGGAAGTAGGACTGACTACAGTACTTTAGAGACATGATTGTAAACAGAAGAAGCAGACCAGAGAACATTTAACAGCAAAATAGCATCCTGACCCTCTCTGGATTAAACGCCATCAATCAAGTTTAAATTTAGCTCCTACATGGTCCCAGATGAAAAGAAGGCAGTCAGGGCAAGGAAAGCTTAACGCCTGAGAGTATTTGTATTGCATGGCAAGGAAAACAAGCCTAAAGTCAACAAAGGGCAGCCTGTAAAAACAAATAGGCCTGATGAGAACAGCGCTGCCACCAGAAAGCTCATTAGCAGCCAGAAGTAGAAGAAATGTCTCTCTGCTGTTTCTTTGCTGACTGCCCCCAGCCCAGTGCTACCGCAATGTTTCTGACTCAGCTGCTGCCTCCCTCCTAGTATAACCCATGAGCACTTGCCAGTACCCACACAATGTACTCCCTCAGCATGAAAAGTGTTTCCCTGGGGTGGGCTGGGCTGGACTATACTGGGAGGCAGGAGTGGGAAAAAAGCAGGAAATATCTAAGCTTTTTCTAATGTATATATACACATATACATATACACTCACATAGTAATTGTCTTTATCTGTCCTAAGATAAACCAGCAGAAGAAAAAGTCTGGGGGTAAAATGATGAGAATAAACACTGCCGTGCCCACCAACAAATACATGGGATTTCAGAAATCATGTGAATTCTAAAACCAATGTCCCATCTGTCATCACCTATTCACTGTGGGGGGAGTTACAGCTGTAGGGCAGTGAGACACTCTACTTCCTCCTGGTGCATGGGAAAACACAGTCATGCATTTGGACAGAACTGAGATATCTGGTGATCAGTAAAGAACAAGAAATGTATTTTTTTTAGCCTGGAGAGACAAAATATAATTTTCACAAATCTTCATTTAGGTACCCGAACATGAGCAATTTCATGATGGCAAAATCCATTTATACAGCAGTTTGAGATTTCGCACCTGTGGTTTTCATGCTGTTCACAACCACCTGCTTTGGAGACCAAGTTCACCTTAAAGTGTGGTAGAGTGCCAGGTCTCCCAAGGAAATAAAGGCATACCTGCAAAGGTTGTAAAGGATGTCTGACATTCTATATTTGTTTGCAAATCCCCTTCTATCCTTTTGTCTTCTCTGTCCATACCACCAAACTGCTATGTAGAAAAAGGTAAAATTTTCTAGAAAGTTCCTCAAATGTAGTAAGTTGAAAGGGCACCTCTGTTCTCTACAGCAATCTGAATATTTTTCTCCATTGTCATATTACCTTTCCCCCTCTCAGCTGTATTGCAGTACTTTATTCCTTTCCCCCTCATGCCCACTCATGCATATAAGCAGATAACACCTGAGTAGTGTCCCAGTACTTTGACTACTGGTATACATATGTGCATAAACACATGCACACACACAGTCTGCTCATTTTTTATGAGCTTTGTGGGTTTGCCTATATTAGAGGATGCAGAGATTAATAAATGCATCACCTCAACTTGACCTAGTCACTGCCTATTGCCTCACAAAAACCCCACAGGATTGTGTATAATTTGGAATAGGTGACAAAGGTAGACCCAAAGCACCTGGGGTAAATGTTGGTTCAAATACATCCCTTGTAAAATCAATGTTGAACTTCCAGTGAATTCAATAGAGAAAGCTCTGCTCCAAGGCTGACTCTTCATTTTCATACTTGATACCTGTTCTCAGGGTGCAATGGGAAGCTGAAGCTAGAGGTAAAACCCTTTCATTTAAAGCACCTATGTTTAGATTACAAACCAATACACAGATTGGAGTTGGTTTGATTTTCTGATCTCTATGACATTCTTTGTCTGTTTAAATGCATGAAAAGTAAAAAGAATATCCATCTAAACTAGAGGACTTACCCACTATATACACAAACTTATAAATGAATTCAACTACTCAGTATAAGAAAAAAAAGCAACTAAAAGACTTGAATCCAACCTCTTGAAAAATACATTTAAAGTGAAATAGTGAGAAATAGATCACTCTTCTATACACAATTTTCATTTTACGAAAGACATGAGTTACAGCACTATAATTAAAATAATGCAGGTAAAGCATCTAGGATTTCTGACAATAAATAAGAATGTTTGATGTTCAAGAAATTGCAATGATACTTATAAATATATCGCTTTGGGGCTTTGATTTTTGCACCTACAACCAGATTTTCTTAGGCATAATTTTTGTCCTATAGATATTAACATTCTACAGATAAACAAGCTTCTTCCTGTCTCCATTCATGTTCATTTGGATTTTTAGTATTGCCTTCAGTGGCAACGGGACCTATAACTGAACTTCATTTTCCTTTGCAAACAGAATGAGAGGGGAAAGAAAAAAACAGGACAGACGCATTTATTATAGACACCTATTGTGCTGCATATGTTGAAAGGATGTGAAATGAAAGAAAAAAAATAAATAGATAATATTCATTCTTTTGTTCATAAATAAAATTTGATTCCTCAGTTCCCCACAGTATTTGCATACTCTTGCTCCAGGTTTAGAACAACAGCTCTGGGAAAATGAATTTGAGGATCTTTCTCTAAAAAATTATTCAGAGAATAAAGAGAAAATCAAAGCTAATAATATAGAGAAAATATGATGCTAAGAGGGAAAAGAGGTTGAAAGTTCCTTATGTTGCCGTGAAGAATGTGGGAAAACCACGGACAGTATTAGATTGATATATTACTTTCCAGAGGTATTTAAAATAAAGTCTCATTTGAAATCCCATGAGAAACACCCTTGTCCTGGTATGTCTAATGGAAAGAATGCTGGTAAAAGTCTTCAAAAGGTCATGGAAGAGCCAAAATTTCCATAGGTAAAAAATCACAGCTGCATAGCCTGAGAGCAATTTAGCGTTTACTTCCCCAAAAGATGCTCTTCTGCCTTGGCAAATGCGAAGATTGGGAGGAAAGAAAACAAAACTATATAGGTTGAGGTTATTTTTGGTTCCGTGTGTGCTCATCCTCGGTTGCTGAATGGAGGAGGCTGTGAACCAGCACGCTGCCTCACTGCAGTGCTCGTGGCTGGCAGTTGGGACAGATGCGGAAAACCAAAGTAACCAAACTGCGGCCCTGCTGGTTTGGCAGCCGCGGAGGCAGTGGGACACGGCGCGGAGAGGGGACGTGCCGTCCCTGGACCCGGCTGCACGGTGCTGCCGGGAGGCCGGGCCTCCACCAGCCCCGCTGCCTCCCTGCCCGGCTGCTGCAGTCTGACCGGAGGGAAAAACCGGTAGAAAATCACGGCAGGGATGCAGGATCTCATACTGCTTTTTACACATGCTGATTCGGCTCCGGCCAGCCCTGCTGAGGGAAGCGTTTCAGGGTCTGTTTGAGCAGAGGGTCAAGGTGAGGCGCGGTGAGGTTAAGCAAGGCGCTCAGGACACGGAGCCGACAGGTCGCTCCCCCCTCGCCGTCCTCCTCCCAGGGGGCACGGCCCTGCCAAACCGGGGCGACCGCGCGCAAGAGCGGGGCGGCCCAGGGAGCGTTACTTGGACAAAATTCTTGTCGCAGGTCAGTTACTTCCCCTAAAAATACTCGCATCTTGTGGCTTTCGTAGTCACATAACTCATGTCTCTGTAACTCCTTCCCCAGGGGAATGAAGTATGTCAAGCTGCTGGCAGTTAAGCCATATTTAAGGACATTTTTATTTTCTGAATCATATTCAGCATGATGCTTGTTTTAATTATACTTTATGCGGAGTGCTGTAAGATGCATGCATGAAAGCCTGCCCAAAAATAAACACGTCTTTAAAAGCCCTTATTTGTTTTCCTTGAGTCAGTCCCAGCTCCGTTCCTGAGGTGCACGAAGGCTCTGAAGGCCCACCGCAAAACCCAGACACCACGCTGTTTAAAGCAGCCCCTTCGCCAGGCGGCCGCTTTGCTTGCTCTCGCCCGCGCCCCGCGAACCGCAGCGTCCCGCGGCGGGAGGGGGGCAGGAGCATCACCTGCCGCCGCGCCGGGGGGGCTGGGCCGGGGGGCCACTGCGGCAGTGTGACCAAACGGCGATGGCAGGCGTAGGCCTGCTCGCCAAAGGACCTCTTTGAGGCTGGGGGGAAGAAAAAGGCGTTTCATTTTCCCTTCCCAGTCGGGCCCTGTGGAAGCGGCGAGCCTGAGAAAAGGCCTGTGAGCAGCCCACGCTGGAGGGGCGCCAGCGGAGGCCGCCCAGCCCCGTTTCACAGGACCTTTGAGCTGCCGCTGGTAACCCCGAGGCAGCCCCAGTTGCGGCTCACACAGCACTGCCGCTGCCGTCGCCGTTCTCCTCCTCCTGCCCCGCGGTTCATGCCCCCCGGAGCCGTCTGCTGAGCAGCCTGCTGTGCTGCCAAGCCAGCTGTCTCCCGACAGGATAAAATAATCAAGGATCAAGGACAGGAAACTGGATCCGCACAAGCAGGCGAGATGAAAAAACTCATGTTGTGTAACAACTGCCCCGTCGCTTCGCTCCCTTCGCCTCTCCCCTCCCCCCTGCCCCTGACAAAGAAAAATGAAAATAAAGTGGAATGAAGACAGGTATGCCTGGCTAATTTTTTTTTTAACCTTTGTGTTAAAAAAGAAAAAGAAAAAAATCCAGGTGCATTTTTTTCTGACATCAGCGTGCTCTCATGTTCCCATTCCCATGACAACATTCGCTCACAGAAAATGTATGGCTGTCCAAATAAACAAATGGGCGCTGAAAAGTGTGTAACGTGAAAAATAACCAGGAAAGGTCAAGGAGTGGGCAGCGGTCCTCTGTGGCTGTGAGCTGCTGTGGTGGTGCACTTCCTATCCCTACCGATCGCACATCTGGGTTTCAGCGTGCTCGCTGCTCCTGAGTAGTTCTTCGTAGCGCTGCTGCATCCCATACCGCTTGGAAATATATTGAGTGAATGTGTTGCTTAAAAAAAAAAACAGCCTTAGATATATTTCTCGAAAAGACGTAATGCAAAAAAAAAAAATAAAAGCAACCCGCAGCTCTTTTGAGTCTGCTAGTCCATCTGAAAGCCAGCTACTAGTCGGTTCTGCGTGTAGCGATTGCCAATTGCCGGGAATGAGCAAAACCATCTGGTCCTTCTGCCCTCCACCCCCTTCAACCTTCAGGGGGATTTTTAATAGAGACGTGCTCACTACTTCAATGTTATTTCCCTAGCAACAGAACCAAAGTATTTGTCAACATGTGAGCAACGTGAATGATGGTGCCTTGTCTGAAGAATCTGGGTTGCATGTATGATGCTTATTCACAAAAGCCAATTTCACTGCTCGCTTCAAAAAGAGCCTGACTGGGAAATCGAGAGCTGGGAGGGAAACTTTTCTGAAAGTCAAAAACATATTTTTCCTCTAATTGCATAGGAACTGCCCTGGCCTTTTGGAATTGGTGGCATTTAATTTAATAAATAGTACAAGTCTAAAGCTGAGGAGAATTAACTACAATTTTAACAAGTATTTGCTATTTTTAATAATAATTGAAGTTCACTATGCCCTGTCACCAGATTAGATCAGGCTTCTGAGGGTTCTTCTATTTCCTTAAACTTTTACTGGATTAGGTCTAATGAAACTGCTTGTATCTCCTCATTGTCTTGCTGTCAGTATGTTTAAACAAAAATTGATCCACCATTCGCTTTTTTCATCAGCCATTTTTTCTCCAAATCAGATATCAATTCTATCTTTAATGGGAAGGAGCAGGATCATGGCTGAACAATTTTGGGTTCTTCTAATGAGCAACATAGGTTTCAGCAGCCTACTTTTTACTCCCTCACATTCCCACAAAAAATCAAATTCCTTGGTGCTATCCCTCATGATGCTTTCTTTTTCTTTCTCTCCTCTTCCTGATCTGGTTCATATCAAAGTGCATGTTTTCCAACTCATCTTGATGCACATCTTTGATGATTAACAGTACAGTCTCTCTCCACAACATTTAAAAATACATGGCAAAACTGTTTTTTTTTTTTAAATGACACAAATACATGAAACATTTCCTTTACTTGGCAGAAAAATGACACAATGGATGAACTTTACAAGAACTTTTTGCTTCTTTGAGACACGGCCCAGTCCTTCCTTATACAGTAAATAAGCCTCTAGCAGACAGATTTTGGGAAGGGGGGGATGGATCTTGGGAGAAAATTGATCAACTGGTTTCAAAGATACAATCCTAAATGCCCTTATACATTGCAATCTAATCCTAGTGGCACCTAAACTTTAAAGAAACTTTGCTTTCTGTTGTCTTGACACCTGAATGCTCTACCCTTGGGAATGAACAAAAATATGGCGCCTATGACAGAGTTGAGCAGCTGATTTCCCATCTACATCTAAGCCTGAGCAGGATCCAGAGACTTATCTTTACTCTGTCTAGGTCCTTAAAGATGCTCAAACCAAAAGGTGTTCCTGGAGCATCCTCCAAACTGTACAATGAACTGGCTACCTACAACATTTTTGGGATGGTTTGCTTGTTTAAAGAAAGCAGCTGGTACAGAGTATCCATCCTTTTTAAATAATAATTTAATAATCAGAGAATACCTAGAATACAGAAGACCTGGGCTTGACTTCTTATTTTCAAATTCTCATTTCTCATGAGACTGTGCTGAACACCAGACTATGGATCAGTGTGAGTGAGCCGCTTTCTGCCTCGCCTATTGGTGCTGGGTTCATTGGGACAGAAAAAAAGAGCAATCAGGGAAATTAGCTAGCTGCTGATTCCTGCTCCAAAGACTTTATTTTACCCAAAGGCTGTTCCAAGTCAAAAAACATACCCTCAGTTGTGGTTTGCTCTAGTTGTAGGTACAGGTAAGGTTATCATGTTAACATTAGGCTGTTCCTTGCTCAGTGCACCATAAAGTGGGCAAACTGAGATGAGGTGGGGAAAAAAAAAAGCCCAAGGTGGGAAAACCTGCAGTACATGGTTGGCATTACACCTTGGCACAGCCTTACAGCTTCATCCAGCCCTGTACCTCCCATTGCAATCAGTGAGATCCTGGAGTTAGATGCCTAAAGACCTCTTTTTTTGCAAACATGCCTAAGTCTCTGTTGGTCCCCTAGCACCCTTTTGAAGGTTTCAAGTTTCCATGTAATTTATACTGTAAACTCCCAACAGTGGAGCTGAGGGCTGAGCTGAGTGCCGAGAGAGAGCGAGCAGAGGCTGTCAGTAGTATTTCTGGGTAGTCATCAGAGCGCAATATGAGAGAGATGTTCTCCATACTGTCCACACTAACATCTGTATACAAGAAACAGAGAGAGTTGTAGCCACAGAGGGAGGCGTGTTTTATGTGGTATACTTCTGTTTGGAATATGCTATTCTGGATGACTTCAGTGGATTTTCGCAAGTAAACGATGTTCTTGTGTTTGTATTAAAATGTTAATTCATCTTTTTTTAAGTTTTAAGCCGCAGTTTTAAAGAAATATGAGAAAGACCTTGCCCCCTGCAGTTGTGTATCAATCTACAAAAGATGTAATATGGCTTGCGATGCCAGTAGGGCTGGTATAGGTTCTTTGATGCTTAAGTAAGGGAATATAGGAAGCATATTTAGTATTCTACCATGTGGTCTGGTGGAAATATTGTCAGCGGAATTGAGAATGGGTTTTGGATGTGATAAACATGAGTACAAAAGGAGAGTCAAGTCTTTAGGATTGCTAAATTATGTGAAGAGATTTCAAAGACAGGGAGTTGCTACAGTCAGAAAATACCATAAAAATGTTGAAGGGAACTGTTGTAGGAAGGAAGAACTACACACCATGAAGTGACAAGACTGAAATAGAACAAAACAAGAAGAAAAGTAAGAAAAAGTCACTTGATCGGTCCAATTTATTTAGACTGAAAAATAAAACAAAATACTGGCAAATACTTGGATAGAGAGCACAGTTTAAAAAAACATTTCAGCCCTCACATCAGTAGGCAAGCTAAAAGTGATAGCTGAAAATTTCCCATCAGTATCTTTTAAATGAAAATTGAATTCTAAGCATATATTTTCTTTAAAAAGTTTACATACTATCCTCAAAAATGTGGACATTTTTGTAAAATAAGAACAGATGCAAACCTTACTATGGTTAGGACAAAAATATTTGGTAATTCAAAAAAAAAATCAAGAATAAGATACTTTTAAGACAAAATAATTATTTTGGAGAGAGAGAATATTTTCTTTTTATGTTACAAAACCAATGTTTACTACTGAAATTTTTAATTGAAATAATTTGTTTTATTTTTACACATAATTTCCATGGATAAATCTTTTCTTTTTCAAATCAGTTATTATAACTGGAAAACAGCTTGCAACAGTCACAAGAATAGGGAATATATGTTCAAACTGTTAATATTTTAACTGTATGTAAAGCTGATAATTTTTACTTTTGAAAATTCAAAATTTCCAAAAAGAGGTTGTGCACAAGTATTACCCTTTGATATTCCTTCTGAAAGCCCAAAGGTATGCCACTGAAAATTTCAAAACATCTTTTAAAGTTGATGAATGTACTGCAAAGCTGTCATTACTTTTTTTTTTTTTTTTGATCTTATCTTAAAGTCTAGGCTATACAGAGGAAAATGACAATAGCTAATAATAATAGCTAATAAGTGATAAAGCTGTTGTCTTCTATTCATCTACCTTGCCCTTAGTGGTATTTGTCAGTGCTGTCTATAAAGTGTGTATGAGTGCATTTCATGCTTTGCACATATGTTTCTCCATAGACAAAGTGCAACTATAAATCATACTTTTGGACCTGTTGGCCCACACTTCAGGAGATTTGCTTCTGTGAGTAGGCATTGCAGGATGAAAAGCAGATGATTAAAGGTTAATATAAAATTGAGTTTCTTCTGGGTGCAGAGAATGACCAGGGCTGAAATTAGCCATGAATCACCCGGGAGAAAGAAAGTAAAGAAGAACCTTGCACACTCCTGAAAGTAAAAGACAGGGAGAAGAAGTAGAGCCTTTACTAGGAATGAATGCTGCCGAAGAGGTATGAGTCAAACCCAGAAATAAATGTGCTCATTGCATGCTCAAGACACTAATTTATTAGGATTACTCATGAACAACAGCTTCAGATCCCTCTCTGATCAGAGAAATACCTCTCTGATATCTCTATATCCTCCTTTACTGCCAGGACTATGCTCTTTGGCTTCTGCATGTGCTATATTTTTCTGAATGGAGTGCTGTCAGTAAAATGTTCCATCTCAGTGACATTGTTTCCACTCTCTGTATTTCATGTCTGAACTTTACTTCGAAACCACAAATCTTTGATCATCCTTGGACAGAAACATTTCTTTTTCCCTTCTCTGGATTTCAACTGCTTTCTCTGAAATGTTACCATAACCTGTCCTTGTAACAATCCTTCTTAACCAAGGCATAATGTTAGCCCTATGTTAGCTACAGTATTTCTCATTTTAATGGCCTCCTGAAGCCTTACTCGCTAGACTTTAAAGCGCCCAGAGCACTGCGGTAAGACCACATTATTTGCTAAGGGACTGCATCTCCTCTCTCTTCTATTAATTTTACTTGCTTACTATCTCTCTGCCCACAGAACTGAAATTAAGTGCTAATTCTCTTAATTCACTTTTGGCTCACTCTGTATTCAACCTTTGGCCTAAGTGTTATTCAGTTCTCCTACATGTCTCCTTTTTTATCATTCACACAGATCAACTTCTATGAAATGCCTACAAGCTAAAATAAGAAAACTGGAAAGTCTGAGGTTTTTGCCATTGAGCTTTCTGTGAATTTTCCAAGCAAAAGAAAGAGAAAATGATGCTTAGCCTTTAAAGAAAGATTTCAAATTTGAAAAGGATGCTACCAAAAAACCTACCATTTTCAATTCTTTCCTGGCTTTTCTGTAAAACTTGGGAGGAAGAAAAAATGGGATTAGCATTCCAGTGTAGCCTCAAGCAGTCCTATGTCTTTCTTAACTTCTCCCCTGCTACAGGCCCCTTACCTTGGAGAAGCATGGAAATTAACTTATCATTTCCATCTTCCTTTCATTTTAAAACTCCCAAGCTTCCTTGACATTAATATACCTGGTTCACAACTGTCCTCAAACATTCTCTTCACCTTTGCTTCTTCCAGGAGAAAATGCTACTAGGAATACAACCATGTATTTCTATTCTTCCAGACTGTAGTAAACCTGTATACAACATGATTTTTCTCTTTCATATTGCTGTATGCTGTCTTACTTTATCCTTTGTACTCTACCTTCTTTCTGCTTATATAATAATTGCCATCCCCACTCCTCCACAATGATATAATGAAGGCTGCTGTAATCAATTAAATCATTTTCTTTTTAACTAATATATTCAAGAAATTGATTTTGGGGTCAATCAATAGCTTTTAACAATGGGTTCTTATGTCTCCTAATATTTATGGAATCGTAGTGCTAAATTCTTATTCTTGGTTTCATTGCTCCAGCAGTCCTAAGCACATCAACCATATGTGGTTGGAAAACTTTAAAATTAAACATCAGAGGACTGGGGGGAGGCAAGTTTCCTTTTGCCTCTCAAGAAAATGTATTGTTTAATTCATTCAAATATAAATGGAATGTTCATACTAAGCCACTAGGATGTTCCTAATTTCTTAAAGATGTTTCTTCATGTGATGAAGTATCATCTGGCCCAGTAAACCAAAGTCAGCCTGTGCTTGTAGGTTCACAAAAAATAAACATTGCCCAACGACCTTCCCACTTCCTTTCCTTTTGGTTTTTTGTATGAATGAATCCCTTTCAGGGGAAATGTTAGAACGATATTTTCAGATCTCCAGACAATATAAGATCAGACCACAGAATTAAAGTATTTTCTTTGTCTTAAGATAGCTTTCCTCTCTAAGTATTAAAAAAAACTTGGATCAGGTCAATTGTTCCCTTTGAATGCAACTAGAAAGAGAATTAATTGTTTAAGCTGGTTATTTACTGGTATTATTTTAAGAGGTGAACATTTTTATCTGATCATTTTTGAAGTTTCATGTTAATTAGAAGACATCATAGTCTAAAAATTATTTTGTTTAGCATATAAAGAGGGTCAGGATGTGTTGGAGTTCATGCAAAAAGTGCCAGGTGAATTAATAAAATAATGGTATTCTATGTAGGTAGTGCAAATGTGATCCTTAAAAAGAAAGAAAAAAAACCCCTGAAAAGTCCATGTTATCTATCTTTAATGCAGAAAATAAAAATTCCTCTAAGTGAGAAGAAAAGGCTAGCATACATTTACCTCTCCGTTATACTGGCTTGTTCTGCTCCCTTATGGCTTTGTTCAGGGTTAACTGTGATTTGAAACAGTAACGTTTACATTTAACATAGTGGGACTAGAAGAGCAGCTCTTTCCTAATGTTGTGAGTGAGTTAAATTGCTTTGCTGCTCCTGTTGTCATGCAGCTTTTTCTTTATTGACCCTGGAAATAATGAATCCTCAAATGAGTCTGGCAACTCATGTAGCTACTTTTTTATTGGACAATGTTGCATCATGGAGGAAAATGCCCGGGAAGCACTGGCTTCAGGAGACCGAAGGGATTCATTTTAGAATTCTGGATTAATAAAAGAGGTGTTTTAATAGTTCTAACTCTCAAAATAGGGGCCCTAATTTATATTCTCACACACTTGTGTTTCATTAAAGTGATGCCTGATTTAAGTAGATAACAACAGGGCAAAATCCTAAAACAAAGGCCTTCAAAACCAAAATATTTGTTATGTAACTAAAAAGACATTTCCGATATCCAAACACTAAGGCAACCTTTTAAACTAATTTATGCTACTCTGCACTGCTAAAATAATCTATCCCTACAGTCTACATGGAGCATATTTTTACATTGACATCAAGTTAAATATCATAATTAATATACTGTTAGAAATTTACCAAATTGAAGGTATATTAGGGTTCATTATTTACTAATCATGACTCATATTGTTCACTTTCTTATTAAAATATATTGTTGGTGTCTGACTTTGGGCACAAGGAACTCAGGCATGACCTCAAAGCCTGGCTATGGTCATGGCAGTACGCAAAGCCATGAAGAAAAGACAAGAACCACACCACTGACAGGGACACGCGCTTTTCTCCTTGCTTCAGTGCTATCTACCCAAGAGTGGCCCAGGGTCTCCATGAAGCAGGGACTTCAGAACCTGGTGGACCTCAAAAGGTCCAAACATCACCCCACAGCCACAGCTGGGGCCAATTCAGCCTGCATTTCACCTCCCTGCCGCCTCCTCCTCAGCCCTGGGAAGGAGAAGTCTATGGATAGGTGACAAACCCCTGAATGTCTCTCATACCATCTTTCCTCGTGTGATGGCCAAAGGCAGCCTGCATTCGCGGCCAGAAGTGCCTTCCCTTAGGGAAAATCTTCTGTCACCTCTCTGCCTTGTTGCCCACGCTGGGATTGTTCTTCCCCCAGAAGCAGAAAGGAAGGAGGCTGACGACTGGAAGGGGCTTCCCTTGGTCATCTAAGAGTTGTCTGAGACCCAGATCATTTCATGTCATTATGAAACTGCCTGTAGCAGGGACCAAGTCACATTAGTTCCTCAGAAAAAATGGTGAGAACTGGCAACACCATGCATGGTGCGCTGGCATAAACTTTTGCATGAGTTAGAGGTGCCTCCTGCAAACCTACGCAAGGTCCAACTGGGTCTGAACCTATCAGTTTTCTATTTTCATGAGGACCAAATGTTGTTTTAGAAGTGGGGGAGAAACTAGCAGCATTTAAAATAAGCCAATTTAAAGCCCAGGCCTTTGCTGAGCTTTTATAATCTGCCATTTACTGAAAATATCTCTGTGTGTGAGATCTTTTGCCCTAAGAACATATGTCCTTCCTGCTCATTCAGACTCCAATCCTAATCTCAACTGTTTGATGTCATAATCTGAAGCTGTGGGAAGGGGGAGAAATGCCTTCAAAAATTCTCCAGTGTTAAATGCAAGAGGGTGCCTTCTGGGGGTTTTCTGTGTGCAATAGCTTCAGGAATGATTTGGAAGAAAGCGTATTAATCAATTTTGCAGATGACTTGCAGTGGGAAAAGATCGTAAGTCACACTTAAAGGATGAGAATAAAACAGAACACAACTTTCATAAAATAAAGAAAGAATCTAACATCACTCGAAACATTCTGGATGTCCGCATCATTTCCCATAGCTATTCAGCAGACACTTTTGAAAACATATTAAAAACCATATAGATGTGAGAATGAATCAGCAATGAAGAAAGCAAAATATTCATGCCTTAGTCTTAGAAAGCACCGAAAAGAAACAAAATTGCTTTCAGGATTCAGTGTTATGCTCTTAAATTCCAGAAAAGACAATAAAAAATTAGTGCTTCTATACTCTGCTGTTATTTTAGAGAACAATATGAGACAATAGCAATCGTATATCCTGTTCAACTGTATTGTATTACCAGTACCATTTTCTTTATACTGACAGTGACAATGAACGTCTTCAGGGTACCTTTTACTTTCAAACCCGTAGCAAGATTTACAGTCTTCACTTCAGGAGGAGAGGACATTTTTAACAATCTCAAAAGTTTTTCTTGATGTTCACTGCAATTCCAGTCATGTAAACAGATCTCTTCCATGGACTCTTGCTAATTTTGCATGCCCATAGAAATGTAAGTGTTATGTAGATGTCACAAGAATCAGTAATTTGAAGTTTACAGCAAGTTACATCAAACAGCATGCTCAGTTAAATACATTTGCTAACTGTGTGTGTAATCTGTGAATCACTCTAGATATTATTAGTGCAGTCTTGTTAGGGTGCATAGAGTTGGAAGAGTTTCATCTTGTCATTTGACCACCTTGCAAGGCACAGTGCTTTGTCCAGTCTAGGTATAAGTAACTGCAGCAACATGACTCATAACATATGCTTTGGGAAACCAGTTCAGGCCTCCAGGTATCACAGTCCAAATATTTTCCTATTATCTTTTATTTAAAAATTACAAAATCTTTCATATAATCTTTTTATGACTTTTTATCATTTTATCCCATTATCTTTTCTTCTATGATAGCTCACACATTCCAAAAATTCATAAAGAATCAGAGCTCCTGTAATTGCTGTGATTTGACTATAGTAGACAGAGGACATCTGCATTATATAGTATATGCTATATTCTTTAGCCAGATCTTTTGATTAATGGTGCATTATCATCTGGGGGAACAAATACAAGAATGAGAATTAAGTGATCTCATCTCGTATCTGTCATTGATTCACTATGCAGTCCCCAGTCAAGTCATTCTACATTTCTGCTTTAGGTTCGTGATAGATAAAATGGGAATTTAAAAAATCTACCTGCTTTAAAGAGATACTATATGAGAGTTTATTTGATAATGATTGCACACTACTTCAAACATTTAAAAAACAATATGGGAATGATGAGTGTTGCTTTCTCTTTCATTTATCAGTCTATTTATGTCTCACATTCATTTTTTTCTCTCTTCTCTAAACTTTCCACAAATTAATCTTCTGTTTCTAATATTGAAATGTCCAAAGTTAACTTCTTGCTTCAGTCTTGCTAGACCTGGAAATAATCCTCTCTGGGACTAAGTTGCTCTTTCTTTTTATACACTTTATGTCATACTGACTGCTCTTTAATCATTTTATTTTTACTTACCTTATTAATAGTCAGATGAAATCTTTGCCTTATCATGCCTATTACCTTTCTCCAGAATTATTCTACTGCCTCTGAAGCATTTCTTCTTGCTTGTTTTCTGGTTTCTTATATGCATAAGTTTGCTGGACATACTGTACATGAGATCATCAATAAAACAGGCCAATTCAACTTATGCATTTACAAAACTGAAAGAGTTTTATATTCCTATTGTGTAAGATGGTTCTCTTATAACTTAATTATGGTAAAGAAGACGGATTGGTCCAAATGAAGAAAGATGTAATGTTTTGTTTTCTAAAGAATTTCACACAGATGTAGCAGCTTCTCTGCTGCTGGCTTAAAACAAGGCAGACGCAAGTGGTATGAACAACATTGTCGGCAGCAACCTCATTTGCTTAACCTCAGAGCATCAGAAAAGGGGAATAATTTTTTTTGGAATACAAATATTATTGAGAAATAGGAAAAAAAGAGAAAAGGAAAAATACAGGTTACGCATGGCTGCTTTTAATGGAAATAGTATGATGTCGTTTCTCCTTTTCTTCATGGTTTGAAGTCAGCAATCCCCAGAGAGAAAAAATCTGAAGTTGTAATGAAAAGGGATCATTTCAGAACACATAACAGGCAGTTCCCTCTTCTTTTATGTTCTAGGGAGAGAGAATGTTTCCATTGTATGTGGGTTTTTGATATATGACTTTGAAAAGAATACTCAATCCTTCCATGAAAAGGTTGAATATTCTTCTCTTTGCTTAGTTCTCATTCCTGAATTACACTGAAATCCCACTCCCTGCTTATTCATAACTTGTTAAAGTTTCCCTGTGAGGCTTAAAAATATAGCACTCCAGTCTAGTAAAGACATTTTAAAAAGAAATACCAAGCTAAAATAAATATTGCATTGCAGAACAAACAACATCTGAAACACAGAGAAGGGAAAATATACCCCATACTTCCCTTTTTCTTCCCCCCATGGTGAGTATAGAAAAAAATTGTGCCAATAAAAAGCTTTGCTTACATTAAATCATGAGGCCATTTGTTGGTGCAATGCATTTCAAGCTCAAAGAATACTTAGAGGCTGAACTTGAGGCATTCACACTATGCAGTAATTGCTCTGTTTACCAATTAAACCTTAAACAGTTCTGTCATTGGGTTACTCTTTTGAAGCCTGGCTGGAAAAAATACAATAGTCTTGTAACACTCTCTAAAAAACAAAACTGGAGCTTCAAGAAATCCATGTTGTAGATCTTTCAATGCCATTCTTGCTGAGCTGCCAATCCAGTTGAGAGTTTGGCAGAATGAAGAATTTCTAAGAACAAGTAAAACTAAAATAGGTCTCAAATAACAAAAGGCGAAGCAAGCAGAGGTGCCTATTTCTGGAAGTGGGGCAATACTGGTAATACCTGCAAATATTAGCTGGAATTTGTAGTCCTCCTCATTTGATTCTTAGAAGTAAATTCACTTGTGAGAACTTGAAACAATGAGTTGGACACTGACATCCCAGCAAAACAGCTTTCAGCTGCCCAGCCAGATGTTTGTTTTGCCAGGTCTCTGTTCTTCCAACCTGAAAAGAGGACTAGCCTATTCATCTTTTCTAACATTAGGTTCACAGAAATTGTATTCACCTAATTCTAATTAGGAATCCCCAACTCCTTTGGTGAAGAGAAATAGACATTCTAAAGGGGTTTTTGCTCATTTATTTTATATGCCATTTTCAGGGTGAGATGACTCTCCCTGTGAATTTTTCTCACTGTAAACCAGAAAGGGAGGTTAGGTGATCAGCCTAGACTTAGTTAGCTATTATTTCTGTGTTAATTCATGGCAGAATTGTGTCCCATCAGTTCTGGGACTGGGACTTTACAAACTGTTCTCAAGCAATATTAAAAGACTAGAGACCTCATCAGAAATCTGTGTAGTATGTGGACGTGGTGCTTCACTGCAGACAGATGAATTTCATTCACAAAGACAAGGGAGCAGAATGAGTCATTGCTGACCTAAGTCCCAGTACATGGAGGATGACTTTTATGAGCATGCCTCTGTTTTAACGGAGGATTTATTGTCATTAATAGTTTTCTGAGATTCAAATCATCTTAGATCAAATATACAGGATTTAAAGTTTAATGACATGCCCAAGCAACTTACAACTGCATTAGTTGTTTGGGGATTTTCCAGCAGTGTTTTATGATATTTATTTTCCATTTCAATAGTAAATAAGCCAGTGGTCATTACCACACGAGACACCATAGTATCAGCTCACCCAAAAGGATTTCATTCAGGTTAACTTTCTAATTTTTTGGAGCACACTGAAGAATAATACTCTCATAATAAGTAAATGGCTTTGTAATATCCTGGTTTTGGAAATACAACCCTCTACTGTCCCACACACTCCATAAGAACCACCACAATGACTCTTTCAAGGCAAGAATCAGCTGACCTAGCCTGAGACACAAAAAAAGGTAACACCTGCTCTAAGTTAACTGTCTAGACAACCTCTATTGTCAATGGAGAGACACATGCACCCCCAAAGAGCAATTCATGCCATCTTAAAGCAGGCATTTGAGGTACTGAATTACCTTCCTGAGGTGCCAATATCACTCCTTTGGAGGGAGCAGAGATGGCCAACTTGGACAAGACACCTAACTTGAAGTAAGGTCAGATGAATCCCAGTGCAATGAAGTCCACATTCTGTATTTCCTTGGTGCAGAGTCTTCTTCACAGTGTGGGTTTCACAGAAGATAGAAAGCAACATGAAGCTTTTTTGAGAAGAACCTTTATACTAGAAAGACAGTGTTTACCAGAAGATAGGTGCCCTTTCCTCTTCTTTCTTCTCTCCATTTCATTTCCATCACTTAAACAGCCCTGAATGCATTGTGTTCATTCCCAAGTGTCCAAACAAGTCAAGGAAAGGTGATAGAGGGTAGGGCAGTCTGCGCAAGGAGAATAGTTCAGAGAGAAAAATCTGGATTCAGGCAGGGATCATGCACTGGCTGGGCAGTGAGATTAGAACGTTTCAGAGGAGAGTGGGAATGGCTGGGCCAGCAGAAAGACACTGAGCCAACAGGGAGTGTCAAGGGCCGTATGGGAACAACTTGGGGTATCGGCTTAGAGGGAAGAGGCAGGACTTGCGTAGGACTACTGTTTCCCAATATTGTTTTACACTCCAGCCACAAACACTTGAAACTCTTCAATAATACAGGTTTAGCTCATCCCCAGCCAGTAAAATGGGTTGTTTTGGCGAGACTCCACTTAGTCTTTTACACTTCAGACTTAGATTTATACTTTATATAATGTATTTCCTTGTACGGTTTTTACAACCAATTCATTTTGGTCACTGTGGTTTGGGGATAGATTTGACCAAATTTAAATCTGTGTCACAGCCATTTTAATCACAGAGCATTTAGAGATTGCAGCATTTCCAAATGGCCCACATTCATGACTAAAATCCAAAAGGCCCATTCATGAAAATCCGCAGCAATTAAGTGGTTAAATAGCATTCAGCAAAATCAACTTGTATTTGAATTATGAAAATTTGAATCAACGTGCTCTGGTAAGCAATAACCATACACTCAATGCCAGCTGAATATTTAAACTGAAAATGCAAAGCAGAGAAGCATAACAACTTGATCACCAACTTCCTTTCTATAAAGGAAATATTGTTTTAAGCTGGCTGTTCTAATGATCAAGTATACCACAGGAATGTGTCAGCAATTACAGCAATCAACGCAGTAGGTTTTTTTCAGCTTCACTTTATCTAGCATCTCCTAACACTAAGGGGGGGCTATGTCCTTTGGCCCCCAACTACATGCATGAAAAAATGCTGGAAGACAACTTTAAATAATTAGTCCTAAAGGAACACGCATACTCAGCGTGTGCCTTCCAATCTCAAACACTATCAGGCTTGTGTAAGGATCATATAACTAGAGGACTGTGTAATCATCTGGGGAAGACTTTGAGAGAACCAAAATAAGTCAAACTTTATGAGATCAGACTTGAAGCTTGTGACTTTATAACCATAACCAGTTTAGGCTTCTCTGCAGCACAGGCAAAACTGATGTCTGCTGCCCCAAGCATAAGCCTTGTGCCAGGTAGGGGCATGATTATTCCCCCAACAGTCAGAACTGGGATGGAGAGCTGAGTGAAGAGGCCTGGAAGACTGAGACAGGTACAGCTTCCAGGGGATGGAAAGGGTGAAGGCAAAACCAGCCAACACTGCCCCAGCAGAAACTGCAACCCTATGTTTTCTGCTTATTCTTCAGCTTATCTTCCAGACTGACTTTGCATGGCTCTCACATTGACAGATTGCAAGCATGGTGTAGAGCAACTACTTTGAAGTGGGCCTGGGCTGTAGCAGGAACTCCCAATGCTTCCCATCAACAGGATTTACAGGAGGCACGAGATAAGCATCTTCCAGAAATGAGGGAGGAAAAGTAATGCTCAGGTGGAAATCTGGTACAGATGTCAACTGAGCAGTATTTTGTATTCATAGTCTTCTTAAATACAGAGACTAATGTGATGGAAAGTTTTCTGGCAGAAGAATTTGTGAAGGGCTGGATGTTCTGAGTGTGGGGCTATGTGTATGTGTAATTACAGCAGCAATGGTAAGCACAGAACTTTCAGGCCTTGATTTCAGTTTTATTTTAGTGATATTTTAAAAATCCAATTATCAGGTAAGAAAATAGTTATTTTATGAGCATGCTTATTGCATATAGCAAATGAAGACAGAGAATACAAATCTGGGAATCTCACTTCAGATCTGCAGAGGCTACATCTGGAAAAGAATTCTGACTAGGTCTTAGGTTACAGAACAGCTATAGGTAGACAAGAAGTCAAAATGTAAGCAATCAGGAGATCTTGGCCCTTAAAGGATTAAGTAATGGGAACTACAGTTTTGAAGATGTCAGAGAGCTCTGATTTAGACAACTAAAGAGGCAGGTAAATATCAAACTCTATATGAGGAACAAGAACTCTGGGGCCTATAGATACAAGCAGATAATAGACAGCAGCTTCACAGCTGGTGAAGAGAGCATAAAAGAAAGAGGAAAAAGGTGGTTCCTAGGAACAAAACACTCCAGGGCACCTTGTTAGTGCAGCGTCTGACAAATATTGCAACTTTCTGTCAGGATGAACTCTGAGTACCTGCAGGTACCAGAGGATCATGCCCAGAGGATCTAATATTATTTTTGGCCTGCATAAAGAGGTATCTGTCACTTCACCTTCTGTAAACGCGGCTGGAGTGTTGGAGAACGTCATTATTTCAGTGACTGCTGTCTTCAGCAGTGCTGAGAGGAAATTACAATTTATAGCAAATACTTAGTGGTTTTAAAACATATTATTTTGGGAATTGGGGCTGAATCACTGCTTAATTAGATTGGAACACAGTTTCCACATAGGAGAGGTCGTAATGTCACCTGCCATATCTATTCATATCTATACAATGTAACTACCCAGGTACTTCTAAAGCGCATCTGTCTTCATAACTCACTAAATAGCCGAGCACTCCACTGTCCATACTTCTGACCTCTTTTTTCACTTTAACACAGCCTTAGGCATCAAAAGCCTGGGACATTTTAGAGTAATGGTGAGGATACTTGAGCAATGGTAATCTCAGATCCAGAGTTAATCAGAAGAGGTAACAATTAAATAATTTACTCCCTGAAGATAGGATACAAAAGAAAATACATGAACAACACCTAAGGCAACAAGAAAATCCTAATACAAATGTTGTATTATAAGTATGCTGCTGTTATTGGAGTCTCACATTTCATGCCTTTATGAAGCTTAACACTGTGCATTATTTTTGACATGAAAGGATTTTAGTATATGAACAGGCATGCAGGTGAGAGAACAAACAGATGGCAGAAGGAGTAGGTACACAATTGTAATGGCTCTGAACTGTGGGTATTATTTCAGACTTTTACCACAACATTGATGACATGTTGGGAAAGGTTCCAAATTACCTCACTAGCTCATCATGATGGTAACTTTTTTTTAGAAACTCAGGGGAGATGACATGAGCCTGGGGCAGCAGGAAAACAAGGAGAGAAAGAGAGTGACAGAGATGGAAAGAGAGAGAAAGAAAGAGAGGGAAAGAGCAAGTGAGTGAGAGAAAGAAAAAAAGAAAGAGAGGGAAAGAGAATGATGCCTCAGAACAGTTCTTTCACTTTTCAAACATTCCTCCAAAAGGTATCAAAATGTGCTGTGCCCCAAGGCTACAGCCTAAAAGCTCATCTCAATTGTACTTGGAGAAAGCAGGAATAATACCATAGGTTTCAGTCATGATTTACAATGATTTGAATGAAAACTGAATCTGGCAAAGCTCCATCCACTTAATGAAAAGCTTGCTGAAGAGAGAAAAAAAAAAGGCTGATATAAGATTAGCAAGAACTAGCATGAAAATGAATGTTACAGTACTTGTATATCCATCATTGACCACAATCTGATTAGTCATAAATATTTTATTTCCATTTTTTTTAGTTGCACTATTCCCATTTTGACTCTACAAAGTTATTATTATCTGCCAGTTTCTTGTGGAAGCCAGGGCACATAAAAGTCTTGGACAGGGATTTGAAGCCTTCTAGTGTTATTCAAGGGAAGCATCTGTGCATGGTGGTGTGACAGAAAATATGAAGATAATAATAGGAAAAGCACACCTAAAGGGACACCAATAACCAATTGGCTTCTCATCTTCTCATAACTCTATCAGTGTTTGCCTCTAGCCCAGCACCTCACTTGTGAATGCTCCTTGAATATAGAGAAAGCATGGAAGGAAATCAGTTGTTTGATTATCTCTTCTTTTGTATTATTCTTTCTGAGGGTCAGGCCTCTGCTTAAAAATGTCAAATAGCAACACTATACCTTCAAAGGCATAGAAATAAGAGCTGAAAAGCCCTCTCTTACCTCACTTAACATAGCCCCTGCCAAGAAGACTTGCTCTCTACAGTACATTCATAAGTGTTTCGTACTATCCGGCTCTAAACGACTGAAGTGATAGGGCTTCTGTTGTCTCTCTGGGGAGGTTTTACCACAGCCTATTCAACCATGCTGTTAGGAGAGTGAGAGACAGTGATTTCATTGTGTATCCCATCTTAGGGTTTCTACAGAAAGGTTGACTCCATGCTGCACCTGGAGCAATCTGAAATATTCTGATGACTCAGTGGTGAAATTTCCTGTTCTCTTGTCATCAGGAACCTGATGGGCAACACCACAGTAAGCCAAATTGCAAGAGAGCCAAATTTCTAGTCAGCTGGGCTTGAAATAGATTCCGTGCTAGGATATGACCCTCAAGTGAAAACTTCTCGCAGCTCTGCTTGGCTTCAATCCATGCCCCTTGGAAGTCAATGGGCAAGAGAGAAAGCCCCTTAAATAAGAGTTTTTGGACAGTGACTAGCAGACTGTGAGTGCTGCTTATCATGAGTAAATAATAGTAATAATAACAAAAGTTGTCAGAAGTCAATCTATGCAGTTCTTTCAATGAATTAACATGATGTATGACTGGGGTTAGAGCCAGGAAATATCTAACTCCTTGATTATGAAAGAGATTGAATTGGTGAGGTCTTAGTAGCTTTTGAAGTATTGATGAGTTATACATTTGGTACAGAACAATTCTTCTTTTGTGATGATACAAGGCCTGATTCTGACTTGACTCTTCTTCATTGCTAGGTAACTCCACTGACTCCTGTGGGGCTCTTCTTGACTGACATCAGTGCTGTGGAGCAATAGTACCTTGATATGGAAGCCTTGCATCTTTGGTAGCATATACAATGTCTGTACGCTATTCCTTTCTGTGAAATAGATGTTAGTGCTATGCTGGCATCAGAAATTTTCACAGTGATATAAAATATTTGAAACCACTAATGGGATCTTCTCTCCTCCATGTGATTAAATATAGTCTAAAAATGTTCTCTTTCTAATGTGTTAAAGCTGCTTCTCTTCCCAGGAAGATAAAAAGAATCCTAGCTTAATAACATATTTTGTTAATCTATTGGGCTTTTTTTTAAGAAAAGTTCCTTTAAGCGTCTCAGCACAGGGCAGCACACATTACTGAGGAGTTATTTATTTGTATATCTCCTGGGTACAAAATCAACCTCCCTGAACTCTTGCTAATGGTATCTAAAATATTTCTATATTTCCAAGGGCAAAATGCTTGGCATTTTTAAATGATGTTTCCTAAGTGCTGCTAGAACATTTGAATCATATTACCTGCAGTCTTCTGAGTTTTTAGGAAGTATAAGGTTTTCAGAAGAACTTAACTTTGGCATAATTCTGTTACTTGTGCAGTAAACAAGAGACTTCCTGTAGACTTCAACAGCAGCAGATATAGGTAATTGCTGATCACAAAGTCTCACCCTTGGTGACTTATCTCTACTGTAGCTGACCTCCAGCAAAGCCAGCATCACAGCTAGCATATTGGCTTTTTTCAAACTCCTTTGCTCCTTTCATTTGTACATAAGATCTATAAATAAATTCAGGCATTTTGGTTTCAATAAGCTCTATTCATAATGACACTATCCTTAAATGGCAGGAATTCACTATAGTAATATAATGAATTCTTTTCTCTGTGTTGTTTGCAAGTTGATTAAGTGCAATCACAGTGGCTTAGTTCAGAAATCTTCCATTATGGAATACATTAAAAAATAAAACAAAACACGGTCATCCATGAAGGACCTCATAAAATGTCCAGGCTGTGAAAGGCAGTCAGCAATCTGTGCAAGTCACATTCAAAACTTTTGTTTGACAGACTTTCCCAGACGATTGGCAAAATGTTAAATAGAAACTATACATGGAATTAGAAAGGGTACAGAATCAGCTGACCTGAGAGAGATCTGAACTTGTAGTTCTTCCCACAGTCAGCTGTATCACGCAAAATTTTTCAGGAACATTATCCCTGATAAAATCTCCCAGGCCCTGAATATTCACTGCTCAGCCATTTATTGTCCTCTTTAATAAACAGGTCAGGGGAGGTATTTGTGAACATGGCATATTTTTTCTGAAGACATCAGGGAGCCAATTTTCTTCAGTACAATACCTCACTTGTCTTGGGCATCTTTTTCTTTCTGAACAAGGGCATGAACATTTCAAGATTAGAAGGACAAGAGACTTATTTATGTTTATCCCTCTTTTTATTGTACCATTGCTTTAAATACTTTTTCATTTCATTCCACCATCCTTATCTTCACTAGCTATTTTAGGCTAGCCAGCATTCTGCAAGAATTATCACTGTTTTATTGCGGATTATCAGATTCTGAGGGGTCCACTGCAGTAATAAGCCAACTTTAATGAACAGTTTTCTGCTTGCATCTCTCAGTAGTGTACTACTACCAAGACATGGAAGCTGTCCCTTAGGTGATATATTCAAATCTGCCTGCAGATTAGATACTCCCAGCATGCAAGACCCTCATATATATTTGAACATCTTTAACGTGGGCTCTGCTGCTAGCTCTGTATTTCTAGATTCTTCTAACTCTGTTTCAAGCTTTGAAATTTCATTAACCTTCCCAAGAGTGTTAGAAATATTTTTGTATTATTGTCATCTGCATCACTCTGGCAGTGCTTAAAGGGCCTATCCTTCTTCTGTCAGCTCTACCACCCCTATATTACCAAGTGGAATGGGGCAGCGACTGTGATGTGCTGGTGGAGATGAGGATGCAGGAACAGGAGACATGGCTGTGACAGGAGACTTCAAACATTCTCAGGTGTATTGGCAAATGTCATGTTGGGACACGACATCAAAGCTAAGCATTTAGTTATCGTTAATGACTTCTTCCAGGTCCAAGCAATTAGGGAACCTAAAATAGAATGAACATCTCTTTACTTGGTCCTGAGCAATGCTGGAGTTTAGTCATAAATGCTACTGTGGGGAAAAAAAAAAAAAAAAAAAGCACTCAGTATCTATAACTTTATGCCTAATTTCAAAAAGGGGAATAGTGTAAAAAATGTGGTAAAAAGTGCTAAAATGTGTAAAAATACATTACAAAGGAAACTTTAAGCTTGTAAAGAGTAAAATCTTTACAAATGGCATGGTGACAATTTAAAGATAAAGTACTGGGGGCACAGAGCAAATACACCACATCTTGAAAAAGACCATAAAAAGACTAAAATAAAGCTGTGTAGGAAGGCAACAGATTCAAGAAGGCATCCCTCAGCATGCTAAGGTTGTGTCCAATTCAGGAAAATAGCAAGGATCATAAACTCTGGAAGACTAAATGTAAGAAACCTAAAAAGACAGAAGAAGAGATAGAAGAACAATTGGCAAAAGATATGGGCATGCATAATAAATCCTTTTTCAAACACATTAGGAAAAGGAAGCTTGTCAGAGAATCTGTAGGACAAGAGATGATCTAGGCATAAAGAGAAAAACGACATTCTCTATAAAAAGATAACTGCAAAATTATGTTTCCACTGCAGCCGCTTGGGGATATTTCCACACTATCCTTCTTTGTACAGGATGCAACATGTGATTTAGTTCAAATTGATGGTAAAAATGCTATATAACTGCAGGAGTATTTCATGATAGTAACTGGCAGGTGGAATTCAACCCAGACAAACGTAAACCGATTCACAGGCAACCCCCCCCCCCCCACCAATCCTATGTTGTGATGAGCTCTAAGTTAGTCACCACTCAGAAATAAGATCTTAGTGTTATAATAAAGAGATTTATAATATCATTATCTCAATGCTCAGTAGTGGTTTATTGTGTATAATTCTGGTCTTTTTATCTCAAAAAAGTTACAGTAGAATAGGAAAAGACACAGAGGGGAGCAACAGAAATGATCAATAGTGTGGAATAACTTCAACACAAGAGCCCAAAGAGGACTCTTAAACCTCGAAAAGGGATGAGTGATGATCTCCTGACAGAGGTCATGAAGACTATGGAGATGGGGATGACTGTTCAGTGTCTCTTCTAGCACAGGAACTAAAAGGTATTGAGTGAAGGTAGAGGTTTCCAAAGCAAACAAAAGGAAATACTGTTTCATATTACACGCAGTTAAGCCATAGAGCTCCTTGTCATGGGATGTTGTGGGTGATCAAAGTTTATACAGGTTCAAAAATGATTGGACAAATTCACTGAAGAAAATTCTATCAACAATTATTAAATAATACCACTTCTGGCTGGAGAGCAACAAATCCCTGGAAGCTAGGGGAATAACGTGGGGATGTACCACTGTGTATGCAGTTTGCTCTTATACTTTCTGTAGGCACCTTCTATTGATCTCGGTCGGAGGCAAGAGCCCGGGCAAGGCAGACCTTTGATGTGAACCAGTAAGTCTTATTTTCTTATTACCTTTTCAGACAGTCTGTATGAAAAGGCAATCCTGTTCTTTTTCCTCCACTGTGATAAGCCACTGCTGAGCCACCTCCTGCTCTGTAACTTAGATGAGGCAATTGATTTTCAAGGCCCTCTGCCTTCAGCGCTCAAACTGGAGAATTTCATTTCACAACATGAACAAGAAGCTGGAGTCTAAACACAGCTGAGGAGGGTGGGTGCTCCCTCCCTCCTTCCTCTCTGCGCCATGCAGTTTATTTGACACAGTACACCTGCTGCAGAGGAGGAGGCGTGGAAGGCAAATGGCCTGGGGGCTCCATTTTTCAGTAGCTTAATACAGAGAGAGACCAGGATGAATGGAGCTGGAGTCAAATGTTGCCCTGGGGACATAGGAAGCTTACAGAGATGGTGATATAATGTTGATCTAGTGATCTGTAAACTGTGAGTAGTATTTTACACAACTATGACTAAAAACAGTTAGTATTTCATTAACTCATTTTTTATGTGTAAAAAGCTCCTTAAGGAATTCTGTGAAACTGAATACATTTGCTACTTCAGCCTGTTATGACATCCGAATTTATACAGAAGACAGTCACTGGATTTTTCTAAATATGTTTCTTTTCCACTCAGATGAGGACAAGAGAGGCTGGTTCCAATCAGTTACACTGTCTGTCAGCTTTTAAGTCAGTCATAGCAAACTGAAAGACTGCCATACCAGGTATTATATATTAAACCCAAACATCAGCCTGATCTTAAAATACCTGAACCAAATGCTGAAAATATTTAGGACCCGCTTGTAAGTCTTAGGAAACAGAAGATGGAGAGAAGAGGCCATACACAAATATCACTCCTTGCTCTCCTGTTAGGAAGGAGGTCAGCTCGCTACATACACACACACACACACCCGCACACGAAACACTGGGCTCAGAGCCTGGGCAGGGTAAGTGTGTAAGAGGAAGGTGGTACAAGCTATGTAATCTGTATGGTCTAAGCGGCAAAACATGGGGCAGGGATGGTCGGAGTAGACCAGATGTAAGCATATATTCCTTTTCTAATCCCAAGGAGTTGAGAAATTTTTGATCTGTTTTGATCTGCTGCCTTTCCTACACAGCTGGGATTTTCCTTTACATCTGTACACCTGCCAGAGGTGAGGACCTCTGGGAGTCTGGCTGAACTGGTGCATACATGGAAAGAAGGAAGGATGGAAATCCACTGTTGGAAAATCTCCAACAACACCTGATGTTTTTCTAAGCAGCCACTGAAAATGAATGACGCAAGAAATACAGAACTTAGG
The DNA here is from genome assembly GCF_036417845.1 of Apteryx mantelli. Taxonomy (NCBI): domain Eukaryota; kingdom Metazoa; phylum Chordata; class Aves; order Apterygiformes; family Apterygidae; genus Apteryx; species Apteryx mantelli. The sequence goes on along the minus strand of NC_089980.1, from coordinate 79,977,916 downwards.
TACGCATGTTGACATCAAAGCCATCTAAGCCACACAACTATCCAAAAAACTGCCCATCATACAGAGCAGAAAAAAGTATCTGGGCTGTTTTTCTCCTGTAATTTGTGCAGTAAGCATGCTGCAGAGCATGCGGTAAGTTGAGGCTACTGATTACGGTGTGAAGTTTACTAGCTTTCCTATTATTCCTTCTGCAACCTGTGCCTTTCAATTATTGTATCTTGTTGTTAATCAAGACTAAATTCTTTTGGACCACACTGTTGGTGCTTGACTATAGATTTTTTAATACATGGCTATACAGCTTCTAGCATTATGGACCTGTGCAAGCAACTGCAGTACAAATAACAGTAAAAATAGAGGTAGCAATATTAATCGTGAACTTGTTTAATGATCTCAGTGCATCCTTTAGTGATGAATGTGATTGCTACAGGAAAATGCCATCCTCTTATGTCATACCATACCATATATTGCATGAAGTAGTGAAAGTAAGGAGACTGTGCTGGAAAGACACTGAATATCATATGATGAACGTTTTTAGGGCCTGAAGTCACACTTTGAGCTGAAAAGTAATTGTGTGTTATAAAGAAACATAGCAAGGATTTCACAAGAGGGATATGCAACCAATGAAGATGTTTCGGTGGAAGTGGCATGCCTCTAAAGAAGTGGCATTCACTTACTTGATTTACAAACACCCTTATTTAATATTCTCTGACAGCTAGTATCAGCAGAGCAGCCTTGATCACAGTAATTAGCTCAACTCCAAAGGGTTTTTGATATATATAACCCCAATGGTAGGAGCTGCTGATCTCAGCAGATAAACAGAAAACCAGAAGGTGAAAGAACAATGCAGAAGTACAGCCCAAGTAAGTGTAGTAAATAATGCAAGCATTCAAATTAAGCCAAAATTTATGGGAAGAAACTTTCTGCTAATACAAATAGTGGTGATACAGATGGACCATATCTGACAGTGCTAACCAACAAGAATTATTTTTATGTATCCATGCACACTTGCTAGCTCTGTATTGATAATTTCCTAGATACATGTTAGAACTACAGCATGTGGTTCCCGTCCAGTAACACAGTGAAATAAATATGACTTTAGGATTTTAGACCTATTGATTTTGGAAGTTAGGAATTTAAATGTGACAGATAAAGCACTTCCATTTACATTCTTTTCCCCTTCTTGAAAATGTAGTAGTGAGTACCACAGAGCACACAGAGCATATGTAGGTTGGCAACATGATAGCACTGTGACAGAACAAAAATTGAGTCTCCTATCTCATTTGCCCTGGCTCCTCCTGCGTGCACCCAGAGCTCTTTGAGGAGCAATGTTGTCCACTGCATTGACAAATACTGGCTTTACTAAAGTTCTTGTGGTATGGAAAGAGTATAAGTTACAGCTTTTGGGATAATTTCTCCTCTTTAGGGAGCTTGGGGACATAATAAATAGAACTGGCTTAAACATAACAATAAAAAGTTGCAAACTTTCTTCGTAACATGTCAGTGGAAAGTTGCTGAGCAGTTTTAACTCTGTGAAAGTCATTCTAATTTTCCTGAAATCAGGAGAAAAGTGTTGTGGAGAGCTGTAACTGTTTTACAGTATACCTCCAAAAGCCCATCTACCCTATGCAAATGCAGCCCAGATCACCTCCTACACATGATGGAAGAACAGACAAGTATATTCATTCATGTTCCTCTTTCTTAAAACAAAAAAAAAATGGTACAGCTTTATGAAGTGGGTTTTTTTCTGATGAAATATACATCAGATCAAAAAAATAAACCCAGCCCTTGTCTTAAATGGATTTGTGTGTCAGCTTCTAACTTCAAGCACTAACGTTAATGGCAAGGCAGATTAGAAAATTGAAAAGCAATAGGTGAAGAGGAGTTCATATGAAGAAGGATGGGAAAATATCCAGGCAAGCGGCGTCAGCAAGAGAGTTCATAATTGAATTAAACGATGAAAAGAGTAATTGGTCAAGTGATGCAAACAACAATACAGCCTTTGAAGGCGATAGGGATTACAGAAGCCATCTTCCAACTCACAGAAAATCAGTCCTTCATTCTGCTAACACAAGAGTAATTGTAAATTCTGTTGATCAAGTTTGCATGCAATGAGACATTAGATTTGCTCTAAGTTCTGCAACGCAGTATAGTTTAGCAACTGTGCTGCAACTTTACAGGGAATATTCTGACTAATTTTATGCTTAGAGGATGCTTATGGAGCACAAGTGTGAATCAAGGTCATCATACAAAAAGTGCACTAGGGGAATGTTAAGATTGCCCCAAAGTCCTTTGATTTTTCCTGACCTTTGTGCGACATTATGATATAGGCTGCCAAATTTAGCATACAGGCAAATAAATGCTGTATGTACACCACAACAGCAAAGCTGTCACTGATTTCTGACAGCATCTTTGATTCAGCCCATCCTGTAGTCCATCCTTCCCTGCCTACTATCCTGTTTTCCCCTTCATTTCCCCCTAGACAGAAGTGACAAGTTCCTGATTCTCCCATACAGAATTTTAGGCTTTTTTTTTTTTATTGTTTTTCCTCTTTCAAAATTACTTCACATTTGTTGTCTGGTTTGCTTTGCACAGTTAATTCCTTCACATCATGACAACCTCAAGGAGTAAAGCTTTCAGTATACATACAATTGCAGAGAATTATTTGAGGTTTTAAAATGGCTTCAGGTGTAATAGTCTTTCCTCTTCTGGTGTCTTTTCCTATCAAAAAGCTACCAGAGATGCAGAGATATGCTGCAGTTTTAAGATATGCTATTGTTCATGCTAATCATTCTATTATTCCAATTTATGGTTAAAATAATCATACAGCAGTTCAGAGCAATAAACCTTTAGTCAGCTAGTTTGCCTGTTAGCAAGACACGATTTACTGTCCAGATCATGGAGCTATTTGCATTATTTCTCATTTCAATTTTTCACCTCCTTGGCATCACTTGTTTTTCTCAGGAGTTCAAAATCACTCATAAAACATTAGCAATTGCCAACACTTTATATATCAGGTAGTACTGTAAAATGATAATTTTGAGCCTGAAAACCACTCCATTTTTAGCAGAAAACAACACAACAGACCTAATTAGGCTGCACCAAAAGAGGAAAGCACTATGAAGATATTAAGAGAAAATAAAGAAAATTCTTCTTCCTATACTCCTTTGACATGAAATCTGTGATTGAATTAAGGAGACGGACAGGCTGAATGACCAAAATGAAATGAACCTCCAACAGAAAGAGAGCTAAGCTAATCTGTAATAGCTACAGAAGCTGTTACTTTTTTTCTTTATATGTCTACATGGTGATCCTGGACCAAAATTGTCATTAACAGGCTTTCAGTATTACGACAGAAAAGATATTTTTCTAAAAATGTAATAAAGGATGTGTCTGTGCGGTGCCGTCTCTAAGAACTGCAGCTCTGCAGGCATTGTGGCTATCTGTCACAGCACTTGACTAGTGACTACTTCGCTGATGATCAAAAGACTCAGAGAGATAACTTTCTAACTACATCATCAAAATGTATGAGCTATCTCTACAGCTTAAGTGCAATAAAGTATTAGCAGAGGTCATTCAATTTATATAACTCCTTTGTTATATTTTAGCTGTAGAGCTAGTTCATACATTTTGATCATGTGATTAGAGAGGCTGCATCATGTTCTTTGAGTGTTATATTAAGTTGAATTGTTAAAATCATTCACGTTTTTTCCTATATCTGGACTGCAGTGGTTGATACAGAAAGCTGCTAAAACAAATGAACAAGACATTCCTACATGAAAAAAAAAAGAACAACAAGTAGCATGGGACTTGTGTTTGATGCATAAAAGAGCTACAAATACTGAAGAGATAAAGTGAGGCTTATTATCTCTTACTTTGTGCTTTAGGAGCTTGAATACGCTAAGAGACTAAAGAGTTTAAGTACTGTACCAGCAATAATCTGGAGAGCAAGAAACATGCCCTAAGTGCCGTGACTGTCAGCCTGTCACATTCCTAACTGGCCTGGGTCTCAGACAGAAGGGTAGCTGGAGGTCTGGAAGTGTCTTGTACACTGTGCAAACCAGAAACAAACTTAGAAAATGTTAATGCCACATGGTTGTTTGTTTCTTTAATAAAATTTCTACCATTATAGTCAATATTCAAGGATTAGAGTGACTTTTTTGCCTGTAATTGTAATGGGTTTTTGATTTAATTCTGTTTTTCCTCAAAATTCTTGGCTAAGTTTCCATTGCTTAATGCTAAATAGTATGCAAGGTAAGAGTTAGTATTTTCTGTAGTTTGAGAAGAAGTGACTTTTCTCACGTTTCAAGGCTCCAAAGCTTTTTGATGAAAGGGACCAAGCTTCTCACTGTGGGCAAATTGGTGCAGTTCTTCTCAAGTCATTAAAAAATTGCCTTTAAAGAATTCTGTAGCAAGTGTTTCTTGTTTTGGATATTTTCCTTTTTCCTACCACTTGTCATCATTGGTCAGTCAAACACTTTCAGCAAGCTGGGAACACTCTGTTATGGAGCTGCTGATACAAATTTCCTTGTCCCAGATAATGTAATATTAAACGAAGAAGAACTTTACAGTTTTGTGATATGCTTTCATGTCTGAAAGGAACTCATTTTTACTAAGGAACATGCCAGGGGTCTGGAAACTGTCATCATCTGAGTCTTAAAAATGTGTTGTACAACAAAGATCTTGACTTTTCAGAGTTTGGGACATTTTGGAGGGTGGCCTGGTGGATGTCTGTTTTTAGGTTTGGTGACAACACTTTTTTTTTTTTTTTCCTAAAGCTACTTTCAGTTCTACAATATTCTCTTCAAACCTTCCTGCTTCTTTAAGGCGCCTGATTGTATTACATGCTCCTGACTAAAGTCAGGATATATGTGTGGAGCCAAGTCCGTTCCTTTACATGCTGCTGCAAAAAAAGGTCAGCTTTTCATCATTCACTTCTCCTCTTGTATTTCTGTTTCTACATTAATCATTTCATCGACAGGCTATAATTTATAGCTTCCTCCCTGTAATATCAGTATAAATGCTTAATTTTACTCACATGAATTGTCCCCATGCAAGGGACATGTTTCAAGTTAATCACGTTTGCATTACTCGGGCTACATGCCTGAACTTGCAGCCCACAGCCTTAAATTGTACATTGCACAAGAAGAAAAATAATAAATGAAAAAAGAATGGTGTAAGGGAGTATGACAATTAAAAAGGGGGAGGTGGGAGGATATCTTTTCCTAAAAGACTTAATTAACTCCGGATGAGTCCCACAAAACTTTCCTATAACAAAATAATCTGTAATTTATCTTTCAGAGTGTTAACTCTTTATGCTTTGGTGAAATAAGTGAGAAATAAGTATGTAACGATCCTTATATCCCTTGCGGTCATGGAATTAAAGAAAACAAAACGAAAAGCCCCAAACAAGGAGAGAATAGGCTTACAAAATGAAGGGCAGTGTGTATTGAAGTTTGGGTTTGGGGGCCAGCAGGAACCCAGCAACATGCCTGCATAGAACAGGAAACCCCAAGTCCAGTGAGCTGCTTTGTAATTTAAGATGCTGAGCTCAGTGTCCATAATGCTAGTAGTAATGTGCAGTTTCTGAAAGCTAGGATGTCACAAAACCAGTGTGGGAAGGAGGGAAAGCGGCCTCCGTGTGGGATTGTTTGGCTTTAATGAAGGATAGCTGAGAAGTTAATTGTACCCACGCTTATTTTTTATGAATGCAGGTAACATGATCCTGTGACTTCTCTGGATGAGGCTCACTCTTCAGCTTCCTGTTAAGCTTGGCACTGGGGTTGCTATTGTGTGCGGATTCGCAGGAGACGCAAACGGGATGGAGGCAGCAGGCAGCCCATGTTTGCTTTTGTCATTCAGCTTTGAGCTGTGATTAGGTCTCTTCTCCCAAACTCACACATGCTTTCCCTGGGAATAATCTTACATGATGTCCCTGGACCAGTATTTGATACATCTTTCTGTTAGTAGAGTAGCTTTGTAATTTGCAATACAGTTCTGCTATTTTAGGTAATAACTGGAAGTTTGAAGTTATATGCTGTAAGGAAAAGCAGCCACTGCATTCATCTACCATTGTAAATGTCTCCTGGTGTTAGATTTTGCTATTTTCTTCGGTGCCACTCTAATTGGCATCAGCCCTGTTAGGACCAAGACCATGAAGACCTGTCTGAGAATTATCGCAGAGGGAAACACTAGAGACTACTTCTACCATTAACCTAATTTGTCTCACAGTATCATCTGGACATTTTTTTACACAACTGAATCTTTAATTAACTTTGAAATCTCTTTGGCATCTGTTTCCCAGGAATTTAAACACAGAAGGCAGAGAATCTTCATTGTTTTGCATGGTATGCTGTCAAAACATCAGTTAGAAAAAAGAGATTCATTTAGCAAATAACCACCTTGAGAATAGGAAATAAATTAGTGCTAATTATAAATATACTCTATGCAATATTCTTCATGGAAATACTGCTCTCAAATATCTACTGGCAATCTAGCAGCTTCTCCAGATGTAATGGACTCAGTATGCTCCTGGATGCTGATGCCATACCAGTCAGGCTGGTGGTCATGATTTAAACTGAACGTAGTCTGGCTTCTCCCATTATACCCCAGAACTAGGAAACTCCTGCAACCCAGACTGTGTTCAGAAATGCCAGAAACACCTGCATCAGTACCTGGCTCCTTAGTTGCCAGAGTCAGAAGCAATCCCAAGGTAGATAGGGGATGGGTCAGTACAACATGTCTTGTAGCAGCCTTCATTTGAAGGACTCCTAAGAAGAGGTCTCTGATAAAGTTGACTTAAAGCAGTGGGAACCAAAGAGAGAGAACCTTTTTGCTGCTCTCTGAGAGTATTCCTATCGGACAGAGGAGGCAACCAATCCAGCCTGTGAACAGTTCCCTCAGATGAGCGAGCAAAGCCCTCTGATGGCACCTGCCACTGCCACCAAGCCCAGTGCTAGAACATGTCAAGGAACTGTAGTTTCTCTTTTCTGAAGAGGCTCAGAAAAATCTTGTCTAATAATGCTTTTTAAACATGAAAACTACCCAGTGATTTTTCTGCAACTTCTAAAATTTCACAGTTCAAGCAATAGGCACACCTGGTTTCCAAAGACTGACTTTGGTGTTTCGTATCTATTAAGTAGAATATATGATTCATGCTTTTCATGCAAGCATAACAACTATTAAAATATTAGTGGTTTCTATTCACTATCATCAGTACTGTAACACTAAGGCTTTTCTTCATTTTTACTTCTGCAATTTGAATGAAGAAATTGCTATGAATTATTCATCTGTTTTGGAGCCCAAGGTAATACTAGATGTTTAAGGGAAAACATCACAGACCTGGGTGAAATCCTGGACAGACTCCAGTTAATGGAAAGACTTCCAAAGTATAAGTCGACCCAATATTTAGTTCAAAGTCCTAGTTTCTAGTAATCATGCGATCTCATTCCAGATGAGAGGCTTTGGTACATGAAATAAAATGGGCACTACGTAGCATTCTTCCAGTCCAGTGGAAGAAGGGAAATGCAGGTCTGTACATTTTTGTTTAGGATGCTGAAAGAAACTTACAGAGGAGTGTGGACTGACCTCAGAAATTCTAATGCCTTGGCTAGTGCTCTGTCTATGAAGCCTTTTCTCCTCTCTAGATATTTGTTAGCATAGATCAATCTTCACCCAAGTTAGTCTTCTTGGATTATCACTGCTGGGCAATAATGTTGTGTGATCAAAGCTAAAATCAAAAAGAAAAGAGGAATAGTCAAAAAGAAAAGAGGAATATCCTCCAAGTGCTTCATCCTGGAAGTGATACCAGTCTCTCTGTCATGATTCAGTGAAGTATATTGCTAAAAAAACTACAAAACATCCATGACAGGTATAAATATATGGAGGGTTTTGTTTGTATCTGCTGATGAGACTTTATAATTCCATTGTGAACAAAAAGTACTTTTAAGCAAAGACAGTTAATGAGAATTTCAGAGAAACTTGTGAATGAAGATGTGTTTAGAAACTAATGGAAGACTTACTGATGCCTCTTAGTCCCTATATAACTAGACACATTTGAATGTGAAACAAAGTCACTATTGCATTTTATTTTTCTGAATTTAAAAAGCACCTTATTGATCAGCACCAAATGAGATTGGAATATTCAAGCAGCATGTGCTTCAGGAAAGATAAGATTACACTTACTGATTCCTTGTCAGGAATGAGTATTTTGTAGGCTTAAGATGAAAATGAAAATCACCTCAGGAAACTTATCAAAAGAATCTGAGACTAATACAGTAACTCCAGAAGAAGAAACATTCCCAAGATGCTAGCTTTGGTAATATACTTTTTATGGGACAGATCTCCTATTGTACTAGGGAACAGGATTCTCAGATTAGCCTGTAGCATTTTCATTTTTAATTCATAGCTCAGTTAAAACTCTATAAGAAGAGCTGTGCAGCTTTTTTATTTTATTTTGAGATCATTTGGAAAAACTCAGAGTAGTTATTTCAGATTAGCTTGATTAAAAAATCAATTTGCAGAAAGTCACCATGTTTGAAGCATTGCTTTGATCACAGAATCACAGAATCACAGAATGGTTGAGGTTGGAAGGGACCTCTGGAGATCATCTAGTCCAACCCCCCTGCTCAAGCAGGGTCACCTAGAGCACACTGCACAGGATCGCGTCCAGGCGGGTTTTGAATATCTCCAGAGAAGGAGACTCCACAACCTCTCTGGGCAACTTGTTCCAGTGCTCTGTCACCCTCACAGTGAAAAAGTTTTTCCTCATGTTCAGATGGAACTGTCTGTGTTTCAGTTTGTGCCCGTTGCCTTGCGTCCCGTCGCTGGGCACCACTGAAAAGAGTCTGGCCCCATCCTCTCGACACCCTCCCTTCAGATACTTGCACACGTTAATAAGATCTCCTCTCAGCCTTCTCTTCTCTAGGCTAAACAGGCCCAGCGCTCTCAGCCTTTCCTCATAAGAGAGATGCTCCAGTCCCCTAATCATCTGTGTAGCCCTTCGCTGGACTTGCTCCAGTAGTGCCACATCCCTCTTGTACTGGGGAGCCCAGAACTGGATGCAGTACTCCAGATGGGGCCTCCCCAGGGCTGAGTAGAGGGGGAGAATCACCTCCCTCGACCTGCTGGCAACACTCTTCCTGATGCAGCCCAGGATACCATTGGCCTTCTTGGCCACAAGGGCACATTGCTGCCTCATGCTTAACTTGGTGTCCACCAGCACTCCCAGGTCCTTCTCAGCAGAGCTGCTTTCCAGCAGGTCAACCCCCAACCTGTACTGGTGCCTGGGGTTGTTCCTCCCTAGGTGCAGGACCCTGCACTTGCCTTTGTTGAACTTCACGAGGTTCCTCTCCGCCAACTGGTTCAACTCTGCCAACTCCGCCTATTTGATTTAAGTAGAATATTCTTACTAGAAATTGAAATATTTCTGTTTAAAAAATAAACACATTTCTAAAATTTAAGTGTTAAAACACTTACAAAAATTAAAATTTAATCAAACTCTGAAACATGAATTCAAATTGTAACTAACTGAACAAATCATATGGATTTTTTATAATCAGCGTGTGAAGATTCCTACTGAAAGAAGTTGGCAAAATAAATATGAATTCATTAAATATTTTGGTTAGTCTGAATGCACATTTTTTAACCTAACAGCATTACCTTGTTCCTTACTGATGGTGATGTCAGACTGTAGTCCCAGTAGACAAGTTTGAAAGCTAAACAACATTGGTTTTTTGGCAAGGATAGAATAACTGGACACAATCCTCTGTGGATTTACATGAAGCCACTGCAGTGTTGTTGGGTTAAGTCAGCTTGGAAATTTGGCCTATTTAGAGTGGCCAGCTTTCTTCTGTCTACCAAAAGCAGAACATGGATAATAGAAAAATGCATTGCTCAGTTCCACTGACTACTCAACAGATTCAGAGGAAAATTAGACCTCTGAATCAGTTGCATGCAATGGAAAGATTAGGTTTCACCTTTTCTTCCACTGAACAAGTATAAATTCAGCATTTATTAACAGTGCAATCATGTCCTTTGTATTTTACCAAATAACAAGCATTTTTAGTGTGAAAATAGTTCAGTCAACTTTTAAGAGAGAGATTATGGAGTCTCCATCCTTGGAGATATTCAAAAGCCATCTGGACATGGCCCTGGGCAACGTGCTCTAGGTGACCCTGCTTGAGCAGGGGGATTGGACTAGATGATATCCAGAGGTCCCTTCAAACCTCAAGCATTCTGTGATTCTGTGAAGAGTGGTCTTGCTGTTCTAGCTGCTACAAGCTTGTAATATAGCAGCACTAACCAGTAATGGTCTTTGCCTTCTCCAGCTAGCTAAGCTATTCTGTCTTATTTTGGTGGGATATTTTATGAATGCAGCTATTCTCATCTTTGTCACTTCACATCAGGACTAGAGTAACACATAGGAACACAGGAGGGGAAAGGACATCCTAAGTAAAGTTTGTCCCTGTGCTCCTGTCAGCACCATATCATATAACTTCTTTCACAAATTTGTCAAACTCCACCTTACAGCAGCACACCTGGACACAAAACCATTCAGGCCATCGGGAACCCCAGCTGCACAGGGTGTTATAGTATAGCCAGAAACACATCACATCTGTCCACTGGTGGTGGTCCTGGATTCCCACCAGAGCAAACATGTCATACGCTGGTATGTATCATGGCAAGATACCTGCTCATGACACTTTGGTATCAGCAGATCCAGTCTTTGCAGCATGGACAAGTCTATGCAACAGATCACTGGGAGCTCCAGACTGAAAACCCTCCCTTGTAAGCCTCCCTCTGAGGTGGTGGCCCTTGTCCTGCCACTCCTGAAAATCGCTCCTGCATGGGAGACTAAACCACCCTGTTCTCCTCTAAGAGTCAGACCCGAGCCTTCAGCCTCCCTTCTGCAGCCTAAACATAGCTCATCCAGCCACACCACAAACCCACCATCCCTGAGAAGCCATAAGAAGGAAGGGACGTCCTAATTCTCAGCCTGAGCTGCAATCCTCTTCCCCCGGGGCTCATGGGGCTTCTCAACACCCATCTCAGCCCTCACTTCCTTCCCATTTGCTCTGCACCATGGAGGTGAGGCAGCCCCCTCCAGGAGGATCTCACAGTAAACTTTGGGTTTTAACAGTTTAAAGAGAAGGAGATCTAGGGCTCAAACATGGACTTTGATTTTAGTTTAATATCCAGTGTGATCTTATGCAAAGACAAAAATTAACTGCCTCTGATAGATGTTTCCGTTGTTATGTATCTATCAGTCAGAAGTATTGTGTTGCGCTGAACCTACACTGAGCCAAGCACATCCCACTACTGAAGCAGTATCAAATCCAAAAACAAAAATCCCAGGGTAAGGAAGCTTTTTACTGAATTCAGCCTGTGCTGGGCCTGAGCCCTTATTTGGCAAGTTTCCTGAATGATGAAAAGGGGAAAACCAGCATGTATCTTCTCCTGGGAGACTGAAAGCATCTTGTCTGCCTCTCATTCAAGCTTTTAAACAATAATTCTCCTTTATAACTGTATATTGTTTCTGGCAATAATTACGGATATAAAGCCAGACAAGTTTGGTGTAAATTAGCATCACTCTGTGAAGTCACTGGAGCTCTGCCAGTCTATACCAGTTGAAGGCATGGCACATAACGTGATGTCCCTGGGGCTGTGCCAATATAAACCAACTAAAGGCACAGCCCATAATTCTATACATCAGTATTTTCTCACTGTGCTCCTTTATCAACAGCTGCTATATATTCTAAAAACAGAAAGTAGAATGCCTTATGTCAAGGTCTGTGGAGCAAGGGCTGATTTCTCATTATATGTATTTTACAGGACTTTTCCAAAAAAAGCACCATATGTGATACTGGGCCCCTTCCCAAGAAAAATAATAAATAATAATTGTATTTGATCCATGCAGTATGTCTGCATTTCTAAGGTGGTTTGTACCAAGTGATCTGGCATCCCCCTGAAGTCTAAGAGATGCAGTCAGTTCAAGCTGTTCCCTTCAGCTCCTCATATACAAACATTTGGTACATAGGAGGCTCTGATCATTTTACTGCATACAGAAGGCATGTACAATTCCTATCTATATCTGAGGTACATCATAAGACAGGTTCTCAGGCATTATGGATCATTTTTATTTGTATTTATACAATGATTAATATCATTGCATATATAAACATTTGATGAATATCACTGTATTTGTAGATGTTTAAAGTTACATTTTTCCCTGCTTAGAAATAAAGCACCAAATTCTAAGCTCCAGGGGATATATATTAACAATATTTGCAGTCTGCAGTCACTGTGTTTGGCGCTTTACTGTAATACAGGACATGAGCTTTGCTCCTAGGTATTTACAACTGAATGTTGACACAGGTAGTAGAACTTATTTCTTTGCCTCTAGTTTCCTAGAATCGACTACATAGCTAAAGCTCGTGACTGCTGCCCCCATACTAGTACTTTAGCTGGACCACTAAAAGCACTTCTGTTACATAAATACAAATGAGGACAATTGCTAAGGATCAGCATTTCCCACCAGACAACATAAGCTTTGTTCAGCTGATACGTGCTTGGGTTATTTTTCCTCTGGAAGAGTGGAAGCAAAAGTATAGCCTTCCCGTTTTGTCTTGGAGCCTGGGATTGTAAGACTGTTGAGTGCGATTTCTTGCCTTATCTAAAACTCTCAGTGGTGGTCGCTCAGGAGCAGACAGGCAATGCCACAGCTGTTCCCAGACAGGAAAAAGTGGCCCCTGAGGAAAAGTTTGAGCAGGTCTCTGCTTAAATGGATCTGACAGCTTTGCTTAGAGAAAGATGTTTGCCTCTGTTTATGGATGTGTCCTTTTCCCCTTTATGATTCCCAGGGTCAGCGCTACTTTTTACTGTGTGTCCGACTGTCTGGGTAGGGAGTTGGACAGCCACGTGTCTTGCAAGCAATGGAGATGGGTGAGAAAAAAATCCCATTAAGGCAGTTATTTGCAAAGGGCTTGAGTCTTTTCCATAACATTTCCATTATACTATTTAAAGTTTAATACCCAATGATGGTAGTCTTTCCATTTATTTCGATGGGATCAGGGTCAGTGGCTGCCCTAACCTGTACACACATATGTATTTTCACATGAACCCTCCTCAGACTGGAAGACTAAAAATGTCACAAAAACATTTCTGTGGTATTTAAGTTAAGAAATGGAAATCGATTGTTAATAAACCTGTTTTCTAGATTCACAAACTTGTTTCTCAAGTTGTGTTTTATCTTCCTTTCTCTGTTAGATATGATGGGAACTGTATTATTTTCAAAAAAGAAAGATTCTATAGACTTTATTTTTAGCTGTCAATATTTACATTTTGAGTGCACCCAGCAAAAGTAAATGAATCTTCAGCCAGAGTTTAATTTTAGAGAGGATATATGGTATCTTGCATGAAGATTTTCCTAATCGGTTGGATTTGTCCTGACTTTCAACTCCAGATAAGAAAAGCAACTATTTTATCACAAGGTCTTACTGCGTGGGGGGTTTAGTGCCAACCAAGAGTGGCTCCCAGTATCTTAGTTATTAAAATCACATTTACTGGTGATTATAGCTATTTCCTGCATAAAATGAAGTTTCCACAAACACTTAATAAGTCAAAAGAAGTCAAATAAATGGCATGCCTCTGGAAATATGAAATAAAGGAATATTTTCTGAGACTTGAGTATCTCAGTGCATTGGGTTAAATGTGTGCAGGAGCTTAAATTTATTCCTGGTAAAATCTAAAACATCCTGCGTCTAATTAAGCCCTCCCAAATACACTGCTCCCATCTCCTGAGATGCTGAGAAAATGTAATTTCCAAAGCTGGAACTGAACACTGTTCCCTGTCCTTTCCCAGCTGCAGCGTCTGATGAAAGACCAACTTCTGCTGCTGCTATTTCTCAGGGAGATCTCTCACTCCCATCTCTCCTTGCTACCACACAAATCTTAGAAGGACAACAACCTAACAATCCCTTGGCTGGATCCTGGGGAAATGAGGAGGGGCAGAAGGCACCAAGTCTCTTCTCTTCCCACATGGGAAGACACACATGAAGTCCTCCCTTTGGCTGTTTGGCACAAGGCAGGTGGGGAGCGCTCGACTCAGAGTAGAGTTCTGAACTAAAGCAAGTTGGGCTCCAATCACAAAATTTGGCAGGTTGAAATTTACAGTTCCCAGAGCAACTGGGCGGTCACGGATTCAGGACTTGAATGTGGATCCCATTTCTATTGTAAAGGGAAAAGATAAAACTAAGAAGTCAAGCAATAAATCAGAAGGCAGATCTGTTTTACAAGCAGCTCCCAGAGCCCACAGAGCCTTCCTGGACCTCCGCACTCTTCCTTCTCCTCCGGTCCTGGCCAGCAAAGCACTGAGTCAAACCCAGCCACTGCCCATGCACCCATGGGCCTACACCAGTAGCCACACACGCAAGAGCATTCAAGGAAACTGCTACAGTTGGAAAGCTGGGCAGCAGAGAATTAAAAAATGTCAAAATTATGATTGCAATTTTAATTCAGTTTCTTGCATATATGGCATTTGCATACCATCTTTAATAACCACTCTTTTTTCCCACAGGACCATGGGGTACATTAGGAGGAACAGGAGGCATCAGAAAAATACGAGGACTTTTGTCTTGCTATGGGCAAAGAGGGCTAAAAAGGAGGCAAGCGCTGATCTCGGTATTGATGGGAATTAGAGGTAGGGCATGAGGGCATTGAAAAGACGTGTGGGTTCATGTGGGTTCACTCCAAAGCCTTTGGTGTAGCCTCTTGAGGCCAACAACTTTCCACTACTAGCTAGATTTAGAAATCAGTCTTCTGGTGTGAACGTAACACATAAAACCTTACTGCTCTTTAAACACCCAGAGATTTTTATAATAGTTGTAGTTATTTTAGTCAGTGTTTTTGCTGAGATCTTTTCTATAAACTTTTATATAACATACATATCTTATATAACTTACATTTTTATAAATTCTTACATAATTGATACACAATTTTTTTTAATACTGTGGTGGTAAATAAAAACAATATGGTTATTGTAATATTATTGATATTGACTTCAGTCCATATGTTGTAGGAACACACTTTTGAAAGTGTACTAGGCTGGTCAGAGATAAAAGGAACTTTGAAAAATGACAAAATAGAAAAAATTAGTTATTCCAATGCTTTTTCTTCCCATTCCCACAATCTTGTACTTTTGAAATAAATGTCAGCAGGGCCAGATCCAAAACATTTTAAAGCTCAAGGGAAGTGTTGTGCAGTGGAGGTTGTTTCTGAGCTCCCCCAGATGCTCTCTGTGCTCCAGGTCCAGAAACCTGCCGAAGCAGCCCACTGTGGAGCAGCAATATTTGGTGTCTGCGAGAAGCTGACTAACATAGTGATGTGGATCCTGATGCTCCTGTGTGTTTTTTGTTAAATGTCTTACATAAAGACAAAAGAAGGTGTCTTTCTTTTGACTCCAGTGAATGTGAGATAAAACCCCGTACAAGGTGAGTATTTTGGAATGGCACAGCTACTGTGAATGAAGAAGCAAAAGCTAATAAGCCTCAGTAGTATTGCAGTTTGCAAAACAAATGAGAAGGACTTGAAGGAAAGCCTGAAATGCCCATTCAAAAAATAAAAGCATAATCCCTGATTAAAAGCATAATCCCAGAAACAAGTATTTGCCTGCAGCTTTTCACTGGAAAGAACCACAAACCTGTGAACAAGGACAGAGTATAATCTAGTTATTAGTGACCACATCCCACCAAGTAATGGGAGATTTTTCATTATATTAAGCCAGATCCTAAGTTCCTAATCCATTTTTCACTCTGTCAGACTCTCATGACATTGATCAAAGGTAGCAACTTATGGACTTGGCCTACTGTACTTTGTAAACAGGCATCCACCACATAATTCTCTGAGCAAATTTAGCCAAATGGGTTTAGGCAGCTGCAAATTAGAGCAGAGTTTTGCCAGTTTGTTCTCCTTAATGAAAATCCTGTTAAAATCACAGAGATACAAATGATTTGCAATAGGCAACACAGTCAAGGCCCTGAATGTCTACCTGACTCATTCTTCACATCTGAAAGGTCTTCCTTCCCCATCTAGACAGCTTTCAGCAAGCACCTCTGTACACAGCTGAGTCTTGCAATTACCCCCAGGAGGTCAACAAAGCTGGATTTTGTCAGAAGGTAGTGTGACATATTTGCTTTTATACCAATACAAGGAATATAATGGACCCCACCTACCAGTGTTTGTTACCACCTTCCAGCATTTTTATAGCTAGGTGTATGTTCTCCAGCCCACAAACAATATCTACACACCAGGTATACAGCTGCAGGTTGACTGGAGGAAGAAGGCAATTCCAGAAAGATTTCTGCACCCAGTCACTATCCCAGGGGCCTTCAGGAGAGATCAGAGGTTGAGGTGGGCTCCCACAGAGGACAGACAGGACCTAAATCCTTTGGCTGCAATTAACAGTGAAGATGAGCAGAGTATGATTTGACAATAAACACTGACCTTATTTTTTTCCTCACTGTTTCTTCTGACAAAATATCTGCAGGCAGGTTGCCATGTCCCAGGTTTGCTCTCAGTGAAGGAGAACACACAGGAGGACTCCTACCTTTCTAAAATGTCACGTGCAAATGCAAACAACCCCATGCACAATGTTATGCTTAATCTCTGAAAATGGGAACCCAACAGCTACCACTACCTACCCTCTGCTCTCCACATTGTGAGCCTTTGAACTACTGGGAAGATGAGAGACCTCGGAGTCTTTTAAAACATCCAGGACCATGACGCTCACTCAGTTCCCCTCCTCACCTGCCAAGGGCTCATCAAACACCCCCTGAAGTTTCTGAACAGGCTCTTGTTGGCTCTAATGGGAGTTGGATTGGGCCCACAGGCATGACTCCAAGTCTATTCCCACTGAAACAGTGTTTCTGGCCTCTGTTAATTGGAAACTTGGAATCCCCTGCTCATTTCCAAACCTAAGGGCTCCAGCAAGGGTGTACAAAGTGCCTGAGCCATGCCAGGAAGCCAGCTAGAATAATTTTCTTCGTGAGAGTTAATTATATTAAATTGGGTGCCCTGCTCTAAGGGATTCAACCGCAGAGGCAGGCAGGAGTAAAGGAGTCTAGCCAGTTTTACATGAGGAATAGCGAGAATGGTGATTATGTTTGTCTGTGAGAAATCTGAGGCTGGTGAGCAATACTCACAGGACGTAATCTTTCCCGGACTTGTGAAAAGGTTGCAAGGACCTTCTACAACCCTTCCAGAAAGGCTTGGTCTTGTTGCTCCTGGATTTGTAGCATATGACTGCCTGGGCACACAGCTCATTAGGGAGATATGTGCAAGGCAAACAAACCCCACTCCAAGAGCGTGTTTATCTCATGGCACAGAGTGCCATATGCCCACAGATCAAAGCCTGTGGGAACAGATGCTGTTAGCAGAGCAGCAGCTGCACTCAGATCCTGTCCACACCCTTCCTGTTTGCAGTGGCCTACCCGGGGGCTATTATGTTCCCAACAGGGCGATGATTAGCCCTCCTCCGATCCCTCCTTCCCGCCGCTGCCGCCGTTCTCTGGGGAGGGTGCACCGACGCTCGCCTCGCTGTCTGCCTTCAGTTTCTCATTGTTTCTCTCGGAAGGTGCAGATAGTGGGCTAGACACTCCTTGGCTGGTGCTCTGATAAGGGTCTGGAAATTGTTCCCATGTATTATACAGAAGCTTGCTTGAAAGAATGGCCTGTATCCAAAATAACAAAACAGACCTCGGGGGTCATTATTTTCTTTTAAGGCAAGAGCTTGCACCCATCCAGACAGGAAAAGAAAAAGGTCAGTGAAGCCAGAGACTGTTTTCTATTGCACCAGAGTAAGGTGCCATTGAAGTTGGTGGTGCTACCATGTATTCCCACACAGAAAGTCTCTATTTCCTCACTGTCCTCCAATTCCACTTGCTGTCCAGGTCATTTAGGTCAATTTTGGCCTAACTGAACTAACCGTAACTGTAAAGAATAGTTTCATAGCAGCATGGAAAGAATTGCACTCTTTACAAAGGGAGGTGACTTGGACTAGGTGTTCAAAAAGAATAGGTGGTTGAGAAGGAAACATGTCCTTTTTCAGCCTGCTTATCTAATAATCTGTGGTCAGTCTATTATCTGTTCAAGCTTGCATAGCGCAATGGACCTGACTCTGGCTTTCACTTGTGAAAATCAGGAGTAAATTCCACGGAGATTAGTGATGCTAATCAGTGGAATTTAAATTTTAAAAAAAAGTCTTCCAATTTGTATCAGTAGCAGAGACAGAAGTCCTTCAGGCAGCTCTGGTCTGGCACTGTCAAGTGATAACATAAGCATTCCTATAGGTAGAACTCCTGCCCTGCTTCCAGTGTGAAGCCTATGTAGTTTGGAAGAGTTATCATCTTCAAAAGACAATTTTAAACACAATGCTGGCAGTTAGAGTTTGTGGTTTACTTTTCCATCGTGCATTCAAGTTGAACAACAAAACTAACACAACTGGATATGATCTAAGATCACTTCTCTCTCTCAGGACAAATATGATATTATATCAGAGTGTCATAAAAAGCATCAACCAGGAGTTTGTCCTAGACTGAGCACTAGTTTAGCTTCTTGACTAACTAGTCTTTGCTTACCATCTTATTGTCTCATAGAGTTACAATCAGGTGAAAAAAAGAAGCAAACAAATTGATGACAAAAACAGTCAATAGCATTACATCAGACCAGAGAGAATCATGGGGCTCTCCAAGTGACCCAGGCAACATGAGTGAATGGGCAAAATTATGCTAAAATTTAGTGGGCTCATAAATATAATGCATTCTTTAAACTTGAGGGTCTCCTTAAGAGAAAGGATGATCTGAACTACTCTTTCAAAAACTGATTTGTAAATTAATTCATTCAGAATTAAGCAGAAAGGGGCAGACGCTTGTACACACTGGTGACTAAATAACATTCCACCAAGGAGCAGTTGTTCCATCATACTCACGCTAGTCCAATTTCCTCTGTAAGATCTGGACTTTACCCTCTCTTAGAGACAGGACATTAGATCACATGAAGAGGTTATGCCATTTCTAATGTCCCCATCATCTATGCATTATACTTTTCACAATTCATCTTCCATCCTTACATCTCACCATCAAGACCTCTAGGTGCTGACTTTTAATAAGAGTGCCACATACACTGGCATCCATGGCTGTATCTGTGGTAATAAAATATGTTGGAATCTGGGAACATGCACTCAATCATGTACATTTTTAATTTTCTAAAAGGTTCCTGTCATAGTTTAGTCAAGCCAACTAGCAATTCTCCCAAAGAATTCCTGGTCATGGTGCTACACGTAACCTGTTGCAAAAGGCAGTCTACCTGTGGCCACTCCGTTTTGGAGGCTGAGAGAGTTTAATAGTTACAGATGTGGCCAGACTGTGTCTCCAGCTTCAGGGCCAGAGAATGGGCTTTGTCTTTATTTATTTTATTGATATAGAGGTAGCCAGTGGCTTAAAAAAAGACTCAGTGTTTTCTTGATCAACTTTTTGTTGAAATAATACTGTAAAGGGAAACACCCTGCCTACAAATCCTAGATCAGCCTCTGCCTTTCTTGGGTGTTTTCTTTCTGTTCATTTGTTATTTTCCCTGTCAGCATATTTGTTTTCCCAGTTGTGCTTCCCTATCTGCCAGTTTGTGCAAGTAAAATTGTCCTTTCCCATTTCCTCTGTCTCTGTTATTTCCTCTCTCATCACCATTTTACACTGCGACATTTACGGAAGCTGTTTTCTTCTCTAATCCTAGCCAGTACGTGCTGAATGCAGCCATGCAAATGGGAATAAGGAGGGAGGCAGCCCTGCCTGATGTCTAAGGTAGTTGTTCTCCTGTGAGAGGACGGTCCTGTGCTGTAGCCATATGCTGGAAGTAAACTACCACAAATATGGTTTTCTCCCAGAGAAAGGAGAAAAGGCCGAGAGACTTCTTTTTTTCGCAACAGTAAAAATGAGGGAGAATTATTTACACCAGTAAATTGATTTAGTGTGCTCCCAGGTTGCAATTCTTTGTAGATTTTGGGGGCTGCCAGGCCCATCTGGGTTATGCTGGCTTTCTGCACAGCACTCACCATAGGATTTCAGCTGCATCTTGGAGCTGAGTTCCAAATTGCAAAGCTGAATTGTTTCTGCTAGTCTGGAAATATCAGTTAGACTTAAAAAGGCAGGCAGCATTCAGCCAGGAGGGAATAAAGCTGGGTACTGATCTCTGCTGTCAGGATTTTTTTTTTTCACCCAAAATCTCTTTAAGGCAACAAGCTGGCCTCCGTTCTGCCCTGCACGGTTTGCTTCCCTGTGCCATGGCACAATGTCAGCAGGAGGGGTACAAAATACCCCCAGGCACCCACAACAGGCTGCCAGGATGGGATGCCCCAACAACAAATGCTTTGAAACCATTCCCGTTGAGGGACGAGGGCACAGCCCCCAGTTCTCTTCTCTCTGAGTGGTCAGAGTAAGAGGATTCTCTAAGTAAGAGGATCATCAGGTGCTATATGAAAGGTGGCAGCAGCTATCATGTGCCCTTCTCATTTTACTCAGAGGAGAAATCCCACACCAGGGCAGAAAGCCTCTCCTCACTGCAGGAAGGTAACAGCTTCCCAAGCCTCGTCCTGGCTCCAGCAGCTGGAAATGGGACGGGATTGCAGATGCACCGCCACGTTTTGTGTTTCCTGTTACCTCGCCATAGGTGGCTTTCTGATCGGGTGCTCAGCATGCCTTGTTAAAGGGATGATGGGTGTAACTCTGGCCTTTGGGTTACATTCTGGGGCCAATCACACCATTTCTAGGTGAACGCATCTTTTCTTAGTTCTAGCTCAAAATAACTATGTCTTCACAGTCTTTTTGTGAAAAAGCAACAGGTCATATTTCGAGAAGCACTGAAAGAAAGCCACTGCAGGAAAGCAGCAACACAAATGTCAATGAGGTTGCTGTCTGATGACTGCCATTCCCATACCTATGCCCAGGTCATGAAACCAATAGAGAAAAATATGGATTTTTAAAGTACAGCACAGTCAGACAATAATACCAAGATTTTTGGAAAACAGGAAGACCATCATGTGTATGTCTGTATGTCTATGCACGTGACAAGTACACACACACACACACACACACTCACACTGCATAAATCATGAGGTGCCAGAATGCTACAAATTCTGGTGGCAAAGAGAAGTGGCATTTTGGTGTATTTTCTAGACTAAAAAAAAACAGAAAAAGCTTCTCAAACACCATCCAGGATCCTAGCATAAATCAACAGACATTATATGTACACAGATGTGTGTTTTATCCACCCAAAAGCTGTTACTAGCCAAATGGCAGAGTATACCATGGTGTACAAATGTCACATAATTCTTTTTTCATTTTAAATTGTTTTTTTAACAGTGAATGACACTTACTAAATAGTTAATATATAAAATTGAAGATGTTAAGAAGTTTCATTTTGTTTTGATGGCTATGCTGGGACCAATCTCTCTAAAAAATATTAAGATTTCCTAAGAAGCACTGCCAATTATTCTGTGGATTTCATTTAGGTGCTGCATCCAGTGAATGAGGAGTTTGATACAGTAAGTGCCTGCTTGTGCCAAGAATCGTAATATTCTTGTCACAGGAACTGCTGCTGAGAATCTCCGAGACTGAGATGGTATCTGAAGAAATCTGCCCCTCTCTGTGCTGATACATGGTGAAACAAAGACAATTACAAGTCGCAGCGCTCTCCCTCAGAGGACATCATGGGAGGCTCCCGGGACTCTCCTGCTTATCTGGAGCCTTGACCCTGGCCTGCCCCATCTGATCAGCATGCCTGCGACTGCTGGAGACTTATCTCTCGCAGCAGGAATTTGCCTGTGCCTCATGCACCCATCTTACAGCCCACTTACAAAACTGGATTATGGGACTAACACTTCAACACTACCAAGTGGGAAACCTGAGAGCAGGTCATGGTCTCCATCACAGGCGAGGTGTAACAGAGTCAAGTGGGAGGTCAAGCAGAACTAACTAGATGAGGTACTGCATATTTCATGACTCTTCCCAGCCAAAGGAAAGCTAAGTGTTGTCAGCGTAAAAGCACCACCGAAAACATGTTTAGTATCTTAATAATTAATTAATTAATTGAATATAATCACTCATTTTATCTTCTTTCTATCCTTCCCTAATTTGATCCTTCCAATACATTTTTTAAACAGAAAATACAATACAGTGCAATGTATCTTGTTTTAGCACCTTGATTGCAGGATAGTATAGGTATTTTTCTGGCACTGACTGCCAATTGTTTTCTACATAAATTCCAATAGGCTATTTTGGGATCCAAATGGCAGCCACCACAACACACATGGACTGCATGTAGGTGCTGTACTGCAAATTACAGAAAAGAAATGTCCTTTGGTAGCATGCAAGAATGGAGACTCATCTTCTGAAGAAGAAAGCATAATTTAGTTTGCAGATTGTTGCTATTCGCTCCAAAAAAATTGCTTCAGTTACAAGGATCTGTGGCTCCCTATAGTACAATTCCTCTGGTATACAGGTTCAGGCTTATTATATCATTTGTAGGCTTCATCATTAGGATATTACATACTGTTTGAACCATAATCTCATTTTTTTATTGAATATATTTACTATTCCTTTTCCACATTCTGTAGTGAAGTGTAGCATAATTTTAACTCTAAGAAAGGTGCTCTTCAGTCCATTTATCTGAACTGATTTGTTCAGATCATACCTTTAAAATCAAAAACAGAAGAAAGGGAAAGAAATTAGTCTGCTAAGCTACTGAATGGGTAGCTCAAGATCTGATACATTCCTTCAAAAAATAATCTGGAGGATCTCTTTCAGCTGAGTGCGCCATAACAGTCAGGCATTTAACCTCATCACAGTTAAAGCATTATCTACACCTCTAGCGACTCTTTAATATATATATTAAAAGCCTATTATTGATTGAATGTGAACACAATTAGGAAGCATTATCCTGGAAGAGAAGATAGCTGCCTCAGATATTATTGGGTCTAGGTTCACAGGGAGGATTTCAGCATTGAAACGCTTATTGCTGTAGGCACACTGTGCTGCAGTGGGATTCCCAGCACCCAGGCTAGGCACTGAGACTCTCAGTACAGCAGACTGGGAGAATTAGATAGATACCAAAGACAGGAATCCATGGAAACCATCCAGTCAAATTGTGGGATCACCTCTGCTAAACAGTGGGAGAGGCTGAAAACTGACTAGGAATATGAACCGAACCCATGAGTAGATGTCGTCTCAATCCTCAAAGTGCTTAGGTTTATAAATCTCATTGAAATTAGGAGTTAGTCCTAATAAAACCTTGTGGATCTGAGGTCCCCAATTGCATCAAGGTTGCCTCTGGGCATCAAGGTAGAAGCCACCTACAAGCAACAAGGCCCTCAGTGGCCCCCCAAGAGGTAGACCCTCTGGATGGAAGGTGCAACAGCCCCAGCGCTGCCTGAGCTGGCAGGGGAGTGCCAGAGAAAGACTGCCCCAAACCCCATGTGGGCCAGATGGGCCTGTGGCACCCTGTCAAGGCACGTCCGCTTCCAGCTGGGATGCAGCAAGGCACCTGGGTGCGATGAGGAGGTACAACCCAGAGGTGACACGACTCTTCAAAGTCATCTCCCTCGCCTGCCAGGATTCAAACCCATGTTTGTCTTTCTAGAACATGCTGCAGCCAGCGAGACAGAGGCTGCTCTGGGTAGGGAGATGGGGAAGCACATCCTTCTCCAAAGCCGTGGCAAGCTGCAGAAGAGGATAGAAGGGGCACACTGTAAAATAATAGAGTTGTCTGAAAGGAAACTTCTCTTCCTTCTAAGAGGATATATGAACTAAATGACAAATTTTTTGTCCAGTATGTTATATTCTGATCCACAATTATTTCCCCTCCTTTGTTTCTGGTACTGGGATACTGGTAATTTTCCACATTTACTGTGTGTGGCAGTTAGTCCCAAGTCAGTGCTTAGGATATATTAATTTTTCAAAACTCTTTTGTTGTATTTGAATGTATTGACTCTTCCCACTTCCCCACTACCAAGGATGCAATTATTTTAAGCCAGAGCTGACAATTTACTCTTGGTTATAATTTATAAGCTGCTGGGCTTTTTACAGAGCTCAGTGTTTCTTTAGGCTTGCTCTGGGGCAGTTCTCTTTTCAAGTTTACTCTTCTGGCTAACAGGCCACCACTGAACAACATTTCTTCAAAATGGCAGGGGAGACCTTTCCAGTCCTCTTCTCCAAGCAACTTCTTGAATCGTTAACTACCATGAGGAGAAGAAGAGCGGGCAGAGGCAGGAGGCCGTGATCACTGCGAGCAAGCATTTAGTTTAGTCTGGTGACACATGGCTTTCTAAATTAGAGGGCTCTGAATAAAATAGAAATATCAAAGCCATGTGTCTGTTTGTGGGTGCCACATTCTTTAAGATCACAGTGGTTGTCCTTATGCACGAATGTCACAGAAACTGTTCGGTTTCATCCCATTTGAGTGATGTGGCAATATTGTAAAATACAGGGTGGAAAAGGGTCCTGAGAGCAGTCAAATAAAGAAACCGCCAAAGAGCTCAAAACCAGCTACAGAATACAAAGTGCTGTCACTTTAAAAACGCGACAGTCCTCAGTGCCTTTGAAATCATTTATCACAGAAGCCGTAACATCTGCCACCATCTTGGACTCATTCGAGAAATGCGTCTCAGTAGCCATTTTAAAAATGTTTGTTTTCAATTCCAAACACATAATTAAGTACAGGCCAGGGCAGAATATATGCCTTGAGCTGCTTTCCCTCACCCCAGTTCAGAGCATGGCTTTTTCACAACTATGCTCTTTGAATTGAAAGCTTTCTTTTCTTTCCCTTTTTTTTTTCTTCTTTCCCAGTGACTGCAGGGCCTGCTGTTTCTCAAGAATAAATTGAAAGTAAGGCTCCAGATTTAAAGGACCCCATTTGATAGGAATGGCCTGAGGCCGGAGGAGGCACTTGAGCCTCTCCAGCTGGCAACGCCCAAGCTGCTCTGGGAGGTCAGAGCTGGCTCCCTCTTCCAGCGGGGAAGGAGCTCGGCCCTGGGAAATCAAAGCCGAAGCCTCGCTCTCTGATAGCTCTGTTATACTTTATATTTAATAAAGTAATGTCCCATTTCATAGACAAGAGCCAATCAGATGATTTGTTGTCGTCAAAGGAATTAACAACCTTGTTACTAGTCTCCAGAGAGGCTACCAGAAAGGTAGCTATGAAAACAGCTATGGGCGCTCTGTACTTAGTGTACTATTGTACTTAATGTACTATTCACATCTCTTTCCCAGTCTTTCTAGGAGGCACTTTAGAGGGAAAACATGAAGACAGTACTTGTCTGTTTACATTGCCTTCAGTTCAGCAGACTTTTATCATCATCATTGACACGTTGCAAATGAGCCTGGGGAAAAGACGAGCAAATGCTCAGGAATGAACCACTCCAGATTGGCCAGGGATGGGATGGACCCGGTACTCTAATATTATCTCCTAAACAGACAGAAAGAAGGGCAAGTCACAGATACAAGGGTGATTTAGAAGTTAAGGTAGTGTTGCGTGATACCTAAATCTTGGTCTATTTCTTGGAAGCACCAGAGGTTCTTGTGTGACTTTGGGAGAGATCCTGAAAAGTATTTAGGTGTCTCTAATTTCAGTTCACTGCTGTGAATCTGAACCTTTATTTCCACATGCCTCCAATTCTCCATCTGGGGAAAAAAAAAAAAAAATCATGGAACTTCCCTAACTGCCCAAACTGCCCAGACACTGTGGCTGCATGTGTGCTAGTACAGCGTCCAGAAGGATCTTCCAGTTCCTGAGTTCAGGCAGGCACAACAGACCAGTAGGTTTCCCAGCACGCTTGCTGGACACCTGCCCCCCACACTTCCTTAGCAGTGTGGCTCCCATGCTAAGGAAAATCATGGATATACAAATGCCAGGTCCTGTGGCATGATCTGGCCACCGACTTTCAGGCTGAGATGGTTCCTGAGTGATGCGGGAACCAGGACTTTGTCATGGGGAACAAGTATGTGCAGCTTACATTAATGAAAACCAGAAATAGCTGATCTCAGATTTCATTGACTCTGTGCTTTCAAACATGACATCTTTATTTTTAAACACAGTGTCAACAAGGCAGCTCTTCTCTCCCAAAGTTACCTGGCAAGATCTGAATTGAGAATTAGGCAAAGGATTCTTGGCTGCACCCTTCCACAGGGCATAACAGAGCCTCCTCGCCTGGCTGCAGTGAAGTGAAGAAGCACTGAATTTTCAAATAACTTACCCTACAAGTTTCTGTGAGAGAGATCTTCTTTTACACCAACAAATCTGTTGTTCTATAGTCACCATTCTGGCAGTGTTTTGACTGAGCTGGAAAAAGGAAATGGATGAGAGCACTATAATGCATGTCATTCTTGGACACACATGACAGGGTCCCTGCAAGAGACACCTTCTGCCTGTGCTCATGGTACTGTACAAAGGAGAAGGGATGCGTCTGTGCTGAAAATAAAAATATCTGCTTGGTATGTATGTGTGTTTGGAAAGAGGCTGCAATGCGGATGTTGGGAAAACTGAAAGCAGGAAAAACTAGACACCTACTGCTACTTAAGAAAGTGCTTCCTAAGCATGAACACTTTAATTTTTTTACAACACTCACCTTTCTGAAGTACCTGTAACTCTGTGAGGGTGGATGCTGCTATAGATTTCAAGGAGGAGGGGGAATTGCTTGTTTTTTCTTACAAATCTTTTCTTCACAGGCTTTTTTCTTTGGGCACGCATTCCAGCGTTACAGATGAGCGCTGAAATTACAGGAGCGAAAACACAGCCAGGAATGAGTAACATGCAGTCATACACGCAAAACAGAAAACATCTTCTTTGACTAGGTGATAATTAGAAAGGCTGCTGTATTGCCGTGTACACAAACAAAGCATGTCCCCTTTGGAAATGTATTTTGTTTCTTCTGATGTGCAAATATTAATGTTTTTTGTGGACAGCTTTTTAACTGCTCGCTGACCTATTTATAAACAAAACTTCTGCCTGGCCAACAGCTGCTTCCAGCTCCAGGCATATGACCATTGTCTGAACGGGTCTAGCCCGGATATCAGAGAACTAAACTAGTGTCTGATTAGAAATGGTTGATAACTTATCAGCGCTCCGTGTTATTTGACTAAAGCCAATTAAAGGTCTCTTGGAAATAAGCTACTATCTCCTCATCTTGGGCAGAAGCATACAAGCTGATAACCCCTCAGCCAGGGCTGCTGACCGACAAGCTGAGTCGACTACAAGCCACCGACTTTTTCTTCCATTAAAAGGATCATCTCCCCCTATTAGGCTTTTGTTGTGCTGAACCCAGAACACGTGGGCTTCACTCCACAGCTGACACGACCTCTGCATTGCCCCACAGCGGGTGGACAGTAACGCTGTCAGCGTAGGGCAAGCGCCCCAGAAAAGCCATATGTCCCAACACAGATGATTAATTGTGGACATATAGCTAAAGAGATGGGAATAGGAACCTTTCAGGGTAAATGTATAGCAGGCTGAGACAATATGTCATTGGATGTCTTGCAGTGACAAATATGACATGTCCTTGTATTTTATTAGAAGAAAGGGAAGGGAAAGGAAGGGACAGGAAGGGAAGGGAAGGGAAGGGAAGGGAAGGGAAGGGAAGGGAAAGGAAGGGAAGGGAAGGGAGGGGGGAGGGGAAAAGGGGGAAGGAGAAAAGGAAATGGAAACAGAAATGGGAATGGGAACACGAAAGGGGAAGGGGAAGGGGAAGGAAAAGAAAAAAGGAACAGGAACAGGAAAAGGAAAAGGAAAAAAGAAGGAGACATATTTGGTATTGTTCCTGTGTGCATAGGCTGCCTGAAGAACTACAACCACATTCAGAACCAACCTCTTTTCCCAGGGCAGAGTACAGGAAGGCTGATGAAAATAACCTTTTCCAGATGACTCTGGCTACTGTTCTGCTCTTAATGGCAGCAAGGATACCACAACAACACTTAACGTGCCAGGGAAATTATATGTAAATTAGGCTAAGAACCATGTTAAATATCTTCAGTGTTTGCTGGAGGATAATTATTTCAAATTCTCTGTGATTTTCAAGAGAAGGGAACTATGTGAATTCAAAGTGTTACTCACTATATGGTATGAAGGTTAATATAATGAGGAGGATAAAAGGCCAAAGCCTTCTACCCTGCATTCTACAGAAAAAAGGACAGGGGGACAAGGACAAGGGACAAGTTATCCCTGTCTTTTTAAGGCTGCTATTACTGGCAGAGGGAAGAAGAAGAGGCAAGGGAACATTTGCTTTCAAAATAGATCACTTTAGACATTTGAAAGTGATTTTGTATTTGACCAAAGCGAAAAAGATCACTTGCTGGGGAAAAAAAACAAAACAGATTTTAAATGCAAATTGTGTAAGAGAACAAAATACATTCTACCTTCTATATACAGTAGTGGCAATGTGCTAACACTGATGCATTCAAATATATTCATAATATATCATTTACTTTTTTTTTTTTTTACTCAGAGTTTTAGAATATACACACACAGCTCTCAAAAAAGGGGCTTTTCAGTTAAGATTTATGTAGGATTCACATAACACACTCATACACAAGCACACTTTATTTTTAAGAAGGAAAAAATCATGTACACAAATTCCCAAATAATTAAAACTGTGTTCTGTAATGCGCTAAATGCTATTAAATTCCAAATCCGTAGTGAGTAAAGTCACTCAACTAGGAAGCACTAAGCATTTTGCCAGATTTAGCTAGAAGAGATACAATACAGGTCAGGTTTGCAACAGCTTTTATATTTTTAATGCAGGCATATGCAGCAGCATTTAGTGTTTCTACAGTGGGCCACATTCTGCCACCATTAATCAGATCCTGATTCAACAAAGCTTATAATAATGTACTTTTAGAGTAATAAACCTGAGCCTGTCTTTATTTAGCAAAACACATCAGTGCACGCCAACCTTCGGTTCTGGCAAACTCAGCAGGTCTCAAATATCTATGTAGAGCCATGCACAGGCAAAGGTGATATACTCTGCAGCAGGGCCATCCCTCCTGGCCAGACACGGCTGGGTCAGTACCACCCTCCCTGTTCCCACCCAGCTCCCGTGGGTGGCATTGGTTCAGCAGGGCTGGTCCGGGACCCTGTTCAAGCCTCCGCCAGGCCAGCGGGCACGTGGCAGTGGGAGGTGTGTGGGCCACAGCCCCTGGCAGAGACGCTACCCACTGGAGCATCACTGGCCCCCAGGAAAGGGCCCTGCCTGGCGCAACCCAGCCGTGGGCTTCCGCTCGCAGCCCACTCGAACTGTCCTCCGTAGAGGCACAACCACACTGGACAGGTGGGTGATTCCTCTGCAAACCAACAGGAACAAAGAAAACAAAGAGCACAGCTTCAGCTGGATTAGGGCATGCAATACAATAATGGACTTTTTTATTTTAAAGGTGAGTAACTATTTCTTGACAAAAGCGTTTATGGGAAATAGAGCCCCTCCCAAAGTAATGCACTGCTGGAGTAGTTTTCAGTTATAAAGAACCCAACAGCTTGCTAAAGTTAAAAAAAAAAAAGTAGGGGCAAAGTAGTATCACCGGGCTGAAATTCCTTTGACAGATGTAAAGGTCTCGATGACAGTTATTTTCCAGGTCTGCAGCTCAGCAATCATGCCTCTGAACAGTTTCCCACGTGAAGTGTTTGAAGAAGCGGTCGACGTGTGACTGATCTCTAAGGCACATCTCCTGGTCTTCTTTAAGGATGAGGTAGAGGCAGAAGGAAAGGTGATGCTGATAAGGGAATCTGAACCAAATGTTGTCACGTCCTAGAACTGATTAGATGCCCTTGCTTTGACTTATTACACAACCTGAGAGTGGAAAGGGGAAACCTAAGATGAAATATAGCCACAAGGGGGGAAGCTTTTTCACCAAAAGGCAAAAGCCAAAAAAGAAATTTTGTTGATGCCTAAGATCAGGCCTGGTATCAGAGTGTTCTTTTTGCTATGGGATAGATTTGATGCTGCAGTAGATTTCCCTGAATCAGACCGACCATGATCTAAATTCATATCTTCACAAGCTGTTGTTTATATAAAAAAGCTTGGCTTTAACAAGTGACAGAACAATATAATTAAAAGACACTTTTGTTAGATCTGGGTTGTATCAGCTTTTATGCTTTCCCTGCTATTCTATAATAGAATAAACAGACTTTAATTTGAAACCCTTGCTAAACTTCAAGCAAATGTTTGTATATTTGCTTATAAGCAAAATTATTCTGATTCACATATTTCTCAATATTCAACATATAGTTTAAAGAAAGTGCAACCTTGCTCTTACACCTGAAATTTTAAAAAGACAATTACCTGTAATCAAATCCCTAATCTTAGGATTAGATGCATTTTCTGTGTGTTATCCTATGGGTTGACTATGACCATGGGATATTTAGCTCAACTGAAAAGACAAGGGAGTTTGGGATTCTGGAGGATTTCTTTGGTCAAAACTCTCCAGTTCACCCAGGCGCACTTTCACATCTATAAAACACCCTTCTTAAAAGTAACAGTAAGAAATGGCTGTTGTTCTGGAAAGTACAGATATGCCGCATGAAGCACAGACCTCAAAGCACAGCTTATACATGGCCTGTCATGCACAACCATGGCTGCATGGCTTAATATGCAGCACAGATGCAGAAATTACACTTGAGTATAACTTCTCCAGAAGTCTGCCATCTACTATCTCATTAAATACCTTTTGGGACAGTTTTTGTTACCACAGAAACTACCACAAGTTTTCCCATGGATTTCAGGACAGGCAGTGTCAGCCCTCACACTCACCTTCCCACAGATCCAAAAAGAGGCAATAGCAGGGTTCCCTTCTGATGTTACTTACTGTGTAGCTGAGAAAAGGTCCGAGTCAATGCTGATTTGGGAGAGGAGTGTTATTCTGCATATTAGCCATGGTTTATGGAATGACTGAAGTGCCCTCAAGTTTTTCAGAAACTATTTTATCAATTGTGAAGATTCTGAAGCAAGGATTTCAGGATTTAATATGTTATTACTATCTGTTTTTCATGTACATATTTTTTGTATATATGTGCTATTGTGTTTGTTGATACAATGGCTTGGTGTATAAGTGCAAGGGAAAGTGCAAATTTCCCTAGTGGAAGGGAAAAACTTCTGAACCAGGTGCCACACTTATCTCCAGCCTCTGTACCTATCACACACAGTCTGGATTCCTTCAGCCTATGGATGCCAAGGTGATTACGCTCCCTCAGTAGTTATAACCCAGTTTGGTATTTAATTTTTGAAATCCTGACAGAGGATAGCAGCTAGAACAGCATGCAGAAACACATATCTGCACTGCATACTCCAGGTGTATGAAGGACACTAACAAGCAGTTAGGTCAGAGTGTGAGGCAGGATTTGGTCCAAGAAATCTGATTTTAAGGCCCCACTCAATAGATTTCCAGTGTAACCCTAGGCAAGTCACTCCATCTGCTTTAGTTCCTCACATGCAAAATGGGTCAGATGCAACACATATCCACAAATCACTGGTGAGGCACTCAGCTGAAGTTAGAAAGCAATCCTACCAGTAGCCTGGTGCCAGCCAGCCCCTCTCTGGAGACACCAGCCAGGCAGAGGTAACAGTACTGTGATGACAGCCTCAGCATCCTTTTACCCTTCTCTGAGGTGGCTGAATAGCCATTTTAAATCTGGCCTTTTATCAGGCCTGTGATTGCCTAAATAAATCCCCAAGTGATTATAACAGAAGAAGACCCATAGTCTGGGAAAGATCAAAGTGTGGGCTTTACCTGTTACCTCACTTTTATAGCTCAGGAGGAATCTTGATAATACCAAGGTTTTACCACAATGTAAATTGTTGTTTTGAGTGTCTAAGAAATGCTTCTCTTCAGGCAGCCAGGTGGTTAAAGCTTCTTTGTAAGCAGCGGAGAAGAGTGCTGTTTTGAGCTGAGATGATTGAGATCAGCAGGAATTTGGGTCTGGAGTGTGGCTGTGACAGAGAGCATCTATGGCTCAAAGTTTCCGATTCCTCCACCACGGGATCCTGACTCATTGTGTCAAGGAAGAGGTCATAGGAAGGAAAAGGGCAACAAAGGGACAAAGAGAGAGAAAAAAAATCCTTTCCTCTTAGTTCCTACCTCTTCTAGTATTTTACCTCAGCAATTTGAGAAGTATACCTTTTATATGTCCTTCCTAAAGCCAGAGGAATTTTAAGGGCTCTCACTGCGCCACCTGTGCACCTCCTTTTAGTCTCATATTTCCCTTCATCACAAGTGTTCACCCTCACCAAAATCCCAGCGTGTTTGTATCACAGGCACTGGAAGATGAGGACAGCTGCCTTCAGCACATCCTCATTTCACCCCCACGCTGCCCTTCACCGAGTCCTCACCAGCTGCACCACTCTGCCCCTTTGCTGGCAGGCTCAGGGGTGCCTAAGAACTAGGTTATGAAGGATGAGCAGCTCATCCCTGACTTGGGGGCCAAATACATCAGTGGCACAGTGAAGGCAACCTTAGGATGCTGCTTTCTGTTTATTTCTATTCTACAAATAAGCAGGAGGCTTTATAACACAGTACTGCAGTTTGAAGTCTGTAAACTCCTTCCCTATGTTCGTACAGAGCCTGCCCATCAGGAGGTCAGCCCATAATAACCATACTGAAACCTATATGAATATTGTAAAATTTGTTTATGTCCAGAATGAGAACACTGCAGCCATTGAAACGTTATCTATCTTAGAGAGAGGAGTTGAATGGCACGTGTAGCTCCTTGTGCAATGATCAGAGTGAAGTTTTTGACCAGACATCAGAAAGATCCAAATGAAGTTTGAGTTCTGCAAAGAGAAGCTAAGAAGGACACAGCAAAGTGTGACAGCAGGGCGCTACAAAAACATTACTTATAAATACACACCAACAAATGTTTTTCCCTCTTTTTCACAGCTGATTCTTTTAGGTATATTGTTTTATCTTGCTCTTTTAAGTGAAGGCTTCACCTTTTCATTTGCAAGGAAGAAGAGTCCAACTTTTTTTCCTCAGATATGTTGTCCAACTGTCTTCTTGATATTCTTACATGATATTCATTTCAACAGTCACACCATTTAGAAAGGAAGCATCACCCCCATTTTACAGGTATGTGAGGCACAGAGTTTTTACTCTGAAAGGCATCATCATGCAAGGGGCTTTCTTCACCTTCACCAGCTCTCTCCCATCTGCTAGCTTGCTATTCCTAAAAGCAAGAGGGGATGCCAAACTTCAGAGGTAATGGGCATCAGAAGGGGCGAGAAAGGGGAGAAGAAGAGAAGTTGTGGCATTGAATGCTTGTTGCTTGTCACACTTTGTTGTGCGTTAGCTTTTATTTAGAGGAAACTGTTGAGGCTGTCAATCCAAAATATTAGAAAGCAAAGGAAAAAACAAGTGCACGGTAATCTACAGAGAAAAAAACACTGTAAGAAGTACTAACTGTGTCATTCCAACTGAACATACACAGTTCACTCTGCAGTTCTCATAATTTACAGAGTAAACTGGTGTAACACTTGTTTTCCCATGTACATCCTCCCAGCAGAAACCATGGGTAGGGGAAGAGGAGATTTACTTTACTCTTTCTGTCTGTTATGGCATTTTCCTTTTCCTCCCTTCCCCTCTGTGTTTGTGCAGCTACGCCCTGGTGTGTCCTCACCTTGCTAAAGAGGTATATCCTGCTCTGCTCTTTCAGCAGCTTGTTCAGCCTTTACTTTTAGGGTACACGTTATGCTGTTGCCCTGTCTATAGTCATAGCCAGCTACAGATTTGTCTCCAGCAGAGAAGACCATTTTAGCTGCCGAGCTTGCAAAAAGCATGCATAGTGAGAGTGTCAGCAGCTCCTCTGATTGCTGCTGAAAGATGAATTTGAGCTAGCTGGCCCCAGTACATCAGATGGCAAGACCACAGGGAGGAGCTGGGAGAGGTGAAAGAAGGAGATCAAAAAGTGGGAGGGAATATCTGCTGTTTCTGTGAAAACCAAGACTTTACTCAAAATCAGGTTCTCGCATCCCTGACCCCAAGGTGACCTGCTGACCTCTCCTCTCAGCCTGACTCCAGCACAGCTGTTTCTCCTGAAGGAAAAGGGCCAGATTCACCTCCTGCTCTCAGTTTGACAGCATGTTCAGGCAGACTTCTTCCTGGCAGAGAAAATACAATTAAAAGAGCATCATGAAGACAATTTGGGCTGCTTCATACCAAAGAGGTCAATGGGATAGATGCTCTCAAAAGACCCAGTGTGACAGTGCCATCACAACAAGAAGTACATGCCTGCACACATGCTATTCTTTAGATTTTCCTGACTGCATAGGTAAAAACTGTTTCGTTTCTTGTTTTCCACACAAACATGTAAAAAACTGTAAAATAAAGATCTGAAGCAACCCGTAGGGTTATGAACCCAGATTCCAAAAGAAGCTCACTAATCACTTTGCTATTCAACAGGCCTAGCATCCTTACTAACAAACACTTCTTCAGCATGCAGCATGAAGGCTAAACCAGCATGGACCAACAAAGAAGCAAGGGCTGTCTAGCCAGTTCCTGATGGGAAGGATGTGTTTGGGAGGAAGAAGCAATATTTAAAAATCAGCAGAGAAATAACCTAGTCCAGAGCCAGGACAAAGCAAATACAATGATGTGTGCTCATATTCGGGAGAAACAGTGGTTCCATTGCTAAACTCCTTCCTCAGGCAAGAGATCAAAGCAAATTACACCCATAAGAAGAATTTCTACAATGCATCACTAATTAAATTGCAGATGGCTCATACAATATTGAAATCAAAAAACATGTAAACAAACCTTGAGACAGGGTTGAATATTTTCCATACAGACATGAGCCTGAACAAACTTTATCTTGCACTGTGCTTGAATTTCTGAAAAATTGGAATCCAGAGATGGATCGAATTTTTGTGCTCCAAACATATCTCTAGTTAATACTAACAGTCAAATCCTGTAGCAAGGAAAATACAATAGCTTGATGTAAAATGCAAACTAGTAAACTAGTTTTTACCAGTTGACAAAAGGTAACATCAGTGAAACCTCAGCACTGAAAAGGAGACTGACTAGTGTTACATACTTAGAGGCAAGTTAAGTGTAAGACATGCAGTAAATTTTAAGGTACTGTAGATAACAAGAGGAATGAGTGTTACTCTAATAAAACTAATAGCAGCATCTTCCAGCTTGACTGAGAACATGGCTAGTGGTAAAGTAGCTGCAAAGAATAGCAACATCTTTCTTTCGCCCTCCTTTTTGAGTGAATTTACTTCCAAGAAAGAGGACAGCAGTTTGCTGCAAAGTACCTGGTGCTGATCTGTTCAGAAATGCACAATGTGATAACTAGTGCTTACCACAGCTTTTTATAGCAACGTTGCTGGAAGTCTGTGTGGCTGTTTCCCTCTGAGGGGGTTGGATCACGAAAATGAGCCTTGACTCAGTGACACCTTCACATCTCTTCCCTCTGAAGGAGGCAGAGGATGTGCTATCCCTGCAGCCACATGTGTTCACCCAAACCAGAAAATGATACCTAAAAATATGCATCTGTGGATTTTTTGTCTTTTTTTGTGCTGTACATCTGTGCTGGGAACTCCCAGCTCCTGCCCTTTCCATGACCAGCCTCTCACTGATTTAGGGGCTGCCTGCCCTGCCTCCATCCATCACGGACCCCTCTGGGAATGCTGGGAGCGTTTCCCCTCCTTCATGGCAGAGATCACACTTCTCCCAGATCTGCTTCTGCTCCGCTGTGCCTGAGTCACTCTGGCTATGTCAGCTCCAGGAAAAGGCCAGAGATGGCCTTGAGCACCATCTCAGGTGCTCGTCTTCAGCCCATCTCAGGCTAGCAGGCTCCTGGGAGCAGCTTTGCTGCTTCCTTGCCTGCTCCCAGGTGCTGCTGGGGCAGTTTGCAAGTGCCAGGGACCACGTCCTCCGCCACTACAGAAGTAGCCCTGTAACCTCCCATTCCTGCCCAATTGCTGCCCCTTCCTCATACCTGCAGGCCATCCCACCTCATCCCATCTGTCCCATTCCCCAGCACCAGCTCCCCTATGCCCTGCCCACTAACCTGGCTCTGTACGTATGTATACAGTATATTGCCACATTCCATTGCTATTCCTGTTTTTCTCTTTGAATCATTTCCCTGGAGCCCTTCATCTCTAAGTTGCTCTCAGAAAGAAGTTTTACAAAATGAGAATTTTTTCCTCAAGAGCTCATCTACTTAGACTCCACCTGCACATACAGTCTTCCTGGTGACATTAGGGGTAAAGGACAGACAACTTGAATTTTGAGCAAAAGATAAAAATGATTGATCTCATATTCATTTTCCATATCTGCTCCCCTCCTTTCCCAAAAGAGTGGAGGTTAAAAAAAAAGAAAAAGGAAAAAAAAAAAAACACGAAAAACCTGCACACCCAAAAATATGACAGAATCACAGTATTTCTGAAGCAAATGCTTCTGAGTTTCCTGTAATGTAACACACTGGATCCACAGTTCAAGTATCCTTCAGATGTGGCAACCCAGAGCTGGAACAAACCAAATGTTGAATGAGGACTTGGCTTGATGCCCAGGATGGGGCAATGCTGCCCAGAGGTGCGATGTTCACCCTCTGAAGGCAGAGTGCCAGGACAGCACGTCTCCCCTGGGAGCCAGAGTGGCTACAGAGCTGGCCCAGCTTCACAGCCAGCCCCAAAAAATCCTCCTGTCCCTCAGGTCTCCCCCACAAGGACATTCCTTTCCCAGCTCACCTGTGCCAAGTGCTTCCCTCTCAGGGCACCTAAAAACTCTGCTACCTACCACAAAGACATTTGCAAATGGTTCTCCTATAAACAGCTATTTCTTATGAGCTTAACTTGTACAGGCTTCTGCTTCACTGCAAAAGGACATGTCTCATAATTACAGCTTTGAAAAGTCCCTGCACATAAATACACACATACGTGGGGGAACACGCAGCACCAGAAACCAGCTATAGCCTGAGGACAAGGATATCCAGCACCAGCTTAATACTTAACTCCACTGCATCCCCTCATTTTATAAATAAAAACTTAGCAGAAAAATGTCTTGGGAGAGGAAGCCACAGGTCTGTTATAGCTTTAACAGACCCTGAGTACTTATCTCAAGCTGAGAGTGATTTCATGGTAATAATTTGTTTAAAGTGTCGCTGATTGCTTCCTATTTCTTCCTAGCAAATGACTTTTACACCTTTCTACTGTTGCTTTTATATGAGAGGCTATGGCAATTACTCTGCAGGAGGCTGTGTAAACATCACATAGACCCTTTTATCTGGCTATTAAGGGCCGCAGAAAGCACTCCTGAGACCCGATTAAAAATTTTCCTACATTTTTCCCTTTCCTTGCAAAAAACATTGTTAATAAGTTGCTATCAGAGTTCTTGCTATTTTTACAGAACACATACAAATGTACTTACAACAGAGACAGTCTGATCTCTGTAAATAGTCTGGTTGAAGGGAACTTCAAGAAAGCAATAAATAAAATCACTAAGAGTTTCTGAATACAAGAATTTGCCCGTTGTCTGCTAAAAGAAGTATTTCTATGGTACAATTGTTTCAAAGCAAGTTGATTCTATCAGGAGAGCCGGGGTAAACAGTGATTAGGGCTAATCAAAGGAGTCTGACTTTCTAGTTCATCCTTTAATTTGCAAGTGCCAGCCCTAAGTGTCAACTCTCTGGTCTTCCTACCCGTGCCTAGGAACAGGTTGATGCAACGATGTTCAGAGCCTGACCAAAGCCTTTTGTACGTTTGATTGTGGCTCCAGCCCAAGGATTTGGTTTGGCCCATGAAAGAAATTTTCTGCTTTATCCCGACTTCAAAGTTTTTGCATTCTCCGCTCTGCGCCTCTCAGAGAGCTGAGTCCTGTCAGATGAGCCGTGAAGCACAAACTTGGTCACACAATCACATCTCTGTCAGATTCATCGGGGCAAGTATTATGGAGTCTGTGCCAATTTTATGCTTTTCTGCCAGTTTTATTCTGGCTCTAAGAGGACTTAAAGTAGCTGAGCCAGCACAAAGTTAAGAGGAGTGCAGGAAGATAATCCAAGACCTGGCATAAATCCTGCCGGTACAAAGTGAGGCTGCCAATGTTTTTTAACACATTTGAACTGATAGTGTGAGTCCACACCTGATCAGTGTTTTGCATCGTGTGATCACAGCTTCTGTTTGTTTGTTTTTTAATCCGGTAATATTTACACTACTTGTTCAAATCATGACTTTATTCAGTGAGGAGTGAGAAAGACTCTGAAAGCAATTAGTAGCAAGAGAAGGACAGAGCAGCACCTGACTGAGCCGTGAACTGCTGTAGTTAAGATTGTGATGGAGATAAGCAGTCCATTTTAATCCTCCATTTTCAGTTCTTTGTGGCTTTTGATAATTTTAGCTATAACATATAAAAAGAATGAGTAAAATCATACATGCTCACCAGCAGATTATTCTTCCTTTCTGTGATTTAATGCAACATAGTCTAATGTGAGCAACGCAATATTTCTTTCCCCAGTATTCCTTATAAGTGAGACATTTCTAATATCTTAAGGCTGAAAGCACTAAAATGCAAATGAAAAATTCGTAAGACTTTTAAAACCAATAGGCAAAATGGGTAACGCATTCTTGAGTGACCCTATCTTATAGTCTTAACTGTCGTTTTCCATTTTGAGAATAATTTGTATTTTTATCCCATTTCACTATCTCTGCATTCATATTTCCTTTGGGGCAAGGTCAATTTCAAAGTAAGTACGCGGGTTGACTTCTGAAAGCTGGCATTTCCAGTTGCCCTGAGCCAGGGATGAAAAGCGTACATAGGGGATTGTGAGGGCAGCATTTGTAGATTCATACAGGTTTTTTTCATTCTCTCAGGTATGCTCAGGCAACATTTTCTGAATTGCAGGTAGTGTTAGTCTTCTTGAACATTTACTGCCGTGACAGTCCCTCTGCTGCTCACCCACCACCAATGATACACAATGAGAACTGTTTATATTAACCCCCCACAAAAAGTTATGACATTTGGTTAAAATGTTTAAAATGTGTTATCAGTATTAGCAGAGAAGTGGACTCCAGTATATAATGGATCAAATCATATTAAAGAAGGGGGGAAAGGACATTAAGAGTATCCTTACATGTACATAGAGTTTTCTCCTCACTGAGAGGTGAGGAGAGGAGACTTCTGGAGAGGGAAATAACTCCCTCATTTTAAGCAAAGAGCAGATACTCCTCAAAAAACTCTGCTACATCTGTTCTAAAAAGTGTTGTATGCAGAGCAATGTCAAATAAAGTGAGTGTGAGCTTGTTAGGAAGTTATGAAAGGCTCTTCCTTGTTCCTCAGGCTGAACGCCCATTTGTCGCTCCAGGTGGTAAAAACGTTAAAGAAGAATGATTGTTAATTATTCTCACTGCTTATTTTGCACAAGCATGAACTGGTCTTGTACAAGAACTGTCTGTCAAGTAAGTGAAATGAGATAAGCAGGACTAACACAGTATTATGCACTTAGCATAACAGTTCACTCCTGTATCTAGATGGCTACATAAATCGCTCTTAAGTACTCCAAGTGTTGTTACGTGCATTTTCTTTATAAACAGGCTTGGTAACGTTGCCCTTCCCAGCCTTTACACAGCTTCATACGTACTCCTTCAGCCCTTAGGAGGAGAGAACTGTACAAGATACAAAACCATAGCTGAGATGGTTAATTCACAGTGGTACTGTCTAACTGAGGTAAAATTCCTCCAAGATCTATTTTCTATATACGTCTATCGAATGAAGTATGGGTATATGAAAATACAATGCAATATCTCCCTCTGTTAAATGAGCATTCACTTGTCCAACATAAGCTGGATAGTGGAAAAACCTGATTCATGGCCCAAGACTACTACCCAGATCAAACAAAGAAGAAACTGTTGTATAGTATCTGATGTTCACTGCAACCCGACACGAAGCTAACAAATTCACTAGTGTTCCCTAACATTATTATCAACTTCAATCCCAAATCCTCACTTGGTGTGAATGGTGGCACTATTCCACCACAGAAACTTGTTTCAGTTAAAAAAAAATACCTTACACACTGTACCAGTCTCTAGTTGAAGCCACTTGCCAAATACAATCTCTTTTGAAAAAAAGAAAAAAATAAGTCAAACCATTTTATACAAATTATACTATTCCTGACCTGTTTAAAAGGAAGAAGAGGAGTATTTAGAGTATTCCAGTCTCGCTGCCTAACTTTAAAAATTTAACTGCTGCCTAGTGTGCTTTCACAGTCCCCAGAGAGGTGCTGGGCTATTCTGGCCCCAATCTGCCTTAGTCCCCCGAGGTGCTGTTGTCCCTCCACTTCCTATCCAGGGACCTTAAAGAGAAGAAGACCCTTCCATGGTGGTTCCTCTCAGTTGCCTGCACGTGAACAAGGCGGGCCATTCGAGGCCCCCTGGGACACCAAAGACCCTGACAGAAAGCTGGCAGACGGGATGCATGGGAAGATGCCTACAGGACAGCCCTGCCCTCTGGACCAGCAGCTGGAGTCCCGGTGGGGTTTTCTGGAGCTCCCCAGGCAGCACTAGGTATCAGTGCTCACGGACGCAGTCTGCAGCCCCAGGAGTAGATGGGGACAGCACCATCTGGGGGCTGTCCCCAAGGGGCAGCAAGGATACCGTCATCCTGTTCTGGAGAACAGGCTCAGCTCTACGGGCACAACCTGTGCCATGGTGCTTACCTCTAGGCCCTGGTCCCTTTTATTTACTAACAGAGGCGTAATCTTTAGCTTCAGGGGCAATTTTTTTTTTTTTTTTTTTGATGAAGAACTGCACAGTCTAACCATAGGAAGTAAAATCATAGATAACAAAGCACATATTTCACTCTAATACATTAGCACCTCTCACTACAAAACAAATACCCAGATGTGAATTCTCCAGCCTTCTCCAATCATATGTGAATAATCATGAATCTCTCCTTAAACAAACAGCAACACACCAAATCAGTACTTGTCCAGCATTTCTGTCTGAATGATTTCTCTCACTTCTCTGAGACCTTTATGCTTTTCTGTTACTTGACTGGCCAGGTTTAGCTGTCCCTTCTCTGCGGAAATTCATGCAACGATAACCCCCGAGAGACAATTGGCCCCATGGTTGCCTGTCTCCGCTCCCGGCCTGCCTGAGCCAACACTCACCTTGCTGAAGCACAGCCAAAGCTGCCAATGATTTCAATTTACATTTATAGAGCTGGCTGGGAGAAGAGCAGCCACATCGTTGGTCCTGCCATCCTTGAAAGAATGGTAGTTATTTATAATACGGGAATGGCCACAGGCAACGTTCATGGGACTCGGGCTCCAAAATCACTGTGGTGAAAACTTTGCCCCAAATCTAGAGCATGCTGAATACTGCCCAGCCACCCAGTGCAGTATGAGGAGACTTAGATTCCTGTGTTCTTTGTGGTTTGACTTTGGTTCCTTGCTAAAACAAACATTTTAACAAGTTTGTCTCTGTAAGCATTTGCATTTGTTATCCTTGTAATGTTTGTTCTTAAAATGGCCTCTTGCAGGAAACAATATTTCACATTCCTGTTATATCTGGTAACATATAAACTTCTTGCCTATAATTCTATTCTTTCGAGCAACTGTAAATCACTGCATTTTCTTTCTCACTTCTTCCATTTCTCCAGTACTGCTCAGACAGCAATGACTATAACCCACGATCTGCATACTAAATGGTAAAATGTAGAACAGTACCTGTACACTCAGTGGCATTGCTCCTCATGTGTTCTTCTAGGCTATGCTCCTCTTCCATTTGAAAATAAGAAGGTGTTGTTCATTTTTTTTAATATAGTTCATTTTGTTATGTTTCCTCCAATGATGTAGTGATTGTGTACAGTCTACCTGCAGATACTTTCCACTGAAACTCCGGGGATTTTATGTTCACTGAATCAGCCATTCCAGGAGTTATTTGTCTTATTTTCTACTTCTGTAGCAAATCCACAAACCTTAGAATATAAGAGGTAATAATAAAGTCTTTCCTTGTTTCCTGTTTTATTCAGCGTAACAAATTCTCCAACCTAAAAGCAGCTGCTGTAAGATTTTATGCTGTTTTCTACTAGAGTCCTTTTTAAGTTCCTTAATAACTCCAATGTAAGACATTATTTTCAGTTCAATAATAGAAATTTGTCCTTTGTTAAATGTAAATTTTATTTACCATTGTGCCTACATTCTTATAAATAAAGATTATTGTCTTAGTGTAGCCATCTTCTCCTTGGAGGGATTTATGAAATGGCATATTTCTAGTCCTTGTAAGCAAAACTATTAGCTCTCTGTCACCTTTAGCAACCTGATTTCTTATTATATAAATGCTCAGCACAGCTGTCAAAATAAGAGTATTTTCTATATTTCTATGTTTACATATTCTCCTGTCCCTGTTTTCTCAGAGATGTAAAATAATCCTATAAATCTGTAACTACTGAGAATTTCAGAAGTCATACATACTTTCACACTGGACCACAGGCAAATGAGGGGTAGCTGTTGCATGCAAAGAACAAGTTAGTGGCATTCCTTGGGGAATGATGCTTCATTTTGATTTAAGAAAAGAAAATACAGCAAAGTATCCACTCTGCAAATCAGTCAGAATGACAACATGACCCTTAGTTTTACGTAGATGAAGAAACTCCTTAATTTTATATTCAGTGCTGTTCCCCTTTGTGTATCTGAAGTACTTATCAGTTGAGAAAAAGTTTTTCTTTCAGAAGCATAAATTGTAGATGGCTCAGACAACTTGGCAGTATGTCTGGCAGCAGACAACATAATACCTATTGTGCTTAAACCTCTTTGAAATATGAATGAAATCCAGCATAAAATTAGAAACCCGGCCGACTTCATCCATCATCAGTGGTTTCATATAACCAAGCAACAATCAAAGTCTGAATCCCACTCCTAGAAGGAAATACCTGTTAACAGTAGATTACCTTGAGGCAATTCCACGTCTAGCAAAATAAAAAGCTCCCCAACTGCAATGATGCAAGGTCACAGTGAGCAAAATTATGGAGAACAGCTAAAGAACCTCACTCTTAGCTAAAAAGGTGAGGTGGGAATAAAGAAATAAAGAGCAAGCGAAGATTCCTCTGTTACACATACAAATAACACAGAAGTCTAACCTGCCTTTTCCCTTTTCCTCACTGGGCAGAAGAGGTGGAGGGTGAGCTGGGAAGGCTGAAAAGTACATGTTAACAGTAAATGAGTTTTGTTTTGAGTGTACCGAGTTTTGGCCAACCCTCAGCCAACATAGCGGGCTTTCTGTTATCACTCCAGTAAGCTCAGATCAACTCTTGGGCTGCTCTAAATTACATCAGAAGACAAAGGCTGTAGGCTTAGGGAAGCATCAAGTTTTTGCAAAGCCTCCTACCTCATGTTTGCTCCTCACTTACTCCGGCAATCCAGCTTAGTCTATATAAGCTTTTTTGTCTGCTCCTACAGTGCCTCTGACATGTTCAAGCAGGAGATGACAGCCATCACAGCAGCATGTGCTATTGTTGTGATCGAATCCATGTTCACAGACCTTAGCAATTATATCATAGGCCCTCATCTGTTCAGTGTTTAATTTGTGAAACATTGTTCAAATGCACAGACATATTACATGACTCATATTGACACAGCAACTTTAGCATCGCTGAGATGGCCCACAACATCTTGCCCAGAACATTTACCAGCTTGTCAGCAGTCCCTGGAGCTCACTGGCTCTATAATCCACCACTGCTACAATTTCTGTTGCCGATTTTTCCTTCTGTGTTTTATATTTTTGGTAACTTAGGTCAGTAACATATAAATGAACCTTACATTCAGAGGAGCCTTCAATGTCTCGTCCCTAAATCAGGAGAGGAGCAGAACTGACTGTTCAATACAATACAGTTCTAGTCACCCTGCTCCACTATTGTGAAACTGGGGAAGAAGAGGAAGGTCAGCCTCTAACAGGATAACTCTGAGTCTTCTTCACTGGAAGTTACCAGAGGTGTCAGTGTTTGAGGTGGACAAGTCAGTCCTTCACAGAAAAGGGTACTTTCCAAATTATTTATATGTTAGTACAGCATTTTCAAATGGGTTAATAACAAATTACTTCATGCAGGACCTTGACCATAAGCTTTCTCTATGTCTGTGTTTGCATGGCTCTGTTAATCAATTTTATGCAACTAATGTTGTCGATCTACCCACATGTGTCCTAGAGAGTTCATATGATCTGCTGTAAGCCTGATAGTATATGCCTTAAATTAGTTTGCCTCAAAGGGAAAAAGATTAGAGTCCCTGTAAGCCCTTCAGCACCTACTTTTAGGTCTTTACCAGAAGACATCTCTCTTTTATCTCTCTTCTCTCATTTTGTGACATCGGGGGTAAACACTTCAAAACTATCCACTATAAATTGAACTGCAGAAAACTGAACAGTATTTAGTTCATGGCAGCCCAGCTATTGGCTCCAGGGAGGAGAACGAATTCTGATAAAATCACAGAGCAGCTTTTCCTTGCATTAAATTGGGTCCACCTTGGAGGATGTACTGAATTAGTTGCTTCCACTGCTATTACTTTTGGCATAGTGTGCAATAGGTTTTATAACCCAGAATGCTTAGTGCTTTATCTCTGAGTTGAATTTTAAGTTTGCACTGAGATGCAAGATATGAACGGTCACAGATATTTTCTATGGTCAGTGAGTTAGAGGGAGTTTACCATATATTCTGGTGCTTTCCGGAACTGATTCTCTCCTGCAGGATACCCTGAGTTTTCTAAAGAAAAATTTCCCCTAGCTTCACTAGTTACGTTAGCATAAACAGACACAATAGAGACATGAGAATTTGACTATTTTTGCATTAGACTCCTCATCACCTCCTCATTCCTTGCAGCA
Organism: Apteryx mantelli; assembly: GCF_036417845.1. Taxonomy (NCBI): domain Eukaryota; kingdom Metazoa; phylum Chordata; class Aves; order Apterygiformes; family Apterygidae; genus Apteryx; species Apteryx mantelli. The sequence continues at coordinate 79,933,038 of NC_089980.1, read as the reverse complement.
TAGCAAGTATTTGTTATGCAATTTACATTGCTCTACAATCATTTTTACAGGGTTTCTCGAAAAATTTCTGCAGCACTACTATTCATGTAGGCCTCTCTACAGGCACTGTTGAGTAAACAATGCACTCAGAACAAAATGAAACAAACCAAAAACTATTTTCTCTGTCTCCATGACTTCAAAAGCTGGATTTATACCAAATATAAAGCAGTCAAAACCACATCTATAGTCTTAATTAAGTAGCTGTACTGTGTTGTTAACAAATTTACCAACTGCAGAAGTTGCAAACATCCACTGTAGAAATAAATAAAACGCATTTAAAGCCATATTAATAACTACCACAGAATAAGCAAACAAATCATTTTGTGCAGGTTGATAGCTAGCCCTGCACTATTCGCTTGAGCTTCCCATTTGCTTCTGTTTAATTTTTTTTTTTAGATGTGAATTTACTTTTTGTGAGCAACATCAAAATTTCACCCCTTTCACCAGTGTATCCCTCACTTCCAGCAGCTCTTTTGGAAAGCCATATCATATTGATTTAAACAACTCAAGCGACAAACTGAGAATCTATCACAATAATCGGCAGCTGCACTCATGACATGTTCCCAGACTGCGGAGTTGACTCATGGTTCCCAGACTGAGGCAGCAGCCTTTCTTATTAGCGGGAATGCTAGATATATTACCCTACCATCATCCCAAGACTATAAGAAAACAAGTCCAAAAATCTAATTGTTTAAAGGTCTGGCATCCTGTTGTTTCTACTGTTGTCTTCCTTGATAGCCCATCACGAAACAATGCTCAACTTGCAATTATTAACAGTATCAGCTATTAACCACAAATAGCTAATGAAGGTTTCCAACAGCCAGATACTAAATTCAAGACTCTGACTTACCTTCCTTTGAGCTATTTATTATTTCCAGGGAACCTCAGATTCCCTTAACATATTTATTATTTCCAGAGCTATTTATTATTTCCCAGAAAAGCACTAATTTTATTGTACACATTTTACTGCACAAAAGACTGGTAAGGCATTAGATAGCCTTTTGGAAATTTCTTGCTCTGAACTATTCTTGTATCCACCTTAACGTGAAAGCTGAAGTGAGCAGATCTCTTTCTGCTACCAATATGCCACTGTGAGCCGCAAGTATTGTAAAAGCTCACCGAATCCCCTGCTTCAGGGCACTGCACAGTGCTATTGTAGATTGAGAAATGAAAATTCTTAAACTAAACCAGAACATTTTATCTAATGATCCATTTACATTTAAACCAGTTCGGCATGCTCTACTTTGGTTCACTGATAGTTCGCAAAAGTTGTTATGCCCTACTACTTTTGATGTTTAGACTAGATTTTCATTAACAAATTGACTTTAGTGCCTATGTATAGTATCAGGAATTAAACAAAAAATCAATATGTGTAGGACCATATGAGATCAGATGAGGTAAGAGAACTAATATCACCAGACTTAAAAACTAAGTCAGTTATTCTCAGATAGTACCTTGTTTCCCTCACAGATTTGCCTTATATGTATACAAAATAGCTTTACTCTTAAATATTTTTACAGTACTATAATTCTGTGTTGGCATACAGTTTTTTATCCAACATTATATAGGGGTTTCTGTCATGCAGTTACAAGGTACATGTCCTCAGAGAGGCAGTTTTGTCCATCCGGACCACAGAACAGCTGTGGAAAGTGGATCTCAGTGGCATCCTGCCGGTATTTTGACAAGAGCGAGGTTCTCCAGGATTCCTAGTCCCAGCCAATAATGCATCAAATACTCTACATAAAATAGCCTTTCCCCTTCAGAATCCCAAAGAAAGTCATAAATTCAATAGTAAGAAAGAATAAAAAGAAAGAAAAAATGAAAGCAAAATACCTCAATTATCCCCTAAATTTCTCTTTTTTGTTCTTGTCTCCATGGCAAGTTCTCTAACGTTCTCTGATCTTGCTAACATTTCCCCACTGGAACAGGCTTTGTGGTCTGGAAACTGAGGACCTGTATCTATCCAAATCCTCCATGTTGCCTATTTACAGAGGTGCTAGTTCATTTGTCTGTTAATTGTATGTGCTCCTTTATTATGGGTCTTATTAGATTGATTCCTACTACCACAGTTCATGAAGAACGAGTGCAAATAAAGTAGGAGCTACGGGGTTGATCTGTCTCCTCTCCCATCCAACACTGGATGATTTACAGTGCTTTCTAACTTAGCTCAGTACCATGGCATGTTTGGGCACTCCAGATATTTGTCCTGATTGATTGTTCAGGGCTGACTCTGGCATCATGCATCACATTTTGGATAATCCAAAGAAAGAGCTTTATAGTACCAAGACTGCTATGAAGACAACTATTCGGTGAAGTACCTTCGCTGATAATCTAGCCACTTGTACACAGACTGTTTTGTTAGTAACTTTCAGGCTCTTCCCTGATGCATTTTATCTATTTCCATACAAAGACTCTGCAGACCCATGTCTCCTCCAAGGTATCCCAAACTGGCTTCATTGAGAAGGGACCTGTAAGATATCCTTTCTAGTGCATTGCAACTGTGAAAAACATAGAGGAGGATCATGATGTTTTATTCTGTTCCATACAAGGTCTTATTCCACACTCATTACTGCAAAAGCCATCTTTTTTTTTTCCTCAAAAATACATATTGTTTTGTGTGTAAGGGAGGGAGGAACAGAAATGCATTTGAGACAAAAAAATGGTGATGCATATGCTGGTCTTTAGATTTTGGGGAGTTTATTAAAGATCCTCTGACCTGGTCCCAGGAAATACATTTCTATGACACAAACAGTATTTTTCTCTTTACGAAGTCTGTTCTGTCATGTCAGAGGCTTTATCTTACAGCATTAACTGGCCTTTTTCCTGGGCCAAGTTTGCTTTAAACCTCCCCAAAATAGCCATTTTTTTGAAACTCTATAGAAAATCAGCATAAAGAGAAAAGGGTAGATGCAATGTGCCTGCAGCTACCTTGGCTGCTGATGAAATGCACTCACTACTGGTTAAGGTAGAATGCTGGAGATTTACGTCCAGCTAAATCATATTCAAATCTTCAAGGATAGCCTCCTTGGAGCACAAGGATGGTCCACTGCAATGTGCAGGGCACTGAGGAAGTGTAGCAGAAGGACGTCATGGATGGACAGGGAGATCCTGACTGACCTCAGAGACAAAAAGGAAGTGCACAGAGGGCAGGAGCAGGGACAGGCTACTTGGGAGGATTACAGACATGTTGTCTGCACATGTAGGGATGGAGTCAGGAATGCGAAAGCTCAGCTGTAGTTGGAGCTGGCAAGGGAGGTGAAGGGCAACAAAAAAGGTTTCTGTAAGTACACTGGCAGCAAAGGAAGGCGAGGGAGGAACCCATCTCAGTGTGGTAAGGTCTAGTGACAAGGAAAAAGTGAATGTACTCAATGCCTTTTTTGCCTCACTTTTCACTGGTGAGGCTTGTCTCCAAGCCTTCCAGGTCCCTGAGCCTCATGAAATAGCACCCACGTGAGAAGATGATAGAGTTAGGGATCACTTAACCCACTTGGACTTGCACAGGTCCATGAGACCAGGTGGGATACACCCGAAGATGCTGAAGAAGCTGGTGGAAGTCGTTGCAAGGCTACTCAAAAGGTCATGGCACTTGTGGGAGGTTCCTCAAGGCTGGAAGAAAGGAAACTTTGCACTCATCCTCGAGAAGGGCAAAAAGGAGAATCCAGGGACCTGTAGACCAGTCACCCTCACTGCAGCTGCTGGGAAGGTGATGGAGCAAATCCTTATAGAAATAACTTCCAAACACCTGAAGGTCAAGAAGGCGATTGAGAGCTGCCAACATGGATTTATCAAGGACAAATCATGCCTGATCAACCTCATTGCTTTCTGTGACACGGTGCTCTGGACAAGGGGCAGGCAGTGGGTGTTGAATATCTTGAGTTTAGCTGGACCTTTGACACAGTCTCCCATAGTCTGCTTATCACCAGACTAGTAAGATACGGGCTGTATAAGTGGACAATAAGGTGGGTGGAAAACTGGCTGGGCTGCTATGCTCAAAGAGTTGCGATCAGGGGTGCAAAGTCCAGTTGGAGGCCCTGAACTATTGGGGTCCCTCAGGGATTAGTACTGGGACCAACATTGTTTAAGGTCTTCATTAACAACCTGGAAGATGGGACTGCATGCACCCTCAGCAAATTTTTGGATGACCATAACTGGAGGGGGCGTAGGGGGTGGTTAATATGCTGGAGGGCAGGGCTGCTATTTGAAGACACCTGGACAGGCTGGAGAAATGGACTGACAGGAACCTCATGGAGTTCACAAGGACAAGTGCCAGGTCTTGTGTCTGGGCTGGAATAACCCCATATACCAGTACAGGCTTGGGACCAACTGTCTGGGAAGCAGCTCTCCAGAGAAGTCTTCCAAGTGAAAGTTTAGGCAGGAAAGTTTAGCAAGAGTGAGTGTTCCAAGAGTTTTCTGAACTACAAGCTGTGGGTCAATCAGTGTAGGAAAGTTGACTGAGCTTTTGAGAATCATCAGGAGAGTATTTCAGGGTAGCCTTCACTATCAGATACTTATTATTCAAGATTTAGACTTTTGATGAATAACATGAACATAACAAGTACTTAGATGAATAGAAATGGTCTACCATGTGGTTCTCTGGGAACAGAAAATGCAGCCTGGGTCTTCTAATTAATATCCCTGTTCTGTATGCCTGAAAATATAAAGGAAAATATGTAGGCAAATACCCTGCCCGCTTTGCAAACTCTTTTAATGAACTCTCCCAAATACACACTCTCTGCTTCCTTCTGTTCAGAGCTGCTAGAACCTCACAGGGACTTTCATCCATAGAGAAACACACAGGCTCCATACTCTGGTCTTAAAGCTCTTCAGACTTATTCAAACCAATCTAAAATGTTAAAAATACTTACAGAGCTATCGAGAAAAAAGAGGGGCAGGGGCTGGCACTGTGCCAGACAGACATCCCTCCTTCTGCAGGATGAGGATACATCCTTCGCTGGATGACACTGGAGCACAGAAAGCTTTTATTCTCCTTCACTCAGTCCCTATATCCAACTAGTCTTCTCTGTTTCCTTTCCCACTGCAAAGTAGAGAGGAAGGAGAAAAAACTATTTTCCATACTCTTTTTCTCTCTTTGTTATGGACAGGCTTAACAGTTATGTTTCTCTGCATCCCCTGGAGTGCTTCCATAATGTATCAGCTTTTGAAGTGTTGACATTGCAGCAGGACAGCAGTATTTTAAAGACTCCAACTGTGCGGAGAGAAGTTCCTTCTCATTTCGATCCTCTGTTTCTAAGAACTTGGAGGACTGCACAGATGATTTCGTTCTTTTCCAAAAGCTGTATGCTGGTGGGAGAAACAAGGAAGGGAGGGGAGGTGAAATGGAAAGGGAGAGAAGAAAGATAACAGGTAAGATGAAAAATATGGTAAGGAGAGAAGAGCCTTGCATAACCTTTGGACAGAGTCAGCCAAATCGCGTTTTTACACACCGCAAGCTTCCATGTCTTGCTGGACCCTCCAGAAACTGCTCCCAGAGAAAAGGAATTTTAACTTAAAAGAAAAAAAACCTGCTTTCATTATCGTTATTTATTGTTACACTTTGATCATTTGCAAGATTTCTGACAACATTCCAATTTCCGAGGAGCCATAGAAGTACATACAAGAAATTAATAAAACACTTGCTGTTATGCCATTTGTTTCCTTTGATAAAAGAGCTCATTAGCATCTTTTAGCTAAACAGCTTCCACCCAGTTCCTGCTTACCAGAGCACACATCAGCAGCACCTATGCGGGAGACTGATACATTCATCAAAGCTTGCAAAACCCCTGGGGCAGACACGACGCACCACTGGCTGGTACTGCAGACCTCCAAGCCTGCTCAGTGAAAGTTGTTTTTCACATCTTGAACAGTCATGTATTAGAATACAGTTTGTTATATCAGCTATTGGGAAAACACCTGATCTTATACAAAAAAAGAAAAAAAAATCCTACCTATAATTTAATAGGTGAAACACTATGTAAGGAAAAACAAAACACTCCTAGGTTAAAAATGACACCTTTAAAATAAATTTCTTCTGTGCTGCTGCTCTGAGGTCCTATATCTTCCAGAAAGCCAGTAATGTGCACGCACTCACCATCATGCAAAAACTGCTTATACCTAAACACTTCTGTGATACAGTCTCTCCAAATAAAGCTCTTGACATCTCTTTTTGCCCTGTCCTTCCTTGATGACATTCATTTTTTTGTACAGAAAGAAAAGCAAAGCCCTACTGGATTTTCTTTTTGTTTTGTTTTGTTTGCACACTAAAAGTTTGAGAATGTTTGATATTTCTTGATCTAGAGCTTTAAGCTTTCAAGAATGAAGTAGAGGGGAACTGGAAGCCCTGGTGAGCACAGGGCACCTTAGTTAGTCTATTTGACTGAAGAAAAAAGTGACCATTAAAAGGAAGCTGGAACGCAAGCACAGTACAGCGTGCTCTCCCTGCTTACACCATAATATCCCAGATTTCCTAGCAGCACAAAGCAGTACCGTACTATTTATAAGGTCATTTCTCAAGAATGCAGTGTCCCACCCTCTCCCACTCTTTAAACTCTTTTGATGAACACCAGTTTTCCAGTAAAGGCAACATGGTATTTGGCCAGAGTGGTGGAATAAGAAACACAACTCTTTTCATGCTGGACACTTGCATAAGATTTCTCAACATCTAAAGTGGGGTTTATGCAGGATCACAGTAATCCTTATATTATTTATGTAAGATGACAGCATACCGTGTGCTAATATTTAGGGTAGTCATCATGCAACCTATAATAGCTTACATGGAGGGAAATACGAAATTTTACTTAGCAAAGTGAAGCCTTTAATTAATTTCATCTGTCTCACAGTTGTGTTTTTTTTTTTTTTTACCCAAGCAGTAAATATCTTCCAACAGATTCACAGAGCAGAGACTTGTCATACAGTGACAGCTCAAATAAATGCTTATTAATGATTTGAGTCTGCCATGTATGTCTGACACAGCAAGGTTTGTCATGCTGTTGATCTCAGATCTGCGTGAGAAAAACAGATTGCACACAACCCTTTGCAGCTTCTCCAGGCCTGCAAAAGCTTGCATGGTATATGCAGGAGACTTGCTTTCTCTGGAAAGAGGAAAGGAGAAAGGTCTCAGCCCACCAGAATGATCTCCTCATAGCTAAATCCTTGCTACCTTTGCTAGAGCAAGAAAGACATCCTTCCAGACATAAGGAAGCAGCCATAAAAAGCACACGTGAAATCAACTGAATTTAACATTCCCCAAAAGTCTCCAAATGGCCCTCTGGGTGCTAACAATGATGTTAACCATAGATGATCTTCTACAGACAGTGATACGTGCTGTAGATGGTTCTCATTGCAGTACAACTGCAAATAGTTAAATATATTTAATGTTAAAAATGGGTCTGTCAAAACCAGCTTGCATAACGTCAGACCTGCTAATCCGATGTGATTGTCACAATCAGCACACGGCAGCAAACCTCCGCCTGTGAGCTGGCAGCCCATGGTGCTTAGGGGGCACATTGTGCGCACCCATGGCAGTTAACCAGAACGGAGATGCTGCTCAGAAATGCCCCATGAGGGCTGACAGATGTCTCACAGGCCAGATCAGTGAAAATTTCAGTACTAAATTACTTCTGCAAATGGAAATTTGCCAGCAGTATGGCCAATAATGGGAATTTTTTAATTCTTTAGACAGCGTAAAATGTTTCAGGGAAAGCTGACTCTTCAGTAAAAATGTTTTCTTGTATGTGCGTACACCACTTTTTACATACGTGAACTGTGTTAACAAAATGTCTCAAGTCGTGTGAAAATTTACTCTGAGTTGGGAAGTTAAAACTATAGCCTTAACTCAGAGCCTCGAGCATTTCTAAAACGTGACTTTTCCCCTCCTCTCACTGGGCTAAGGAGAAAAAGAATTAATCTGCAGCTGACCAAAGCACACAAAAATGTATCACAGAAAACCAGCGTTTTTAGAAGATGACTATTGGCCACACATTGCTGACATTTTCCTTTAAGCTCAGGCATTTAATCTGAGCGCTACTAGCACTGAAATAATTAGATTAATTTGTCAGCTTTTCTCCTTACCAAGCCTTTTTCTTTTAACTACAAAGATGGGTATTGGTTTATTTCCTTTTAAATTGTGTTTCAAAAGTAATTTTTAAAGGAAATTTCAATAAAAATATTTCTTAAAAACAGAATACATTTTTGGGAAAGGGAAAATGGTTCCAAACAGAGGCCTGGCAAACTGAAACCCGCCTTAGAGCTTTCCATACTGTATTCCACCATTTGTGACTATCTCTATTTTTATTGAATCAAAAAGACAGTTTAGTATATGTATGTTTGGTGTGTATGCACACCAATGTGCATACCAATAATCCTTACACGTACTGATACAACATGAGTATTTTGCACTTTATCTTGTTTCTAAAAGAAACCCATCCCATCTCCGCCTCTTTTTTTATATTAGTTTTTGCCAGCAGCTGCTTCATTTAGCTCTTTTGGACATGCTGCATAAAAGAAAGTATATGGTCTGATGCTGCCTTATATCTGAGTCACATTACAACAAGACCGAAAGAGTCACAGAGTCAACATGCCTGCAGCTAAGGAAGCTGTGAAATTATCTATCAAATTTATTTCAAGGATCTTAGCACTTCTGATCCAATCTTGGTTTAAGGATCATATGATGCCAGGAAAGTGTCCAGCCTTGACTTTAAAGACATTGGAAGATGGGTCTGACCCATTTTTCTTGCTTTTCTTACCCTCTTTTCCTCTCCACCAGCAGTAGGTAGGCTTCAGAGCTCGGTGCCCATAGGCGCAGGGGTGAAGTGCGTGCTGTGTGATAGCATGGGGGTGTGTGCGCGCGCGTGCGTACACATGCTTGCCAAGTCTAACCACAGTCTGGTGCCGATAAATAAGCAAATAAATCTGCTGCCCACTCATACAGCCCTGCAGACTGGCACTCACTTCCGAACTGTGTGCATTACGTGTTTCTAATCAGTCTTCCTGCAGGAGCAATCTCCTGGCAACAATGTGAAATCAGAGCATGTCACATTTTTGTGCTGTGTACCTGCCTTTCTGGAAGTCTTTTCTTTTGAATTGCAGCCTGCAGCCAGCTGGACAGAATGGAAAAGGGCCTCTAGGAACTCAATAGGAAAGTCTGACAGAAATGCACCATCGTGCTGAGAATGGCAGGAAAGCCGCTATTATTCTAGGTCACTCTATCTGCTGCAAGGCAGTGCGGCGCCTGGAGCCTGTCTGCCTTTAACTCACTTCCTGGGATTTCCGAGTCGCAGCCACAGCTCCTACTAACAGCCAAATATTTCACTTTTGAGACATACTACACTTCCTGATATAGGATGCACTTGCATGTCTCCTGGTGACCTTAAACACTAATAAAGGAGTCATAATATGACCTAGACAGGCCTTGAAAGCCAATCGCAGTGTGAGTGATTGAAGGAGAGGCTGAATGGGTGGGTTCGCTTGTCTGCTATTTGTTCAGCAACTTTCGTGTTGTGTTCTTTTTATTATGATTACGTGGAGGAAGAGATTTAAAAATACATTCATGTTGCCCTTTTGCCAACAGCAGAAGTTCATACATTATGCTGGGAGAAAAAGTGTAAGTAAGTATGCTGACCATCGGGGCTGATCAGCAGCTCCTGTAGCCTTGCTCCTTCTTCCCCAGCTATGTCCTACCAAGGGAAAAAGTCACCCAGTGCCAAATTCATATCCTCCTACCCGGTCATTAATTTCTATTGCCTGCACAGATCACAAACTGTTATCCATGTGTAATTGAACTTTTTTAGACCACTTTGGAGTTGTAAACTCAAACAGAGAAGTCCAGCTCCTGTCAAAATCATAGACTGATGGAATAGTGCAGTTCTTCATGTTTTTAAACCAGATTTTCATCTGATGACAACAGATATAGCTGTGTTCAAAACAGTGGAGGATTCAGTCCCTTGAGTGTAAGGAAAAATAGCAGCTATCGTTTGCTGCTTCGTGCCACAAGTTAAGTTTTGTGCTGTCTTGGCCCTAAAAGCTAAGCAAGAAAAGCAGAAAGAGGTTACATTTGAATCATGCTGGCAATCCTGCTATCAGGAGAGAGAAACCATAAAGTGTGCTCAGACTTGCTAAGTAATGAGTGAATGATGACTTTGCTACTAGCAAAATGATTAGCATTTTAGAGATCAAATGCAAGTGGAAGAGAGACAAGAGACCACCCGGAAAACAGGCAGACTTTCTCATCCGCAGATAACTTCTTTAACTTCTTTTAGTAGCCCTAAAAATACTGAATTTGACCATGAGCCTATTTTATTCAAATCTGTTTATTTGTAAAAGGAGGGATAACAGCCTGTCTTCAACTCTATACTACATAAGATCAGCTGACATTTGCTATGATATCATAGAGCAACAAAATGAAATAACTTGCAGAGAAAATATTGACTTTCTTTGCCTGAAATGAAGCCAGCAGACAGAAGAGAGAGGAATAATATGAAATAAGAGAAAATATTAGAGCAGTCATACCCAGACTAAATTTAGATGTGAGGCATGACCTAATTCTGGAAAGCTCGAGAAAAAGATCTTAGGCATTATTAGCATTAATATTAAGGCTTTAAGTTGTAGAAACCAATTCTTAGCAAATGAAACCCTGGAACAATGCAGTGAGACAATTCTCATAACAGACGAAAACTAAAGTGCACGATGATCTCATCGTCCTCAGATACTTTCACATAATTCCCACTGGTTTTGACAGGAGCTGTGCGCATGTGTCAGAGGGAGGCCTTTAGTCACACAGAGAAATAGAAGGCAGAACCTATACTTATGGCAGTTCTTGACACTCGCTGTCATTGCACAGCCCAGCAACTCAAAACATTATAGATCTGCTCTCAGTTGAGACCCTAATCAAATAACCTCACATCTGACATCCCCCTGGAGTATCAGTCTGCCTTCAAGACTCTTTCCCAGGATTTGAGTGACAAGGGCAATTAATCAGGGCTGCATCCACTGTAGCCAACAATGTGACACCAGTATAAAGTTGGTGAGAAGTCTACACCAGACCTCTGCATCAACTTTATTCTTGACATAATGCTATTGCTGACTTACCTCCTCATTTTTTAAACTAACTGCACATTACTGAAAACATTGGTAAGATACATTTCTCAATTTGATTCAACCCAGTGGACTTTAACAGCAATTTCTACAAAATCCTATTCATTAATTCTACCTCTGTACAAAGAGAACTCAGTAATGATGGCTGTTCTTGAATATTTCTAGCTGTCCCGGACACCTCTCCAAACTTTCCTCTGTGCATTCATAACAGTCCCTTGAATAGCTTTGCCCTGATGAATCCACTTCATTATTCTAATTCAGCATCATGGCTATGGAAAATGGTTCTCTAGACGTTCTTCCAAATCCTTCATATTTAATCCCGTACATCCAAATAACAATTCACTATCTCCCTTTGATCCTAGAGCTGGAGAGGATGAAAGGCTGACGCACGTAAACTCTAAGGTTTTAGGACTGCAGAAGTTTTGAATGTTAATCTTTTTTTTAATATTTATAGGAACTGATTCATTACACTATAACTGAATTACGGAGGTCACACTGGTGTTCAGAAGTCATTCATGACCACGAACTGTGTTGAAGATCTGATTCTTTCAGTGTCTGACTTGCACACAGTAAAATGAGCTTCTGCGTAACATTATTATTAGTTCCACCTGGCCCTTCTCAGTACATCTAATGGATACAGCTCTCTACAGCTGGGTCACCTTGGAGGATGCTGTAGGATTCATGAAGAATTTGAGCAAGCCAAGATTCACCACTCCAGAGATACTGTACAAACAGCTGGAGTGTTTCAATGCTTACACACTTCATTTAAAAGACTTTGGAAATCTTGCCACTCCTTAGGTCATCCTGGACTTTTGTGTCATTTCTCTGTTTTTTTACTGCATCATATTAAGCAACACTTCAGTCTCCCATTACATCTTGCCAAATCTATGCAAGCAGACTTGTCCAAAGTCCCACTCCAACTCTCCAGGCCTCTCTGTCTCTTGCCTTTTGCCTGTTGACATTTTAGTCTGCTGTTTCTGCCATGTATTTCTGCGTAGCACGTCAGTTTCTTTGAAAGCACCACTCTTGGAGGCTCAGCTGATCTCAATTTGTATGTCACACAAGAAAAAGAAAACAGTCTGAAATACCATTTGCATTTTACTGTCTAAAATGTGCCATAAGTTTGCCTCATGTCATGTGCGTGTTTCCATTCTCCTCCACATCAAATTTTCCATGGAAACTTACACCAGGGTCATATGTGATACTAACTCCCTGTTTCCAAGCTGCCCATGTGTGAAATGAGCAGGGGATTACGTGAAAGGTGTGACAGACAGACTGATACTAACGGTCTGCGGCTCTTGACCACATGTGTTTCTCAAACTTCAGTCATGAGACGACATGTTTACATTTCAAACCACTCACAGATTTCAGTGGGTGCAAACAGGCATCTTCAATTATTTGTGTGGCCTCTTCCCTATAAATAAAACATTATGAAAGAAAGAAAACTGCCTTCCAGCCTGTTTACAGTCAGAATTTATCGCACGCTGTTGTGCTTGAACAGTATACAAGGAACTCCTCGGCTGTCACAGCAATAAGAAATTATTACAGATAAATGCAGACAACAGTCAGGTAGCTTCACTGCAGCTGGGCCCAAAAGTAACTGTCTGTATGAAATGGCGGCTGTGCAGCAAGGGGTAAGTTAGGGCCCTGTCTGACATGCAGGGACAGTTCGGTAAATCCTCACTGATTTTGTTGTCACCCAAACCCACTGTGCAATGCACAGCCGGGAGGCGGTGGCTGCTTCAGCCCTACATGCCCTGGCAGTGCAACGAGTCCCTCCAGCTCCTCCACGGCTGCCCCGTCAGCAGCCAGGGCTCCCACCGGAGGGGGGACACCCACGCCAAGTCCTGCTCTTGTGCACCCCAGGGAAACGAAAACAACACCAAGGAGGCTTCCTTTGGGCCATAATGAAGGGTTTTGCCCTCTGTCAGACGTTTGTTCATGACTCAGCGCACAGAAATCCACACAGAAGATTTATGTCTTAGCATAAATTATGATCTAGCTTTGGTCTAGGTAGATTTAAGATGTAATTTTTTAAAGCACCTAGTTGAATTAGAATGTAAATACCATTTTCCAAGGTGACTTTAGGGCCTACCTCCTCCAACTTTCAGTGAGGCTAACAGCTAATCTAAACCAGAAATTATAGCTCTTTTACATGAGGTGGTGCTCCAAACTTCTACTTATTTCACAGATATCGTCCCCCTGAATGGACATTCCGGCTTGGCTTACAGCAACATAGACAAGAACATGCAGTCAGGGGCCCCATGCAGCACACAACACAATTTTTATGACTTTGCCCAGTGCACTGGTAAAAACAAGTGTTTCGGTTCATGCTAGGCATATTAGTAAAGAATGCAGAGATAAGTTTTGGCACTTTCCTTTAAATTTTTGACTTTTATAAACCAATTAAAAGACAAACTGATAGGCAAATAAACTAATGAGAGTAGAGAAAAGCCATACTTTTGGAAAGACCATAATCTCCTGTAATAACTTGTGACTACAGCGGCTCCAAGATATTTAAATAATTTTCTTTTTTACAGTTCCTTGGGAGCAGTATTCATTCTGCCTTTGGGAACTGGTTCCTCTGTCTAATCAGATTTATAATAAACCTAATATTTGAGTTCTCAAGAACAATTTGAGATTTCCTTCCAGTGAACACTAGAAAATGATACTGTGATTAGCCATGATATCTCTCTGACTGAACTGCTAAACAAAGCAAGTAGCTGGCACAACTATTTGATTTGGGAAGAAAAAGAAGAAAGAGTAATGGCAGCCAATTTCCAGTTTTTTATTAGAGGAAATGTTTTTGATACAGAAGTCCCATCCTAGATGTATTTAAGTTCACATACAAAGTATCAAAAAATATTTTTTAAAAGTGGAAAAGTTCAAAAAAACTGATTAAAATGACTTCTTATGGTCGTCTATTTACCTTTTCCTTAATGCAACTCCCAGCAGTCAAAAGAGTTATGACATGAAAGATAACCTAAGGGTCAATCCTGCCCAAAGATATAGAAGTCATTTAAGACCAGAGCAGAATTTGGCCCAGCTTTACTTTTGGCTCATAAGGATTTAGTTAGCATAAACAGAGAAAACCTTATTTTTCTGAGGAATAGGATGTCAATAGAGCTCTCGAAGAATAAACTAAATCTTTCTCTGCATTGTGCCATGAAGTCTCAGAAAAATTAGTGAACTGAGTTGTTCTCACATTTTTTCCACAAATAATGATGCACAGAGTGGAAAAAAATTGCTGAATAGATTCTAAAATTTCAAGCTGAATTGGCAATAGTGGAAGTTAGAAAAAAATTGTAAGTTTAACCACTGTGACACTGAAACCAACAATGGAAAAGAACTATGCAATCTTACATTTTTATTTTCCATGGTTCGGTTTTATCATGCTTAAAAACAGAAGAATAGACTTAGCATTGACGAGAGAGTTATCTATGTCTTTTTTCTTTTGTTTCATGTTCCAGAAACAAAAAAATCAAAGAAAATGTGTTTTACTCTGGTCTGAAATGGTTTAAAAGTAAACATCTGTCTTTTATCTGCAGGATGCCAATTAAAGAAAATCTATCATTAACCCCCCAAAAGTTTCTGCAAATTCTGGGTCATTGGAAACAAGTGACGCTTGCAGCTCTGTAGAGTCCTTACAATGCAAAGGAATCCAGTAGGTCTATGAAAGATGTAATACAGCATCAATAATGCCTTTCTGCAATAAAGTTGTGAGACAGAAAAAAATGAGAAATAGGTCCAAAACTAAAATGTCACCTACAGTATATGTCTGCTCCCATATGTGTTCCCGGTAGTGTTGTGCAGACAGATATGCATATTTGTTTAAAAAAAACATGAGAAAGTAGCACTGATTATAACTGAAGAAAAAAATGTACTTTATTGTGTTTAAATGCGTAGAAATATATTCAGTCCTTCATGTCATTTGCCTTCCCTCATGTTTAGCACCCAGAGCTATCTGCTGTTCTCCACTGAGAGGAGGCCTTACCAACCTACCTTCCAGCAATTACTTGAGGGCATTCAGAGTACGGACAGTTGGCACTTTGGGAGATGATCCAACATGTTAGGCCAGAAGAAAACACATTTCCTCCTTTCTATGAGATGCTGCCTAATACCAGGGACTAAGAAATGCAGAGGACAGGAGTCAGTTTGAAATCCCATGCCTCATTTAGTGCCCACAAAGAGCTCAGGGAGGCATCTCCGTATGCCTGGGGTGATCACTGGATACCATTTCTTAAAGAGAGCAACAACCCTGAGCTTTATCCCGTTCAACTGGCTACCCCATGACGTGGAAGATCCAGACTCAACAGCCTGAGGAAATTCAAACTGATGCTCATCGCCTGCTGGATGGCTGTGTCGTCACTGGGGCTGGGGTAATTTGGGTGTTGGTGTCCTCCATCCATTCAGACTCTTTTCAGTCAAGAGAGCCAGATCCATCTGACCAGGGACTAAGCAAAAAAGTTATGATATAGGTAGGCTTGAGGAGACCCAGATGCCGTGACCCACTGCTAGGACACTGTGTGTGTTGTATCGACTGTTTAACACAATGCATAAGCATCCACTGGGCAAATGGCTAAATACCTCTCAGCTTACTTTTTTTTATTCTCAGGGATTCTTCTGCCGTGCATATTACCACAAAATCTGAGCACTTTCCAGTGGTGCATGAAACAGTCTATGTCTAGATCTACTTTTAAAAAGGGATTTCAGTTCCCAGGTCAACTAGGTGCTTTTGAAAATGTTACTCTGAGTTGGACTAAGCTTCTGGGGCTTCCACAAGAGAAGCAGCTGTGATGGCTGGGACCTATCAGCACAGAAGCAGTTAATTTCTGTGAAGACTCTGAGAAAGAAAAACAGTCTAAGAACAGCCTTGTGTTGGGAGGAGGGCTAGAAAATGAGGCTGTTGCTGTTGTTTTCATTGTGTGCACTCTAATCAGAGAGAGTAAGAACAATAATGCATGTAATGCTGATTTTGGACCGTTTCCATGCAGCTTTTCCCAGGCTAGGCAGCCTTGGGAACCACTGATAGTGTGGCACACCAGGGGCACAGCCTCAATCACCAAGCACAGGGCAGGGCAGCCTTTTCTGTGGATAAAATATGTAAGGGATGACAAGAATCTTCCCAGCATGGGAAGTGGCAATAACAAAAAAATATATATATATACAAGGGGCTGAAGCTGAGTGTAACATCCACTGCAGAGTGTGCCTGCAGGCAACACTCAGATTTGAAAGGTAGACACTATTTTTCATTTCCTCCCCCATTTTGTGTTTGTTTGTTTGTTTGTTTGTTTATTTTCTCTTCTTTCATTAGATGCCCCCTCCCCCTCTCAGCACCACTTTGAAGCCAAGATGAAAGAAGTGCTGTGGCTGCTGGCACTGAGCACACACAGGGAGACCAACTGAAGTGTGCTTTAGTTTAAGATGCCATGGTTTTTTCCTAAGTAGGGGAGGGAAAGGGGGAGGAGAGAAGAAGAGAAGAAAGTTATTGAGCTAAAAACAATATATTACACTTCATTGAAAAGCATATTGTGCAGCTTGGATTGAAACATGGTCCTAATTTTTCAAAGCTTTCCTCTTCAAGGACAGTGGGTTTGGGGTAGCTAAGATGTGGCATCCACCCAGACAGCAACTGCCCATATTTTATTCATAAAACCTGTCACATAAGTTATATGGTGAGAACTGACACAACAAGCTGTAGCTCTGTGACCTGCTTTGAATAAGTCACTCAAATCAGTGACGTTTGTTTCTTAGTAGCAGAAATTTATATAGCCACTGCAGGGTGGAAAAAAGTCACTCACCACCATTTTCGTAATTAAAATAAAGAGATGCTTTTGAAGAACAACAATAAAAGGATCAACTTGTTTTCTTTTGTTTTCCATAAACAATTGATTTCTTTTGTTATCCACTCTAAAAAAAAATCATCTGGAAGGAGAGGGGGATAGAATTCATACACCTCTTCCTTGACACTGTAAATACTGGAAGATGCGATTCATTTTGAAGGGCTGAAGAATTCAGATGTGTTTGGGGAAAATCCTCCTCCCAGGGACATCAGCAAAGGATGTGGCAATGACTTCAGCAAATCAAGGAGTTAAAATCCCACGAAGTTCACTATATGCCATCCAAACTTGCAAGAACAGGACCCTTCCACCAATCCAGACTTGCCCTGACACTGGGAACACTGTGCAAAGGCTCTGTAAAACCCAGGGGAATAGGAAGGTCACCAAAGAATGATTGTAGTATTTCTTCTGCCTTCAGCTCCCAGCCCCTGCTCCTATAAAAGTGTCATTCACTATGAGAATTTCACGCTTATTTAATATCTGTTAGTCACTGTTAAACTGCCAACAGCTAGCTAAATTCACACTGATGTTCTTTTAAATATGCGGCAGTCCTACCATTTACAATCATTATGGAATTAAACTGTAGAATTAAATTCTCAGGTCAAATGCTTTAATATATATCTAAAACAGCATTAATTAACATGTCCAAGGATTTTTGGAAGCCCTTGAAGAGAGCAATTACAGAAATTGGTGAATATCCTTTGAAGGGTGGATTGCATGCAGCTTAGCAAGTTAGAATTTCTGACTATTAATTTATTTTGAACTAATCTTGACCCTGCTTCTGTCTACTAACTGCAAGCCAATTTTCAAAGGCCAAGTATACTGGTGAGCAAAGTAAGCCAAGTTTTCTGGAGAAGAGAGAGCAGTAAGCCAGCTCTCAAAGAGATGAAACTGGTTTAGTATCAAAGATTAATGGATAAAGAAAAGAATCACAAAATAAGTGCTATGGTGCCCTGTTCCATAGAAAAATAAGTTTACAGCAACATGTTTTGTATATGGAACAATCCAAGGTCCACATTAAGAAACAGCACAGTGATTGTAAGGGTTTCTTGTGACACTAATAACAGGCAATGTTTGTTTCAAAAAAATCAGTTTCCAAACAAGTAGCAAGCAGGAGAGCAGATTCACTTGCAATTGTGGCATCACAAGAGAATCTTGAGCAAACCCTTAAATTATAGAAAGATTATAGGGCTTAAAGAGGTCTTCTGATTCAACTCCGAGGAAGGACCAGTTGTAGCTAAACTATTCTTAACAAATGTTTATGGAATCTTTTCTTAAAGAGCTTGAATGTTGGAGATCCCGCAGTTTCTCCAGGTAATGTAAGTCAGTGTGTAGCTGGCTGCCCATTAAAAAATATTTTCCTAAGATCTACTCCAATCTCCTTTACTACTGTTTGGTGTGCATATATCACACATTCCTGGAAGGCAAAACATATTGCAAGTTAGCATTTAATTTGGGCTGCCTTTATCTCTATTGTTAACAGGCCTGGTAAAGCCCATCTTCCCTCCAAGTGGCTCTGGGATGCTGTGATTAAGCTGTGATATGTTCCAGCTCTTTTTTTTGTTGCATTTTGTCTAGCCAAATTCTAATTGTAGGAGTCCCTTTTGTGAGTACTGTGATACATTTCCTATCACCTATTGTTTCAAAAAAACAGGCCCTTTCAGAAGCATAAGTTGGAGGGGATCGGGAGAGTGATGTAAGAGGAAGCACCCAACATTTAAATCAATTGGAGTAACTGGCTGCCAAGACATTGGGCAATGAACTTAGCATATCAGAAGACTACATGGATCTTGCTCAGTCTAAATCAACAGGTGAATAACATTCCAGAACTTAAAGAATTTTAACTGAATGATAGAAACAATTAGAACAATTCTGCATAAAATTATGCTCCTGGTACTGCACGAAATTCCACTACAAATCAAAACCAGTAGAGTGAAGAAAAAGCTAGGACCAATAAAGAGTCATTTTTCAATGTGGCAAGATTAGCAATGAGTTCTCCAAACATCTCTTTTCTAAAATCAGTGGGTTTGTCCTTTTGTTGGGCTAATTGTTAAGTGAGTGACAAAAGCAAGGAACAGCAAGTTGTAATCTTTAGGTAGCATCCAAGAAATACTCTAGTTATTGTAACTACCAGGAAAAAGATTCAGGTACTTTCATGTAGAGCTCAGTCTGCATGTCATACCACTGAGCTAGAAAACCCAGCAAATGGCTAGTCCAATTGGAAAAGAGATTGGACATTTATATGAAGAATAAAAACATATAGAGTTATAAATGATAATGCTGCAAAAATCCAGAGGAGATATTGAACCTATTGCTTCAGGATTTAGATTACTCTAAATATTAGTGGTTAGAAAGAGACGTGCTGGGAAGGAACACATTTGTGCCTGCCTTTGTAATTCAAGGGGCTCTCACCTACCTCTAGAGTGGCTAGTGCTGACTGTTTTTCAAGTTAGCATATTAAATTGGGTGAACCACATACTGGTCCAGTATGACAACTGCCATATTCCTAACTAAGAAGATATTTTTAGCAATTATAGAATCAACCTCATGGTAGCACCTTTTCCATTTTCACCATCATATTTGGCACAGAAACATTTTTGAGCGTTGCTCACTATCTAAACTCATTCACTAACTTATTCTTTTCATAAGCTGAGCCTTAAGTGGCAACTCCAACACTTTGGCTGTAGTCCTGGCTTTAGCTTTTTAATTTCAGCATCATATTACAAGTACATCTACGTGGTCATCCACCAGATTTCCCAGACTGCAAGCCTGACCCCATGAGGACCCACGCTCTGTGTGTGGAGCTCCATAGAAAGCAGTGATATCCCCTGCCTGCAGCTCCTTTAGGATAAAACCCTTCACTGCCCTACAGAAACCGCAGCCATGATTTTTATGAAACCTTGAGGTGCTTCTCACTTACACAGTCTAAAACTCCAGCTAACTAAATTCTGTTAATCAACCCTATCAGTTCAGCCAGTGAGCCCTTGAGTTTCCTTCAGTGCCCAGCAAATGATTTGAGGAACCCAGCCCTTGTCTTTGCTCAGGATTAAACACTCTGAAGAGTTATATAGGGCCACATGCAGTCTGCACACATGTTCAGTTCCCCTCCAGTTTTGTGAGTATCACTCTTGCAGATGAATACATTGTCTAGTATCAATTAAAGAGATGTTTTTTTGCATTATATAGTTAAATAAATATTCTTCATTAAGTAACACAAAGATACTGAAAAACTGAGTTGATTTTTCATACTTTGCAAATGTCATTGAAAGGCAGCAAGTTGTTTTTGTTTATATGAGTTACTGATTCCCTGAAATATATGGCAGAAGGCTTTTTTTTATGAAGGTATAAAAGAGTCTTGCTATTGGTTTAAAATTTGATTCTCTCCTATGTGTTACTGGTATGATCAAGGGAAAATATATCATGGATTATTTGTAATAATGGGACAAGGTGTGCTTAAAAGCACAAAGGAATCTCCACTTTGCAGCCTCTAAGTGAACCACAGAAGGCAGATAAACTGTTTGAATTCCTACTCATGAATTGTTCATAATGAGTTTGAAAACTGTCCCTCATAACATTAGTCCAAAGTTAAGGCTTACTAGCCACAGCAAAAAGAGCTGTGTTGCCACAACCCATAGCTTTAAAGGGAACAAAACAATTAGTATTGCTAATTATAGCTACTTTTGACCACTCTAAGTCATATATTTCATTTTTTTCTTTGTGTTCCTTATAAATAAAATACCATGTAAAAATAACTGTTAAAAGGTTCCCAAGATATATGACTATGACAATAATGTTTTCTCATCAAAATATGGGAGTTTGTTTTTTTTTTTTTTTTCCATTCTTAGTATAATAAAGAGGATCATGCTTTTTTTCTTTTTTTTAAGGAGTGTAACGACATCTCAGATGAGGACATGAATTACCATTGCCATTTGAATCTCTCAGTCAGTTATGAGTAAGCATAATTCACAGTAACTGCTACACTGTCTTCTTCTGACCCTGCCAGGAACAAAGAGAAACTAGGAGAGCAGACAAGCTCAAAAACTATGACTTTCTGAAGCAAGGGCTTGTGTATCCTGCCCATCAGGAATGGTCACAAGAAGCAACGCGGAACTGATCAGAAGGGAGAAAGATGGCAGCGCTGGTGTGCTCAAGAATACAGATCCTTGCAGTTTTTCCCAGCTATTATGACTCAATTAAACTTTTCTGCTTGTAGTAAGAACTAGTATTTTTCTGCTGTGGTTTCTGCTATGCTGCCTGGAGTGCTTATCTAAATGAAGAATATTATTCTCTTCCTTATCTGAAGCGCCCACCAAAATTACATATTATTCTGGACTAAATAAGATGTCTAATAAAGAGAATAAATATCTGAGTGCAATAATACAATATACGAATAGCCAATCGATGCTTTCCCCAAGGGGTTGCAGATTCAAAACTTTACATGGGAACATAAAAATGAACTAGCAACCACCTCTGCTGCTGTCTGAGGCACAACACAGGGTGTTGTAGACATGGGAGAGTGGTGTAAGAGACTGGAGCAAGCTCTTTTCCACCAGCAATAAAAACAGGGAATTACTGAAGCTGGAAACAGGAAGCTCTTGAGAAGGGTCACAGCATTACTGAGAAAGGAAGTGGTAACACAAGGTCTTTGGCCGATCGAAAACTTTCTTTTGGCTCTTCAGGCTTGTTGACTGAGGGAACAAGAGAAGACTTCTGAGCAGATACTTTTAGTATCTGGAGTAAACTGGAGTTTAAAGTATTTTGTTGAGTAAAGAGTCTACTGGAGTAAACACTTTCTGATCTGCCCCTGTAACAAAACTACAGGTCTCACCTTGGCTTGAGACTATGCTGCTACCGTGGAGGAGCCCTGGCTATATTACAAACAAGTGATTTTGATCACTTTTTCCTTTCTTCGCTGGGCAACACCTACAGATATGATCATGGTGTGAGCCTGGGATGCTTTTGTGGGTCCCAAAAGATGATGATTTCAAAAGGCAAAGGAAAATGTGTAATATTTCTGGTGCTTGCAAGCCACCAGGGCAGAGATGTTAACTTAAAAAAATCTCTCACAGATGTTACAGATTACTAAATTAAGGACTTGGCTATGAAGTCCATTTTTTTCATCTCATGGAAATAATTTAACTATTTAAGTCTAGTGCTACCCAGGCTGCCTCTCTTCTGGATAAAGCATAAAGACATAAAGGGGATGTAGCCTTGAACATGAGGAGATCAGGGTTTAATCTGCAGCTCTGTCATAGTCTTCTGGTCTGATTTTGAACATACCATTTATTTTCTCTGTATGTATGTATGCCACAGCTGGCAATCAGTCCCTGGAGGACTTACCAAGGCTGGAGCTCCCGCCATGAGGCAGGAGAGGCAGCCACTGGCAGGGTGTGAGCAGCTCGCCTCCAGCCTGGAGAAGCCCCAGCAGCAGCTCGGTGGTCTGCGCTGCTCCGCACGTCCCTGCCATGCTCTCCCCTGCCTCTCATGGGGAAGCAGAAGCAACAGCAGGGACAGCGGCAGCTCCTGCTCTGCTCTCTGCTGCCCTGTGAGCAACGTCTGTTTGTCTATTTTTATTGCACCCTTTGCCATAGTAGGCCTTGAACCAGAGATGGAGAGTAATTGCCAGAAACGTTCATCCTTAAACTATAATGGCTGGTGCCTTGTATAAAACAGCTCTATTATTGCCTTAGCCCTCAGGATGTATAGTCTCAGCAGTGGGGGGGCATACTCCGCTGCTGGCGCACTGATGTATATTTAACTCCATCTCTCTGTCATTCTTTCTGCAAGCAAGAGAGACTGCATAAATGGAGACTGCGCCTGAAAGGAGAAGTGGTTTTCCGACAGTGTCTCTGTCTCTGCCTTTGTCTGCTGCTGTCGCACAGTGATTGAGTTACGTCTGCACGGAAGCGGCTGTGGGAAAGTTTCCTTCCGCTGGCCACAGAAGCGGAGAAGCCCCCTCTGCCAGGGCTGTAGCACAAATGCAGGGCAGGGAAGGAGCCCTCCACCTTTGCCAGTCCAGGTAGGCTCTGCAGCAGCTTTTCTGTATAACAGATCACACACAGTGCATTACTCCCAGCCTACCTGCCTTCATAACACTACCGTACAGCATAGAAATGTTGCCTTTTCCTCCTAAATCTTCATATCACTTTCACAGGTGACATGTCTTAAAATGGCCCTCAGGTTGCCAGTGCCTATTTTAAAATGTATTAAAGCAGCTTGATTTTCAATGAGAAGGTGCTTGAAACATTCTTGAAATCAGCTCTCCTCCATTTGTCTCCATACAACTGAGGCACTGCAAATCTTGCTCAGGGATAGTCTTCTGAGCTGGGGCTCCAGGTCCAGAGTCCTTCTGGAAAGACTGTAGATACTGTGCAAAAACAGTGATGCCTAGACGTTTAAGAGCACACACTAACTCCAATGTGGAAAGAAGATCAATTCTTATGAACTGCTCTTTAATTTTTCCCGGTATAACTCACAAACTACTGGTGTGACAATGCAATGCTACAAGTTACTGCAGGTAGTGGCTACCACATAATTTATATAGGGCTGACTAATAGTACGGTAATGAACTTGAGAAAAATCTCATTATCTATGTTTCAGACGCAGCAAAGAGAAGTAGCTGAATTCTGTAATACTTGTTTCAGTGAGTTCTGTTTTGTTGTGTTTACTTTCAGCTCTAGCCAAAATGAAGGTCTGGTTTTGAATAGAGCCTTAGAAAACAGCAGTATAGATGTCAGATGATAAGAAAAGGAAGCTGGCTGCATATAATTTTTTCCTGGTCATCATTGCCATAATATTTGAATACCTTACTGTTTCAGTATATTTATTTTCACAATAACCCTGGGAGATCAGACATTTATGCATATTTTACAGGTAGGAAACAGAGTCACAGAGATACTAACTAAAAGAGGAAGTATGTGTTAGCTGAACATGGCTCCCTCCAGCCTTACCTGACATTCTAATGACCAAAACTTTCTTTTTCTGTAAGCTAAATATGTGTATTCTATATAAGCATGTTGCAGAGATGATTGTTTTAATGAATGAGAAGTGACATGTCTAAATGAACTGAAAAGCAATACTCCTTTGTGAGTCTCTCTCTCTCTCTATGTGTGTGTGCATGTTTGTGCGTGCATACAAGTGTGTGAGTGCACAAAAACAGAGAAAACTAAGAAAAATATCTTCTAATCTAATCTAATCTAATCTAATCTATCCCTGAATGATTTTATACTCCTTCCTTCTCTCTCTGATTTGCTGCAGCTCCCCAAGATGGTGGGAACTTCTGACAGTTCCTGAGATCTTGAGCTACAGCTGAGCCAGCAGGATGGAGAGCTGCCATAAAGACTTTCAAAGAGCTGGCTGATGAAAGCAGATTGGTGACAGAGCAGTTTTAAACTCAAAGATGTCAAATTTGTAAAAGGATCCAAAAGCTTTTCAAGAAGCTTTTACTAATGGATTTGCAAACTAGATACAGAAATTGTTTTGACAGGGTCACTCACTTGCTACGTCAGAAGCAGGTAAAAACAAGAATGACCACCAGTTTGGAAAAAGAACATAATATAAACTTCCAGGGCCATTTCAGCAGAGAGCAACCACCCCAAACTCTCATATAGTCACAATTACAGAGGCACTTCTTCTAGATCTGTCATGGCCATTTGTCAGAATAAAATAGCTGGGCTATAGTTTAGTGGCACAGTGTCCAGCAATTACTGAAAGGAGAGAGAGTCCTTATATCTGATCCGATCTTGGTGCTTCCTCACACTGGGTGAGCAGTCACAGAACATGGTCAGTTTATACAAGGAGACAACAACTCCAAGAAGCCAAAGGTTTTGATATCTGGTGTTTCTAGGATTCAAATATTCTTCTTTCACCTGTTTTATATGGCAGGCCTATAATAAAAATGCCAGTGCTGTAGAAACACAAACAGAACTCAGAGATACACCGTGAGTTTTTTAGTTTTCCTGTGATGTAAGGTGCCTCAATCTGCACCCTGGCTGCTAAAATTTGCTTCTTGGTGGTGCTTTTTCCTTTTCCTTAACTGCCTTGAATTCTACCTCCTACTTTTCCAATATGTGCTCTGAATCAGCTTCCTTACTGCTTCTTCACCACTTGCACCATGTCAGCCTGGCCTGAGACCTTTGAAAGCAGCACTATGGCCTTACAAAACAGAATAAAAGTCTTTCTCTTAGCCTAAAACTTCCCTCTTCACTCTGCCTTCTAGGATTACTTTTTTAAGAAGAAAAGAAAAAGAGGAGAGGAGAGGAGAGGAGAGGAGAAAAGAGAAAAGAGAAAAGAGAAAAGAGAAAAGAGAAAAGAGAAAAGAGAAAAGAGAAAAGAGAAAAGAGAAGAGAAGAGAAGAGAAGAGAAGAGAAGAGAAGAGAAGAGAAGAGGGAAAAAGTCCTTTAAACACACCCTACTCAGTAAACAAAACCTATTTTCTGGGATCTGCTTAGCAGTATCTGTACACATGTTACCAAGGGAAATTTCTCATGATGAACTTTGAAAAGAAGAAAAAAGAAAATAAAAAATAAAAAAAACCTGTGGCGTAATCCTCATGGCAAGACCATGTCCAAGAGTGACATTCTTGAGGCTAATCTTCCCATATGTCCTCTCTAACAAGCACGGTAAGAAATAATTGCAACCATTCCTGCTCAAGTCATATATGCTGGCAAAAATTAATTCACCAAAAGAACATTCTTTTGCACTAGTCTCCGAGTGCCTGCACTGTACTGTGAGACAGCGCTCACTTGCTCTCCAGCATTCCTGCTCTTGAGAGCATGGCATTCAAGTACAGAGCGGCTTGCATTTTCTGGTATAGCAAGTAAAGGTGACTCTCACTGTTACTGTAAATTAACCTGTCAACACTAGCCAGAGAGCTGAAGCCAATAAAAATAATGGGCCTGCTAGTGAAGAGCTGTTGACATAGCATTTCAAAAAGACAAGTTCAGCACTTGGGCCTGCAAGGGCACCAAAGGTTTTTGGGTTTTTTTTTCCAGGTTTGCCTGGAAAATGCAGAAAAGCAGCGAATATTCAGTATCATTTCCAGCCTGCCAGTGTGTTAGGGAGGGCATGCATAGCCTGAGGATTTTCAGCCATGGAGGCCACCTGAGTTTGTGTACTTAGTTTGCATATCTATCCTGCATGTGCAAATCAGTAGCTGCAGGCTATATGTGTTACTAAATTACCTTCAGCCTGCTCCTTAAAGTGGGCAGAAGGCAGAAGGTAGAGGGATTTTTGATCAATTGTTGAAAATAGAGCCCTCCCACCCCCTGCAATGTTCTCAGCCACTGCAGCAATTTGACATACCTTATGGTACTCCCCTTTGGTTTCTGGAGGCATTTATATATCTCCATATGGAGATATATAAAGACATTTTTCTTTTCTCTTAAAAGTTCCCATTGCTTGTTCTCATACTAAAGACTTCAGCCTCTGTAGTATTACAATGCTTTGCTGCAGGATCAGGAATTCAGGTAGACTGAAAAGTGGAAGAACATAAGCACTTCTTTTTGTAGTGGTTTTTGAGTACCCAGTGGTCTTCGGAGTTGTTTATATTACATTAGCATTACAGACTACTGTGAAGTGATTTTATAAGTATTGTTTCCGGTACTCAGGATCAATTCCTGCTGTGCTTCTCACCATCTTCAGTTAAGCCAGTACATGCAGGGTTTGTCCTGCTGACTGGATCAGCGTAGTCCCTTAACCAAAGGGAGCTAGTACAAAGGACAAAGGAGTCTGTAAGCAAGCTGTGTGGTGGAGTATGACTTCTGGGAGGGAAAGGAGCCCTGGTTGCTGGGATAGAATTTTGTCTGTGGAGTGACTGGGATTTGATTAGTCATTCTTGCTGTTTTGGTGCTTTTCTGACTCTTCCTGACATATGGCTGTATGGTTAGAGCACTAGCATTCACTCATTTTGGGTTCATCACTGCCTCAGCTAGAGACTAACTGAAATGCTGGCCAACCCAAGAAATCTTATGCCTCGTCTGTGAATGAAGGTGGCAAGTCTTCTTTTTTTCCCACCCAGTATCTATCTTGTCTGTGCGGACTGTAAGTTCTTCAGGACAGGACTGGCTCTCTCAGCGTGTTTATGAAGTGTCGGGACACCAATAGTGCTGAGAGCCTCTATGGTAGCACAAAAAAAGAACAAAAAAGAAAAAAACAGATAGATGGATGTCAGCATATGACTTCCCCTTTTTATCTTGTAGCAACAGTTGCAAAAAAGCCCAGATTTATCACTCTGTACTACCATCCTCTCCAGATAACATCTCTTTCTTCTTTGCACTGTGAAAGCCACTACCTCCCCTTACGAATCAAGCTTTCCAAAATTCAATGTTTCCTTCTGAAAACATTGAAATGAACCAGTTGGGCATTTCCAGAACTTTATTTGTTTGTTAGTTTTTGCATCAACCAAAAGTAGTTGTCCTGCTTGACCTCGTGTCACAAACCTGAACTTTTTTGAGTGAACATTTGATTTATTGAGGGAAAAAAAACAATTGCAAAGTCCTGGTCTGTGCCCCTTTCTTCTAAGACCAGTCCAGCAGCTGGGGAGCAGAACCCTTCCGCCGTCCCACCCGGGCGTAATGGGTAGCCCCTGACCAACAGCAGGAGGTTAGCTACTTGTGTGGCAGCATGTGGCATTTCTTCTTAATAAAAAAAGAAATCACCAAAGCAAAAACAGATGATAGAGAGTAGCCATTGCTGAGATACTACAAATAAGTAAATGATCCTTGGGTTTTGCGCTGTTGCTATTTTTCTTTAATGAGGATTGTGGGTGGTGGGCCCTGGTGCCTCTTCAGTGCACCCAGCCTAGAAAAAGAGGTGTTTCCTACCCTGATCAGCTTGACAAAACTGCAGGAGTGATACTGCCTGAGAAAGGCCTTTCACAGATGGAGGGATTTTCCCCTTCTTTGAAGGCTTCTGCTGCTGACATCAGAATAAAATATGAAAATTCTGCCTTTTCTCCTGAATCAAACTGTGTCATGCAGTTCTGCTCCCTTGAGAAGAATCTGCTGTCAGGGACTTGGCAGGCTCCCCAAAGCTTAGTGCTTGAATGACAAGGAGTAGGGAAAGGCGCTATACCAGTACCAGTAATGATTTTTCAGCCTATTATTAGGCATTAAAAACTATAGACATGATGTCTGAACAGGCACAAATCATCTCAATTGCAAGTTCATGGCAGGGTGAATATAATCTCATTTTGGAGACAAGACAAAGTGTACCACACCAGCCATGGCCTTTCAGGTTCATTTACAAAATGAGGAGAGACAGAGATGCCCTGGAAATTCCTTCAGGTTACTATTTGCGTATCCAAGTCCTCCTACTTTGAGAAGCCTCATTCTCAGTTTTTCCAAACTACTATTGCATTTATACATGGGTTTAACAGATCTGCTCTCTCTGGGCCTCCAGATCTACTTCTTTGCACAAAACTGGCCTCATTTCTGGAAAGGGAAAATGAGATGGTTATTTGAGATTCCAGCTAGGACTGGACGCTGAATGGATTGTTCTTCTCCGTGCTACAAACCCAGCCTCATGGGAGCCACAGAAAAGAGAGCAGCATTGCTTTTTCACTCCTACTATACATAGAGGAATTGCTATTGCTTGCGAGTCTTTCTGCATGGGATATCCTGTCCTGATCCATTTCAAATTGTTAAAAAGCTGATGGTAAGGCTTTTTAAGCTTCCATGGGTAGAGTATTTTGAGCCCAGTTCAGTAGAAATATTGTACTGGGTAAGGGCTGCTTTCCTTGCCAAACACCAGACTGAATGTAAAGATCTGTAGCTACTCGTTTGGAGCCCTGCCTTGCCTGCGTAGATTGCTTCCTATTTCTGATACTTCAGTAAAATCTGTTACTATTGCAGTTTCTATTCTTTTCCTTACAAGTAAATCTGCAACAAATACTAACTGCAAACACAAAACTTAAATCAGTGTACCTTTATGTTCAAGGGAAAAGCAAGAACAATGTGGGCTGACCAGATCAGCCGGCTGCTCACAGTGGGCTGCTGCCAAACAAGGTGCAAGGGGGGAAAACTGTACTGCCCGCCAAATGCGTCACTCGGTGAGTGCCAGCTCAAAGGGCACGTGGTTTCCCACAGACTTGTGTTTCAGAGCTGGTGTCCTGAGAGTAGTAAAGTTTCTTCTGTCTCTGGGGAATTTGGAAAGCTCTGTCTTCAGTGGATTCTCAGGTGTCTACTAGGACTGAGGTCTCTCAACACTGTTTCTCTCAGCTGGCCGATATAGGCTCATGTGATTTCATGAAGCTTCTGGGAATATCATTAATACCTTGGTGACCCCTACCAACTGTATCTGAAATAGGCCAGTCAGTCCAAAAGATATTGAGAGATGTGCATATAAGCCTTATTTCCTGGTAAACCCAGCTACAAAATAAAAGAAACAGCAAGCGGTGAGGACACAGCTGGCTCTGGGGTCACGCTCGGCTCCTAGCTTGTTCCCCCTTAGGGAGCAGCTAACCCTCGCTGCATCCTGACATTACATACCAAACAACAGAGTACATGGTGGAGATATGAAAATTATTGAGAAACTTAAATTAGAATTATAAAACCTGTCTCTGCTACAGACCCCAGGAGACTGAAGTGTGCATGAGTCTCTGTTATCAGCTTCAGTATTTTTAGGGTCAAACCAAGATCATAAAACACTTTCAGACCTTTTTATTTTAAATACAGACACCTGATCATCTCTGGCCTGGGAAACAGGCTCCACCTTTCCCAAGTGGAGGACAAAGGAGATGTCTAAGAGCCTGATGGTACCCCAACATGTCATATATGTGGAGATCTAACCAGTTACAGCTGGGTCAGTAAATACCGCCTGTTAGGAAGGTGGAACTTTTTAAAGCACATTTATACAACCTTGCAGTAGGTAGTTTGGGGTTGATAGATGGGACTAATGTCACAAGCCTGTTGGTCTTTGGGGGAGGAAGAAGAGGGCAAAAATGATATCTTTGCTATTCAAGCATTTATCACTTCATGGATACAAAAAGTAAAAAGACTTGAGATCACCTTTGCCAACAGGCAGCTCTTCATTGGGATATCTTCTCTGGGAGGAACTACTAAACACAAACTGATTTTGGGGGTGGGGGGACCCTTTAACACTAGGAATTGTTTCTTATGGAAAAGGCTAAAGAGTTCATGGGCAAAGTCACAAATTTGTATTTATACAAATCTTATCAAACTAATTCATGAACAATGGCTTTTTAGCAGAAAAACTTTAAATAATGAGTGCAGCACTGTGGCATGTGTTATCAAGAAAAATATAATATTATATAACTCCTAAGAGGCTTAAGACCATGTCATAATCGCTGGAAGCTAAACAAGCTTCTCTGAAATGGAGATGTAACAAAGTATGATCCTCCTGCTGCAAACAAGATCACAAATATTGGAGTATTCCCAAGAGTTTTCTTATGATTAAGTAGCTATATGTTGCTTTAGCCTGGCTATCTGGAGCCAGGGATAAGGGATATGAGAGCTGAAGTCTAGAGCTGGCAGCAAGGAAAATGAGAGATTAAAATCACAGAACTGGTTTCCAGGGAGTTGAGGCTGGAAGGTGAGATGTGCTAAAGGCTGGAACTAGGAAGTGTCAAGTGCCAGTGGAGGAGTGTTTGCATGTGAGCCCTGTTAATGGAAAAGGGGAAACCTGGAGCTCTGGAGGCATCATGCCTGAAACTAGAGTAGCTACATCAGCTAAGGCTGTTACCACTCTGAGAAAGCAGCATAAGGGCTGTAGTGAGGATAATGCAGTCCTCTGGATGTCCAGAAGCCTGAATGGTCAGACACCCTGCAGTGCACTCATACTCCAGCACTCAAGGTGATGAGTACCGTATAGTGTTTTGCTGAGTTGAAATAAGTGGGTTTAGCGTTTGGTTTTCTCAATCATTGTGCAAAGATTGGCTTAATGCCCTTTATTGTGTTAGTATCACATTTTACAGTCTATTCTTTGATGTTTTACAGGCACATCCTTCAAAAGACCCTAGGTTTTGTCTTCCTTGTCAAAATCCTCCATAAGATCTACTAAAGTTACCAGCAGGCCAAGCCTGGAGGATCCAGGCTTCCCAAAACAATTTCATTCCTTGGGACAATAGAGCTGTAAAGATCCAACAGTCCAGCCCTTGTGCCTGGCTGGCAGGGGCTCCTCAGCAGCCACTCTTCACCTGCAGCATGTGCTTACCAAAGAGAGCAGCAAGATTCAGAAATCAACATTCAGAGCCTTTGGAAAGAATGTGTAGAAACCTAGTGTACCATGAATGCTCCATCCACTTAGAGCTCAGAATTAAAAACACACAAGAAAATTTCTGCCAAAACAAGGAGACAGAGAAAGATGCAGAAATCTCCTTATGTTGTTTTTCACAAGTTGATGAGCTATTCAAAGAATGATGTGATGAGCACAGTAAAAGAAGCTGGCAAATGACTGTCAGGTTGTTTGTGCAAAATCACAACCAGATTCTGCCTTTCTTTTTGAAAAAGAATTGCTGCTGTTTTTTCCTATAGATTCTGAAATAAATCTGTTCATCTGTATTTTTAACTGCATCCCTAGGAAAAAAAAGGCTAAAAAAATGTCTCACATTCCTTATTTGACATAATGCAAAAAATAATAAAAGATTAACTTTTATTATAAAGGAGAAAAGCAGGCATGCAGCTTGCACTTACATACATTTGTTTCCAACCAGATACCTTGTAGTATACGGTCTAATGGATCTAGTACTTCATTCAATTTTTCTTTCAGTGAGCTCAAGTTATAAAAGTCTAATACCTTCTTCATGCAACAGAAGTATAACTGAGTACCAGTATTCCAGCAAGCAGACAGCTGAAACCAGAGCCTAACATGTGAACACATTGCTCTGCTCCGTTCTAGTGTAAAGCTGAATGGATTAGCGTAAAGCACCAGTGTTTCACACTGAAAAAATATGGTTACCATTGCTCAACTCAAATCAGTGCTTGCTTGTGCAAGTTTTTTCCCTGTTTCCAGCCAGAGCAAACTTCTGATAGCTTAAACTAGGCTATCTATCTTTGTGCTGAAGAGGACTAGAGTTTGGTGTATGCTTTCACATCAACATGTTAGGAAGATGTAGGTTCACTTGCAGAACCAGAGCTCTAGGCCTCCTTCAACTTCAGTGCTTCTTATGTGTGTGTTCAGCTATCTTCTGTGTACTGCATAGATGTCGGCACAATACCTTCCGGCACTGCAATAAACAACTGGTAGCCTTGAGGCTGGGACCCTCTAGGCACGACGGTACTCTTGCAGTTCCCAGTCCAGGGTTGAAGCAATGGTGCCCTGAAACAGCACCGAGGAAGAAGGAAATAAGATGACTGCTTGCAAACATACATACTCAAACAAGCATCCAGAGTAGCCAAAAAGAACGATTCAGTTTCTCTGCTTCCGCAAACTTGAAGACCTCTGATCAGGAAAGCATTTATGGATATGTTTAATTAGAAACACATGCTAAAAATATGGACTTCAATTATACTGACTTCAATGCAACTTAATTGAAAATGTGCTCAAATATTTCCTGTTTGGGGCCTAAAAGAACAAGAACACAATCCTTCAAAATATAGGACTTTTCACTCTGTGCAATCTTAAAGTACTTTATGTGCTACATATGCTTGCATGATTTAGCCCTTAAAAGCAGCTATTTCTAAGGTGGAACATTTTGTGTGTTATAACAACAAACAGCAACACTATAACAGTTACAGACAATGAGTGTATCGTGCCCAAATAAAAAACACTGTAGGAAAACAGACAAGCAGAACATAATTTCTCAGCTTGAAATTTAGAGGAGACACTAACTATTACAAAAAGTCTTACTGGAGCTTTAACAATGAGCATGGAGGTCTGGAGCCCTTAATTTCATGCTGGGACACTGATTCATTCTTTACTCCTGGGGAAGAATGACCACTTCCTTGATGAACTACCAAGGCAGCATTTTTTCTTGTACAGCGTTTAGCTTTCATGCAAGATGTCCCATCGCAAAGCCATGCTTAGCTTGTAAGAGTGTCACAGCCTGATTGTTATGACTGTAGGGAAAAGACTGCCCAGCAGTTTAGAAAATGTCAGGAAAAAAATTGTTGTTGTTGTTGTTGTTGTTGTTGTTGTTGTTGTTTTCTGCCTTCCACTTAGGAGAAGTAATCCTTTGCATTTATTTGTAAGAACCACAACAATCTTCAACAGCTCTTCCAACTGGCTTGGAGAAAGCTGCTTAAAAATTGATTGCACAATATGTTTCACAGTTATGGGCTTTGCTTTATGTATAACATCTGTCTCATTCACTTTCAGCAAGCATATACAGCAGATGCACAGAAACACTATCAAATGCAAGTGATGGTTTCTTGGGAAGGCAAGGGCACCGACAGCACTAGTAGCATCCCAGTACGTACAGCCCATTCCTCACACAGAAGTTACAATGTTTTAACTGTAATAGTATGGTAAAACCTCCAACACCTGGATATAGCTGTATTAGCCCAAGAAGTACTTTTGACAGTATAGCTTTTTCCTACATGGATAGGCTATATCAACATCAACCACCTTTAAACAGTTCAGCAAGACTGACAGTAGATCCTGTACGAAGACATTTATGTTCTTTCTCTAAAATCACACTGTTAACTACCACCACATTGCAGCCAAAAATTATGTGGCTTAGTTTTTCAGCTCAAAACAACCTTCTTACATGATCAGAGCAGAAATTTGTTCTGGAAATGTATATTCCAAACAGTGTCACTCTAGGAATATGAAAAAAATCAGTTAACATCATTTAAAGTTAACTAGAATTTCATTTCTTCTTAATTTTGCTTGTTTGTGTTATTCTTCTATTACTTGATGCCCCTTTGAGGGCTGATATAAAAGAAAGACTTTCTAAATGGACATTTGCAGCTGATTAGTCCACGATGTGAGTTAATCCCAGTCTGTGTTCTTAAAACATTTGACATGTCATAATTTAAAGGACAGCTGTGCAGTAATCATTCAAAATAGATCACTGCATGGCTGAAATTATAGTTCTACAATATACACACATATACCACGAGACATAAAGGGCAACAAGGAAGCATACTCTGAGTACATTAGTAGTAAGAGGAAGATGAGAAAAGTGCTGGACGATCACATAATGTAAAAGGAATGGCACCATTTGATCACACAGAAGAAGACAAAATATTAAATCTTTGCATCAGCCTTCACTACAAAGATCATATGCCATCAGACAATTAATACCAACTTACATCAGAATTCGCCTCTCACATAAGCTAAGAGGAAGATACAGAATATTTAGAAAAGTTAAGTTGTTGATGGGTTAGTGTTTTTTCAGATCAGCTTCCTGATTCATTTTATCTTGGGGTGTTTAAAGAACTGGCTGAAACAATCTTGGAGCCATTAACAGTTGTGTATGAGAATTGCTCTAAATATGGGTCCAAAGGCAATGGACAGGCAAACACAGAATGGACATCATCTTCCAGTGAAAACCATCTGAAGGTTAGGCATCAAGGCTATGTTAACAGCCCAAGTTGCACAGTCATTGGCAGGAGACAAGTATCATCCCCAGAAGATAATTTTCTCATCCTAAAATGGTCCCTAAAATGGCTCTCTTGAAGTGCCCATCTCTCCTGTAATTGCAGAAGGAACTGTGATAACTATCTTAAATTGCTCATGCACCAACATCTAATGACACATAAACTGTATTGCACTCACACCTTTAGAAAGAGGAGGAGCTAGGGAATTATATATTAACAGTCATTTTATCTTTAATGTAGGAAAAATACTAGAATGAAGAATCAAATAAACTCTTTCTGAGCTACAACAAGATAGCAAGAAAAGGAGCACAGTCAACTTGGACTAGTCAAAGTACATCAGGCCTGATGAAGCTTATTCTATTTTAAGATCAGGTAGTAGACTTTGACGGTAATGAGGGAGGAAATGTCATATGTCTTGATATGGGTAGGGCTTTTGACCTTTTGTCTTACACTGATTTTTCCACACATAAACTAGAGAAATATGATAAAAGTGCACAAGAAAGTGCCTCAAGGTGAGTGTACAGCTGGTTGAAAAGCCATATTCAGAATACACTTAACAACTATTCACTAACAAAGTAGAAAGACGTACTAATTCGGGGTGACAGGAAACTGTCCTGGCTTTGGTTCTATTTGATGTTTGTCTTCATTATTAATTTGTCTGATAACCTGATTCTAAATAATGAATATGTTTGATGTAGTTGCTGAAACACAATTAGCAGGACCTCAGGCACGTTAGAGGAGAGGTTGTTAATTCAGAATATTCCTATAAACTGGAGAAACGGTCTGAAGAAGAAGATACAGTTCAACAAGGACAGACATGAGGTGTTCCATGTAGATAGGAACAATCATCTGCCCAGCAGATCTGCATCAGAGGATCTGATGATTATTGTGCAGAAGAGTCAACATATGTCCTGATGCTGCAGAAACAGCAATCATATTGAGATGCATACACAGGGAATATTATTTGCAAGATACATGAAATAATCCTATGCAGCACACAGAAGGCCTCAGCTAACGTACTGTCCAGTTTGGGGAATCACACTGCAAAAATGACACAGATCAGTTGGAAAGAGCTCAAAGAAGAATAAAAAAAAATGATTGAGGGTCTACAAAGATTTCTCAGCATGCAGCGCACAGGCCACTGGTTGTCTGAAGGATGTCAAAAACTGGCATGTGAAATGATTGTTTAAGAAAATGCCAAAACCTATTCATACCTTTTCCCAAAGGTGTAAACTAGTAAACAACCAAATTGGGGCAAATAGGAGCAGTAAAAGAATATTCAAATTTAACCTACTGTTTTCTGGTTGTAAAAGAAAACATTGTCATGACACTGGACAGTAATATCTAAACTGGGAGTGGAGAAGGAAAAAGGTTCAAAAGGCTAGGTGGTCCTGGAGCTAAAAACAAATCGGAAACAGTGGTTCTGACAACATGACATGTTAGGAAGCACTGAAAGAACTGAGGTTGTTTCAGACTAAAGAAGATATTGATAATGTGGTGCATAATAACAGTCTGAATATATAAGAGGTGGCTGCAAAAGTGAAGGGGATAAATGGTTCTTAAAATCCATTGTCAAAGAACAAGAAGTGATGGGTTTTTATAACTACAGTGGAGATTTAGCGTAAGAATTAGAAAAAATATTAACAGTAAGAACAGTTATGAACATGTAAAAATGGTGGTGATAATTTAAAATCATTTTAGTTTTTGTAAAACAATTCAAATAAACAGCTGTCTGAAGGTACCATCTCTGAGCAGATGATGGTGTCTTAGGAGATCTACTGAGATCCCTTCAGCCCTGCTTCTATATATCAGTATCCATCAACAGAAAAATAACAAAATAAAACAATGAAAAAGGATATTGGCATTACAGCGGATATCCATTACATGTATAAAATAAATATATGCATAATAAAGGAGAATCATCACAAAATTATGTCACTTCAAATAATGCAGATATAATCTCAATGTTAGGTAATATATTTTTATTTCCATAACACAACAATGTAGGAAGGCCTAATGGGCATCCAGGGCAGAGACTATAGCAGGCAAAAGGCTCCTTTCACACAGCTTCTAGGGAGCCCTCTGATCTTGTTGCCACCCAGAGCAGAGGAGGATCTGACGGGGAGCAGACATGTACAAGTATAAGAAAACCACTCAAGCTAGAGCAGGAGAGGTTCAATAGAGTATTCATAAGGCAAGTGAGCCCTCTGGCATGAGGACAGAAACCAGGTTAAAAGTGGATGGAATAAAGTCAATGGGCCTTTCCAAAACTACCTACTATCCTGGATTACTTACCATTACTGACCACTGACCTGTCCAGATTGGCCATTGTGTTAGACATTTCTAAATAAAGTTTTGTTTTTGTTTACCTCTTGAACAGAATACCCAAGATATGGGAACTGAAGGGGGCTTTCCTTGCAAGGGAGATGCAGGGGTACTGGCACGGTGACAAGAGAAACAAGCAATCACCTCTATACATTTTCTGTGAGCGGAGGAACAGCCTGAGGAAAAGTCAAAACAGCAGTCAGATGAAAAGGAAGCTTCTCCCTGGCTGTGGGCTTCCCACATCATCCCATAAACCTCTGGGGTGGACATTCCCTGAACAGCACCTCTGGCTCCTTACGCTCCATTATACACGGGGGAACTGACTGGGTTCATCTGCTTCCTTGTCACTCTTTCAGCCCTTTGGCCAGGGGATGTTTTGACAGCCCCACAAGTAGCTACTTGAGCCTTGTGCTTTTGTGACCGCTCTCTTTTCAGAAGGATCTAAATCTGTGGACTCTCTGTGAAACCACCTTATTCATTAAAAAGAGAGACATGTAAAAATGGCTACCACAGCAGAGAATTTAATTATGTGAATGAATCTTTGTCACCTTCTTTCTACAGCCATCTGAGTCAGTGTGTGTACGCTAAGATATCGGTGAATGGCTAGTTATTAAAAAACTCTGAAGCTGACAGATGCTTTCAGGAGGTGAAGGGCTGATTACACCATAAGAGTCATATTTAAACCAGCTCTCTACCCCTCTTGGCATTGAATCCACAGCCATAGAAGAGATGCCTCGGTTCCTTACAGCAGAAAAGATCGGCATCTAAAACTGGGATTCACATTTGTCACTCTATTGAGCTAATT
The DNA here is from genome assembly GCF_036417845.1 of Apteryx mantelli. NCBI lineage: Eukaryota > Metazoa > Chordata > Aves > Apterygiformes > Apterygidae > Apteryx > Apteryx mantelli. Next base: position 79,895,440 of record NC_089980.1, on the reverse strand, counting down.
GGAAAAACTAAAGATAGGTGTTAGAGATGAGGAACAGTAAGAGCAACAACCAGCTTGAGGAAAGTTAGGGTCCTCAGGCACAACAAAGGATAAGGCCAGGCAACTGTGAGCCACAGTGTGGTAGAAGACAGAGATGGCACATGAGGTGAAAAAAGGCTGAAAGCAGTATGGGGGAAAAACAGCTTTAAACAGAAAGCACACCGCTTTTTATTCAGACCTTCCCTGAGCAGGAGCTTACAGGGAATACACATAATTTTCTCTTTTTCTTAGTTTTTGATGTGGTACAAATCAAAGCCACCTCTTTTTGAGCAACTCTTCCTCTGGTCCTGACCCACCACCACAACCTCCTGCTGTTTTGGTATGTGAGGTTCAGTCAACTGTGTACATCTCTTGCGGGAAACACCTACTGGGGCAGGCCCTGCAGAGCATACTAGATGGTGCAGGCACACATCACTGTCCACACCCAGGGACTGCACAGCATTTTAGGCATTTAGGGAATTTTGCTGGTGGGAATGCAGATTCCTTAGGAATTTAGGTTCTTTTGGCCTTCAGAAGTCTCTGCACAGGAATATTATGCACCTACATTTCAGACAGTTAAATATCTTTATTTAGCTATCAATACACAATAAAAAATGGGTAAGAATGCAAATGTTTCAAAGACAAATATAAAATTGCCTACAAAGAGATATGGTAAAAAAAGTTATATGTATGTACAAATGTCTATATTTTAACGTAACATCACTTTGCTACTGATTCTATCTAGAATTACTGAAAAAAATTAAATATAGAGTCAAGATCTTGGCTAGTCTGACTCAGCACAGCTTTAGCAGAAACAATACCTCCATGCTGTTTGAGATCAGCAGGTGGCCTGATCCCTGATGTATTTTTCAGCCTTCAGTACAATTACTGGAATTAACATTTTCTCACGCTGCTTTACTTCTGTTTCTGTTCTCTTTGCAATCCTGTGCCACAGCCTTCATTGTGGTGACTGAGGGGCACATCTCTGCTGTGCAACGCAGCAGCACACAAAACCTAGTGCAAGAGTCCACCCAGTGCGATGTATCCTCAAGACAGTAAGGTAATCCCATGCAGTCTTATCTGCACAGCTATAGAAGCAGTAATTTATATAATTACATAATTACTGGAATTGTGAAAATAATTCTTTTCAAGTATGTCTTATTAGTACTGAATGGCTGCATCAGTACCATTTCTGGACCCATCAGACTTCCAGGTCTCTGCATTCAGGGTCTCTGTGTCTAAAGTGCTTTGAGACCTGGTGTTGGCTCAGCAGAGCCCGTCTGGGTGTTTCCATACCTGCAAGGCGGGTGTTCCCTGAGCCTCTGGATTACAAAGTAGTGTTCAGTAAAAAAATGAGAACAGAAGGAAATGCACTCAGCATTAGTACAAATAATAATAGCTAAATAATGCAGCTTTTCTTAAACTCAGCTGTTCTGCAAGCTCCCTGCATGGCCAACCTCAAGCACAGAAGACAATTCAGTTCATGAGAGAAAGCAACTGTATGTTTTAAAAATCTTGTGCTGTGCCTGTACAGCACCTAGCATGATGGGATTCTGGTCCATGTTAGGCTCAGAGGCAGTAGGGTCATGAAGAGACTGGATCAGTTACCTCAGACAAGGATATACAGTGCTATATGCGCTGAGGGTGAAGGACGAGAAACACTTTTTCTTGAATCACACCAGGTTGCCATTTTCTGAAACAAATGGTGTCATCCTCAATGACTCTGTCTCTCAGAGAGGCAAAATATAGCTGAGCAGATGCTTCTTAGCTTGAGCAGGAGTACCCAGCTCCATACACCCTTCCATGCAGCCTTTTCTACTCTTCCAGCACTCTCAGCAATAAACATGAAAGCAGAAACAAATCAATAACAGTAATGACAATAATAACAACACATATGGAGTAGTAGTTTGTTCTTTAACCAGCAGCTCAGATGTGCTGAACTGGATGAAGGTCTTGCTCATAAACAAAGCATGATGGACCAGGTTACCAGGGCTTGCAGTGCTCCATCTGCAGGGAACAGTGCAAGCTTTTCTTCTCTCCATAGCTGAGACTGGGCAGAATGTATGAGCATCTCTCTAACATTAGGTACAGGTTTTTCTAAATGATAGTGAGGGGAAAATAGAAATGAATGGTTTTAGAAAGATGCCTATATACAAATGCATGCTGAAGTAGTGTGCTACATAAGATCCTCCGCACTCTCACAGAGGAGGCAGGTGTAATGATGGCTTACAAGGTATTGGCTGTATTAAAAAAATGCACTGAATGATTAAATCGGTGTCTTGCTTTGTTTGATGCGCTTATTTTCAGCACTAAATTTTGAACCTAAGTTACCTTTCTGTTCCTTTTGTCTGTGTTTTCTAGTTTCTTTTATTTTCAGTCATGAGTTTATATTTTGGCCAGTCATGCTGCTTTGCAGTTTGCAAGGTGCCATAAGAAAATACTCCAAGTACAGCTGAAGTGACCTGCTTATAGGAGGCTGAGAGGTTTCATTTCATTTCTAGATTTTCTGTAAACCAAATAGTTTTCCCAGAAGGTGAAAGAAATGCAATAAATTTTCAGTACTTGACTTTGTGAAGGGATTTCACTCTCATAAATTCAGTGCAGTGTCAGGTCAAACATTCCCTGGAGAAACCAGGGCATAGATTACAATTAAAGCCATGAACGGCACACGCTGACCTATGGCTATACTTCCAGCATTCATTTGAAATGCGTGACACATTGAACCTCAAAGAATAGATTATTACAAAGGCTACAAGAACGAATAAGGGAGAGGGCAATGAAAATTAACTTCTGCAGTTGTTAGATAGACAGCCAGTAGAGTTTCCCCACATGATTATAGAAACAAGGAAGTTTTTTTAAACTTTAAGGTGGGGGGGGAGGGGGGAGGGGTAGAGTAGTTGCATCTCATTCATATATATATGCATATATATACACACACACACACATCTCTCATATATACATAGCACATATATACATATGTAGCATACACTGAAGAATAGGAAGAATACTTTTTCATGAGCCAAGAGTTTTTCTAACAAAGATAGAGCTTTTCTTTTCTCTCACAGAAAGTGGTGAAGTTAAGAATAGATATATAAAGACATGTATAGCTGTGTGTATATGTATAATTTTATATATTTTATATATATATATATAGTATAATTTAAGAGAATCTATACTTTATCTTCCTGTCATCACTGGGAAGTACTACATAGTTTTACATTCTGAACAAACCCTCCCAACGTCCTGCACGTTGATAGACAAATACAGTGCTTATAGTGGTAATGCATATTTCTATCCAGTTAGCTGTGCTTCCTGCCCAGTTGAACCTCTGGTGGAATCTGCAAGTTCTTCGCTAAAATGACTAGACTTTTCCAGTTCACTAATATCTCCCATTCCTGAAAGTACTACAGAAACTTATGGTTTAAATAGAGATTAATAATATTTTTAAAATGTATTGCCCCAGCTGTGACTGAGTTCTGATAGGGGAGGCAGCAGTGCAACTGGATCACTGGCAGAGGACTTCAGAAATAAAATGCATAAAGATAGCTGAAAAGTGGCAAGTAAAACTGACATAATGTGATCAGCACCAGGGATACAGGACATTGCGCCAGTCAGACAAAAGGGCCTTTAGAAGTGTATTTTAAGCCTCTAGGGTTGATTTAACAGAGACAAAGTTTACTGTGGCACAGAGAGCACTCTTACTGCATGAAGGCACTAGAAAGCAGTCAGCTGGTCTCATCTAAGCTGACAGGGGAGGAAGGAAGCGGGAAGAAAAAGGAGAATCTGTGCATTTTCTGAGATGTTGACTATTTCCACTTTTGGTCTTTAGATAGTTTGTGAAGTTTCACCCAAACAGCAGAAGATGATTTTGAAGGAGAAAAGGCTGTCCTAAGGCTGGTATTGCCAGTCCCTGAGATAAACCCTGGGAAGCTGTCCTGGAAATGCATCGCACTGAACAGTGTGGGAAGGGAACGAGCCGCCTGAAAGATGGAGGCTTGGGTTCAGCTCTTTGCCTGCTGTCCTGGGACCAACACATTCCCTCTGTGCCTTACAGTCCCTGTAAGGCCCATGAGCTCTGTATATGCCATAAGGTAGGGGACTCCTTTTTAGTATGACCTGTCACATCACTGGAGAAGCTGCATGATGCTGTGCATTCCCACCTGCAACAGCTTTGCATCTGCCCCCGGGACATGCACTGCTACCAGTTGGAGGCTGATCACCCTCTGGATCCCATTTATCTTTTAGAAGATAGAATCTGTGGGGTGTGAGGGTTGCAATAAGCATTTGGATTGGCTCAAGACTAATATAGAAATCTGGGGAAATTCAATGTTCCTTCCCTAGGAGGACTGCCCCACATTACTCCCCACATTCACAAGTACTCCAAGACTGTGTAGAAACAAGGTCTTTCGAAGAGGATGGGGAATACAATTATGAATGTTGTGGCAAAAAAAATCCACAGAAATACAATGTTTAAGGTAAATAGAGTGCCCCTCTCACATCCTTCTAAAGCCTTTGATAGGGGGCTCTCTAATTCCCTTCTCTCTAGTGGTGAAGACTGTCCCGCAGCCATACCAACTCCTCAGGGATCAGGCCAATGTGGAGCCGTAGCCCATGTTTCTCTTGGCAGGTGAATCTCTAGTCCTCATGGTAGAGTTTGCTTAGACTAGAGGAACTCTTCAGCAGTCTTGAGCAGAAAGTCTTGACTACATGGAAAAGAAGTGTTTGCTACAAGATAACACCTCTGTTAAACTCCCAAAGCCAAGTGCAGCTATGATAAACTAACTTCTGTATTTCTCCAGGGTAATTGTCAGTAGATGACTTTAGCAAATGAAGCTTTATGTGACAGCATTTTACCCTTTTCATCAATAGAGGGAGTACATAGCTTTTCCTCCCTAAAGCTTCTGGCCATGGGGTTGCATATACTTTACTGATAGTAACATTATAGCAATCCCTAAAGGACAGTCCCACAATCTGAGGACAGATGTTGAAGTCCCAATCAAACCTGAAAACACTTTCTTCAGTTCTGTTCCTTGGCAGCCCTATTATTCCTGGTTTGGTTGTGAGCCATAATATTACAGTGATCACAGGGATCACAAAGCCAGAAGTAAACCCTATATCTCTGTGGAGGGAACCCAGAGTTCACAAAAACAGTTAAATTTGTTCAGTCTTCACAACATAGCTCAGGGACATGACCCAATTTCTCCATTATGGCAGTAGTGATATTTAAAAGCACTTAGTAGCTACGTTGGCAGCCTTTAAGTTCTAACTTAATGTTTCCAGAGAAAAAGAGAACATTCTTGCCTTTATCCATTAGAAATGTATGGCAACCTTCATTTAGCTTTCCTAAACTAGAATATTGGGGGGGAAAACGGAAGATAGAACAAGCTACATGTTGCAGCTACATATAGCCACAATTAAGACATCACTAAAAGACAATTTGGTGTCTATCACTATGAGTGACATGTAAAAATCTATGTTGAATGAAGGAGTGGATCCAAAATCTAGGCAGCTGTGGATCACTGCCAACCTGCAGACCATCAGGCACTCTTTTCATCAAGCTTTTAATTCAAAACATTATACTGGTGATACGGTTCCATAGGCCAGTTCCAGAAGTAGTCCACAGATGGTTTGTAAATGAGTGGAATAAGCAAGCCATTAGTTTCCTCAGCATTCATAGTTTTCACATGCTTATTTCTTAATCCCAGAATTTTGAAAACAGAAACTCTGTGGAGCTCTCTTCATTATAAGAAACTGCCAGCAGGTCTCCCTATGCAGTCAAGAGAGTGGAGTTCATAAGAGATTCCATCCTTAACCATCACTAAATGTTCTGCACACACTTACCTGTGAGACAAAAAAATCAGATTTGCATTTCTGCTGCAAGAATTGGTGTGTGCCTTACTCCTCACATATAAATGCAACTATGACCTTATGTTTTTATACTTCTTTTTATCTGTCGTATCTTGTTTAAATTTCTAATTACCAAAAAGATGATCTTTCGTTCACAATTTATTGCCTGTCTTGCAGCCAAATACCATTTGAAACATGAGAGTTCTGAACTCCATCCAGATTTCTTCTGACATTGTTTTTCTAAGCATGACCCTAACTTTGCCATGACTCAAGTGGAGTTTAAGGCAGAGTGGTGCTGAACAAATATAAAGCATCATGCAGCAGATTGCATGATGTAACGATACATGAGATAGAGATGAAATTAGATACTCCATGAATGGGTAAGGAAGATGCATCCAGAAGTTTCAAACAACTGACAAAGACCATCAGCATTTTGCAATAGAGAATAGCCATGTGTTTTTCAGTGATGTCAAAGATGAAAAAGATTATTATAATTTTCAGCTGTTACCAGTGCAAGCCATTTCACAAACCCATTTCAGCCAAGGAAAAGAACCAAAAATGTGCCAAACAATCCCACAGAAAGCTTCTCATGTAGTCTGTACATTTATACACGTCTATCAGAAACACAGCATCAGATTATCAGACAGACCATAATTGCATTTGCTGCAGGATATCAGACTGTGTAAATACTCTGTGTGTTTGGCCCAGTCATCCAAAGAGAAGACTTTGTTCTGAAGATTTTTCCATCACAGTTAGTGAGCAAATCTGATGACCTGCAGCCTGGAGATGGGAATGGGAGGGGATAAGTTCAAACCAACAGAAAAGTTTGTATTAAATTTTAAACAATAAAATCTTTCTGGAAACATCACAGGGAAAAATCCTAATGTTATAATTATGTCAGGTCAACTCTTTGCACACTAATATTGCTGATTTTTTTAATAAGTGTTCTTGATGCTCTTTTCATCTTCATTAAACATGTCCTAGTTTTCTCCCACATAGTCTCAACAGCACTATTACATATTGGTAGCTATTATAAAATCATCCTTGTCTTGATATTCCTAGATGACTCCATCTCCATAGTGTGCTTCTCTCCACTGTTAATAGCAACCCAAACAACTCCTAGATTTCAAATGCTTCTGAAAAATTGGAAGAGCAGGCATGGCTCCATTCTGCTAGGGGAAGAACTGTGGCACAGACAGATAAAATCATCTGCCCCTGGCAGGAAGCCACTAACAGCATACTTGCTTTACTTGCTTTTTGTTTGTTTTTTTCTCCTGCCTTTATACTCCAGATGCTTCTTAAACAATTTTTGTTTCTCATTCTTGCTGGTATTCTGTTTGATTTCTGTTTTTTCTCCATGTTTTTTTGAGGTGCTTATATTGTTAATTATTCCTCCCTCCATATGAGGAAACCTTCCCCTGCCCGTGCAAAGCTCCTAGTGGAACATCTAGCAGGACCAGGACTTAGCATACCTTGCTCTACTTTTGTCCCACTTTTCCCCATCCTTTGGATCTGTTTATCCCAAGTTCTACCCATTTTGTGCTAAACTTCTAACCCTCCCCCCTATTCCCTGCTGCCACCTTCCTATTTTCTTTCTGTCTGTCTCTCTTCTTTTCCCACCAGCTGGACATAAAGGGACCAGGATCTGAAATACCAAACAATAGCTTTTCAGATCTTGGTATATTTCCTAAGGACTTCACAGGATTGGCGTCTATGGGAGGGGGAGTAGCCTTTAAAAAAGTAAGTAGATGTTCCTAATCATTGCCAGGAGATGCACTAAGGGGAGCCTAAAAGGACACAGTCACAAAAAGGGAGTGGTATTTTCCTTGCCGTGAGCCCAGTATTGCACTAGCCAGTGCTCTGAGTCACTGGGGGGAGCTTTGCTGAGAGAAGCCAGGCAGGATGTTCAATCCAAGAAATCAGTCTTAGAAAAGCCATTGCCCTAGTCTGAAGAATATCAAGCAGCAACACAGAGTTTCAGGAAGGCTATTCAAGATAATCTTTACACGATGGGGAAAAATACAAGCTATGTCTAACCAGAACAGTCCTCCTTAACAGTCTCTCCCCAGTATCTCTTATTCACATTCTGATGTTAATATGGTCACTGTGACCCTGGGTTATCTGCTGAGTAAACGTTGGTGGCATATGTTCAAAATGTTCCTGGGTTCCTTTAAATAGTTCAAGAAATATTTCTCTGATCCCTATGCATTTTGGAGATGCCAGATGATAGCCCCCTGTCCACTTATTTCTTTCCCAGCTTCCTGCAGTTGTTCTTATTAGTGATTCTTCCCAGCAGCATTACTTATCAATTTTCATGAAAATATCATTAAAACCAGAACATCCAGAGCTGTCCCTCTGTGTCCTGCAGCCTACAACATAGTCAGAAGCCTGGGAAAAAGTCCTAGTTCTCAGAGTGATTCCTGCAACAGTGATATAAAAGAGGAAGAAAAAGAGATGAAAATGTTGGAAGAGCTCTTAGCAAACTGGCATAAGAGGAAGAAAGAAATGATGGCCACATTCTTGTCTCAGATGTCTATGATGGATTTCAAATCAAGCACTAACCATGGTGAATTTATACTGGAATAGATGTACCGCAAACATTTGAGACAGGTCTTTTATGCAAGAAAAGCAGATAATAAGAGGTGGTTTCCCAAAGACTAATTTGATTTGTATTTGTACATCTCACATGGAAAACAGAATAATTTGATACAGAGCCATGACTTGTCACTTTGTCATTTGAAGTGTAACGTGTAAAAAAAGTCACAGAAGAGTGGCATAACAGAGACATTCACCAGCTTGTCATCTGTTATGTTTCAAACATATCCTTCATCACCTGTACTGCTGGATCATCACATTAGATAATATAACTATGTGGTTAAATGTGAAACAGCACTGTATCCCAGGGCATCTCTTCCTTTGCCTCTGTAATCATGGTAAGTCTTTCTCTTTCTGAAATCCATCAGTGTGTTTTCATCTCTCCAGATGTGATGTGCATAAATCAAGAGTGGGAGACAATATGTTTGGTCCTAGAAAGGGAAAAATATGAAAAAAAAAATTCAATAGCAAACATTTTGTTGATTGCCTATGCTATTTTGTTTCTGGATCTGGGGATAAGGTTTTTCTAAACTCTGTCACCAGGCCTGCCACAGCTTTGGGCAAAACAAGTCCTTTCTCAATGTTTCTTTTGCTTCTCCCTTAAAATGAACGCTACAAACCTAAACAACCACAGGATAAATTAATACTACTCACAGGTGACAGTCTAAGTATCACCAGGCTATGAGAATGCTGTGGGACCTCAGAGCCCGCTCCCTGGCCCAGGGCCATGCCCCAGGCATGTCTGAATTCCCGCTCTGACAGTGGGGAAAGTCAAAACAAGACCCACATATATAGCCTCTCTCCTTCCATCCCTCTTGTGCTCGTTCCTGTGGGAAGGAAAACCAGATGTGCATGCTAGAGGCAGCTGCAGTGTTTTCCAACAGATTTCAAATATGATCAACAAGTGGACCAGGGCAGCAAGTGAAGAGAACTGACTCTGTAGTCAGGTTTGTCTCTCTTTAACAGTGGTGTAAAAAAAATCCAAACCAGCCCTACATTAACATACAAAAAAGACTCTGTGAATTCTTGAAATTTAAGCTCAGTGGGAAATTTTTTTTCCAAGCAATTAATGCACATGCCTTCCCAGGTGTGTCTTACACTACAGCTTTCTCAGATCTTAATAGGATGACCAGAAAACACAGCTAAGCTGATCTGACAAAATATAGACTGTTACCAGACAATATGGCCCTGGACAGAAAAGAGGAAGGGATCTGAAAACCTTGTGTTTAGGGAATGTTGTGTCCTTTTGAAATATCTCAAAGAAAGCCTTGTGCAGGCTTTACAATTAGTGAGGAAAAGAGAGAATTGTGAAAAAAAAGAAATGAAAGAAATGCAAGGAGCACATGAAGAGCATTTTAAGAGGTTGGAGGCAAAACCCCCGCCATGGAGAGTGGGCAAAAAAGGAGCTAAAAATAGGCAGCTTGAGACAAGGCTCTCCAAAAAAGAGTGGGAAGGACACTGTGTTCTGGAAACTGGTGAAACCACAGACAAACGTGCCAAGGCTCTCATACATTTTGTTGGCAGCTGTTCAAGGCTGGCACATAATCCGTACCAGGAAAGGTATTACCAAGCAGACAGTGCCCTTAGCTGGAACGTGCATTGCCAGTACAAGCTCCTGAGGGGCTGGAAGCAAGTGGCTCATCAGTCAGTGACAGCAAATGACAAAATGAAGATCTTCATGGACTGATGGAAGTAAAGTTTTATGAACTGGTCAAGTGCCATCAAAAAAAATGTGTTTTATACCTAGTCACAATATGTTTATGGCCATTTATTCCTGTGCTTACATTGGCATTTAGTTTCTTTCAACATTAGTTTTAGCTAGCTTATCTTCTCCCCCCATGTGTTTACAGAGAGTAATCATATCCCTCCCCACTCCCCCACTAAGCTAATGTACCTCTTCTATTTTCCCATTATAAGTTAGTTCTTTGATTCCCCACTCACCCTCCTTTCCCATCTCCGCACCTACTCCGGTCCAAACTAGTCTGTCTTGAACTGGAGTAACCCGATTGAAAATGAAATTCCAAATACAAGCTCACCATCACTTGGTAAAATAGCACCTCTCTACCTCTGATACCAATCTTGATAAAAAATCTGAGGGCAAATAAGTCTGTTTTCACTCCCAAATCACACTGGTATTTCTAAATTACTGTACAATGGACAAATTCACTCAACTCTGGATTTTCCTCTCACAGAATCCCAGTTTTTATCAGATGTTCCAGTCAATTCCTAAATGCAATGTTTTGCTGTTTGTACTATTAAATTGTAATCCATTTATGTTGTGGTCATCTTCAAAGGCATCATCTCTTCAAAGACATCATCTGATGGTCTGATCTTCATCTGTATTGATACACTTCTTTTTTGATTTATTATGGCCAATTTTCATCAGCTTATTTCTGCTTTTTATGCAAAGCTCATGAAACAAACATATTAAGTGGCACCAGTGCCAAGATGGGGTCTCAAGGCACCCCCTGCCAGCCTGACAGGCATCCTTGCAGTACAGCATGTTTTTACTTCCCTTTTAACTAGCTCTACATGCAGCTCATGTAACTTGTACCAACCTCCATCTTCCTCAGTGTAACTATTTCTCAAGTGGTATAGTACCAAATACTTCTTTAGAAGCCCAGAAAATTGGATCTAATATATTTCCTTTAGTTAGAAGATCAGTTATTTTTCTCAAAGAGAGATTTCATGTTGATCTGGAATGCTCCATGCAACCAAGGTGGCATTTATCCTGTTTTCTATTTACCATTTCCTTAATCGCTCTGTGTCTCAGCTTTAAGCTGTGCTAAAAAAATCCTTGCTGCTAGAAGAGCAGTTTCCTGGCTGGCCTCACAGACGGAGATTGTCCAGTCCCCTGACTGGAGGACATGAAGAGAACATGGAGAGCCCAAATGGGGATCTGTTTCTCACTGTCTCTTCCAGTCAAAGAAGACATATTCAAATCAAACAAAAGGAGGTGCTTCTACAAATGACCTGTGGAATTTCTTGTCCTGAAATGCTGTGGATGCTTAAAGTTAAAAAGATAAAGGGAAGCTCGAACAACTCAATGAAAGAGGAAACAACTGAAGGTTAATAACTACAACCCTCCCCACACTTCCTCTGACTCAGAAATCCCTGGGCCACAAACTGCTGGAGGCTTGGAGACTAATCCTAAGTGGGAAGTCAGGATAGATGGACTTTCAATCTAACCCAGTGAGTCTGTTCTTATGTCTTTATGCTATCTACTGTATCTTTTCTGAGTATCTGACCTGAGTCTTATTTCCACCTCAGACATGATAACATACCTACATTCCCATTCGCTTTCCTCCTTTTTACCTCAAGGCAAATAATCATTATGATTTCCATGATCATCATTATTGAAAGCTGAGACAGAGTGTTCATTTAACTTTTACATGATACTTAGAGTATCTTTAAACTCTGTAATATCATTACAGCACAGTAGATGTGCTGCTTCTCTTTTCCTTTATATTATTTGCTTAACCTATTGTTACTTGCTCTAATTTCTCTTTTTAAGTCATGAAATTGACTTCTGGAAATTCTCAATTTGTCCCCACTTTTTCTGAGCTCCAGGATACAGTTTATTTCCTGATAAGTCTTCTTTCTATTCCTTCTAGCTTACACGTTTCATTCACAATATCTTATTTGATGTAACTATTCATTAGGCTAGGCCTGGACCCCTTTCTGCAAGTTCCTCCTTGCCAAAGATGAAGGTAGATTTTGAGCCTTTGATTTGAGGAATTCCATCCTTCTGCTGCCTTTGAGTTCTTAAAGATCTCTAAGTAATAAAAGAGAAGACAGCAGCTCAGAACAGAATGGAAAGTAGATTTTGTCATCTAAAGCCCCTTCCAGGAGTTTAAGGCACTTACCTTCAACAATTACAGCCATCTAGTGGGCAAATACCAGAAACAGCCACTAGTCAGTAAAAATGCCATCTCCTGTTATCTGTAATCATTCAGTTTCTGAGTTGACTGATATTCCCTGGCTAAACCAAGTAATATGAAAAAACATTTCACAAAATATCTTTTGCATAAACTTGTAATACAGTGCAGTTGCCCTGGTCACTCCCCTGAGATCTTAGAAATGAGCACACCTTGCTACCTCTGAATATTTTCCCACAGAGGAGTCACTTGGGCATACACAACAGATTTATTCTCTTGCGTTTCCAATACTGCCAAAAAGTGATTACTTTTTTAACGCTGCCATGCACTGAGAGTGATAATAAATACGTAATTAAAATGGACTGCTGGTTCCTACGGTGGGCCACACAACTGACTCACTTGGATGTGTGACAAAGGAGTGTGGAGTCAGATTTATGCACGTCAAGGCCTTTGCCTAAAGCAGCAATTCCCAGCCAGTGCTGTATCTACTTTGTTGATATATTGATCACTCTATCAGGTGGAACATCAGCAGCTGCTGATTCTCCCCGGTGTAAATACTTACCGTGGAGGTAGGTGTCTCCACACAGACAGACACTACTTTTGTGCACTCAACTCACGCAACTAGTGAATGGCAATCCAACAGCAGGGGTCTTTTGGGTTATGGGAGGTATGGAAGGAAAATAAATCGGCTGGTGTGTGTTTGGGGAAGGAGAGAGTATAAAATTTTTGGAAAGGGGAAAAAGGAACGTAGGTATCTCCTCCTGACCTGTCAACAGCTGGCTGTGGAACTAACAATTGTTGCTATTGCTGCTACCAGTGGCATCTGTCTCCTGTAGCATCAGTTATGGCAGGCAGGATCCAGGCTATTTATGGATGCAGATTGCCTGCTGCATTTTGTACATCATAAAAAAATGTACTTCCTTAAGATTGACCTTCACTATTTTTTGAAATGACCTTGTTATTTTAGAGTGTATAACACCTAGAATGTTCTTAAGTCAGGAAAGCACACACTTGGCAACATCATCATGATTACCTGCTTCTTTCTTATCTTTTACCAACTGAAAGTGATCTTTTAAAATGCTGCAACTTGAGTGCAAGGCATAACTATTCCATTTTGTCAGCTAGGACCATAATTTTGATACTTTATCACTGATAAATTCTTTTAAGTATATTGAAGGAATTACTTGCTGGAAGCATAGTGATTTCAGTTTTGTTTTAAGTAACACCACAAAACTTATTTGAACTCTAGAGGTTATTACTAAGGTAAAAGACATATGCCAATTAAAAGTTTTGCCAAAAAGTGAACCCTGGGGACCTAGCTGATATACTAAGTAGATGCAATGCAACAACCTAGTTTTTCCACACCCTGCACCAGCATATTAGACATTCCATGTGTTTTCAGGTGTCTTATCATCATCAGTGTATGTTTGCATTATTTTTAGTCATTTGTAATCTAAAACTAAAATAAAAATTTTCTAGTGAGATTCTGTCCTTCTTCTTCCTTGACATCCTGTTATGAAGCCTGCTATGAACAGAGTAGACATGATAAGAGAGGGTCAGATCAATGTTAACGAGAAAGGTCAGAAACACTTGATCACTGACATTTACCTTTCTTTGTCTACACTGCTTTCCCTCCCTTTGTCTTCATTCAGTTCCCATTTTTCTTTGTCCAAGTGCCCAAACTGACATGCAGAATTTTGTCCTACTTTCTGCTTCTCCGTCTCCCAGCAAAACACCACTGCCAGGTACCTACAACTGCCTCTGCTTTTCCTTGAACTGCAGATACCTGTCTCTGGAGCATGAAGGGCGACTGCTCACAAGGAAGTCTCCAGTGTTTTGTGCTTCATGGACAGAACAGTTTCTATCCAAAAGCAGAAGCAGCTCTGCACCCTGGTACCCAGAGTACAGGCTATGAGTGCGCAGCAGGGTCTGACAGTGCCTAGGGGAAGGACATGCCAGAGGACTCCAACAAGCTCTATGCGACCTCCGTTGCCTTCAGCACAGCTTCTGCAGCTCCTGGAGTCAGACACCATTTGGAAATTAGAGTAACAGCTCCAGAAAGCCTACCTGCCTGATTCCGCACCAGAGCTAGGTAAATGGTTTGTAACCAACAACATAACAAATGCAGCCCTTCTTCTCATTCATAAACTATTTTCAAGCTCTGGATTTTATCAGTTTGTTTTACTTGTAAGAAATTCACTGTAACTGTTTGTTGAAGTATATGCCATTCATGTTATACTGAACTTACATTATATTATTTCTATTACCAAATCAACTGGCTGAAATCTTTAATCAACAGATAGTGGAGATGAAATAATCACTTCCACTGGACCTTTGAGCAAAGATATATTTCCACACATAAACACAAAATAACAGCCAATGTTTGCTTGTGTGCATGGACTGGGGCAGCGGTTTTCAGTGCTGAAACTCAATGGTACACAATAGTTAGGAAAGTGAACATACTGCAAAGCACATCTGTTGATGTTCCAGCATCAACAGAACATCCTCAGCTATATATTCAAGTGATCATCCAACCCATAGTGCTGACATCAAATTTGTGTTGTATTTATTTCATGTTCCAGAATAGCAGCAATAATCCTAAATTACATAGGTCTATGCTGGACTTCAGTGCCTGACAGCAGTTTGTCAGCTCAGTCTTGCACCATACTCAGTCCCTCCAATGTTTTAGCCTGTTGCCTTTTGGCAGGATTAGTGTACTGGACGTCTCCTGAGAAAGCCATAAGAAATACATATTGGTCTTGTGGTTAATTTAACAAGCTCTTGATGTCATTATTATTTAGTGGAAATGTAGTCAAACACTTACTGGGCAGCCAAAATTTAAATAAAATCCTATGTTTTTAAGTGGTCATTTTGAATGCTTGACATAAAATGCACATCTCTGTTTAAGGCCATGGCATACACAGACAAAGTTACACACCACTGTGGGTTTTAACATGCTGAAACGATTTGCAACCCTGCTTTAAAAGTTGCTGGCTTCCAAAACCAATGGTGATAAGTAAAGTAGGATCTGGAACAAATTAATATATTTCCCAATAACCTGCGGGTTTTTTTGGGACTGCTCATAGTACTTAATTGGTGGCCAGAGATTCCCTTAACAATAACAAAATGTAAAAGAAGAAAAACCCCTATGAATATTGATAAGGTACAAAGTCAGGTATTTAAAATTTAGGAAGTGTAAAAATAAGTTTCTCTGTGTGATGTTAATTTGAGCCATTTGTATATATTCATTATGATACAGACCTGTATTCAGCCTTTTTCCACAGGGCTCTTCTGTGGCCGGGGCAGACTGGGAAGCCGGGAAGTGGAAGCAAAGTGCTGCTTTCCAAGCAGGACACAGCTGGCTGTCAGTAAATGCAACGTCAATGCCAGCTTCTCTGCCTAAGAATTAGAGAGGAGCCTGGAGGAGTTATCAGAGGCACGACTGACTAAGGTGTGTGAGTTTGTGCAGAGACCCTGGATGTGCAAAAAGCAAGTTAACTCCTCTATTTTCACACATTTCCCAGGGTGCCCTTAAGAGCCGATGTGAACCAGCTGGGTTGCCTGCAAGGGGCAGCCTGCTCCTGCTGCCCCTTCTCTGCAACCCACCAGAGCTGGGGCATGGGCAGACCAGAGCGTGCTGCCAGCAGGCCCTTAAACAAGAGGGCAACCAGGAACCAAGGGTAGGGGTTGTCCCATGTGCACGTATGCTTTCTTGGATGTCATTTTTGGAAGCTGGGGATCAGTGGGGAAGTGCTGAGCACACTCACATCAGCTGGAAGGGGTGTGCACCCGGCTCCAGGCACAGGGTCAGAGAGGAGCTGACCCGGCTAGCACCTGCCGGGAGCATATGTGTGTCTGCGGGGAAGGGGTACCGCCATGGCACAGGGCAGGTAACACGTTGCAGAGAGCTGGAGTGAATGACCACAGGGAGTGGGTATCAATCCTGCATTAATGCAATACTGCACCCAGCCAAATGAGCTCTGTTTCTTAGGGCATAAGGCCGCCTTATCATTCCTTTCCTCCTCTGTGTTATTCTCTGTGTGGCTGTTAATATATTGGCCCGTTTTATTACAACAATTTAAAATGGAGAGAAAAGACCTTACAACTTGTGCCCATTTTATTCTGCTTCTTTTTTTCTTCTTCTTTCCAGAAAAAAACAAAGACCAGCTCTACCATTCAGCTTGTCCTGTTTTGTACTTGGGCACTACAATGGTTCACATTAACAGCTGTAATATTTTTTATAGGAGGTAACTGGAAGTTCAGAGACACTGAGTGACCTCTCCAAGCAGGAAGAAACAAAAGCCTTTATTTCCAGCTTCCTCTTCTAACAGCAAAGCTTCTCTCCCACCCTCCCTACAGTTTACTGAAAATTGTTCCTTCTATTTAAAATGTTTATTCCAAAATACCACAAGCTTTGTCTCAGGTTCCCACAAAGCTCAGAGTAGCAATTCATCAGACCCCAAATGTGCCAACATAGCTTCATCTCACTGTTGCTGCCATAGCCAAGGTTTGTATCAACGCTCTTCAGAGCGCTGTGCCACTTATACATCGAGCCCAGCCACTTGTAAGTGATGCAACTGTGAGCGAAAAACTAGCATGTGCATTTTGGGAGACAGAAGGATTAAGCTTTAAAATTGCAACTTAGAAAGCAAAGAGTAGAAACTAACTTTTAAAATTACCCCAGACCTAAAATTTCAGAGTATTTCTTTCTAAGTGAGACATAGAGTCTCACTCAAATAATACGGTTGCATATGACTCAAATTTTCCTCTGCCTCCACGTTCCTAAGCACCCAGTTAACTTCAGTGCTTCTGAATGTAGAGACAGCTCAAGGCTTCTTAGCAGTGTAGGCAAAAATGCAGTTTTGGTAATGGTGGCAGAATGAGTTCAGGATGGGGAGGACAGAAAAGAAAGGATGAGGGGCTATGGCACAAGGTAAAGAACCAAAAGAACATCTCTTGTGCCATAAAAAATGGGGTTAAAGCAATATGATTCAGCTCAGAGCTGGATTCCAGGAAAGCACTTTTTAATCTTCCAGTTGAGACAGGAGTAGATTTCTGCCTCTTAGATGGGAATACTTTGAAAGGGACACAGTTGTTTTCCACCTGGAAGAGGCTATTCAGCTAAGAGGGACAGAAGGGCACAGGTTTTCATTGCTAATTGGCTTGTGTTTCCTTGTCTTTTGCTAAGAGTGGCAGTAAAGTAGTTGTGGCACTCATTCACCTGGCTAAAGGTTGGTACAGCGACTCCCCCAGGCGCTACAGAGATGACAGAGGGGACCTCAGTCACTCCAGCTTCTCATAGAGTGTGTGCTGGGAGGCTCTGCCCCATGACAAAATAGCTCCCTGAGGCTGAATGTGTAATTGCATGTAATGCAATGTGGCAATGCCACAGAGTGCTTCTGGGCCCTCCACCTTGGACAGCTTTTTTTTTTTTTTTTTTTTTTGTCTTTTACAGACAGAGGCATCTGGTTTGTCCTCCCTCTCGATGCACCTACATGCTGATTTTGACCACCACCCTCTGTTCATAGGTGTGGTGTTGGGGTTCCTCAACAGACTGATTAGACTGTTCCTACCTTTACAGGATCCTCAGAGGGACACAAATGTGGTGGTATTCAGTACCCACATGGGACAACCCATTGAGCCTTGAACAACCTTCTGACTTGTTTATCTGAGTGTTATGAGACAGCATAATTCCTTACACTCCATTAGGAGAGGAGGAAAGACATAATGGTTTATCTCATTTATATGAAATTCTTACAGGATGCAGTACCCTGTATTTCTCCCTCCTGTCATCACTCAATACTATCTTAAACAGGAGATTTGCTCACTTTTTTTTTTCCCCCTGCAAAACCTCATGCTTCTGGGGCTGTCTGCTTTATACATATGCATATATTACAACGGTCTTTTAAGTATACAGAACTAGACCTTCCGGATGATCTCTGAGGCCATTTGAGCTATTGGCTGATAGACCAAGGGAGAAAGACATCTCTATGCACAAAATTCAAACAGGCAATGCGCTGAATCCAAACTTTTTACGAGTTCCCACTTACCAGTATCATATTTGACCATAGCCCCAAGTAAGCTCAGCGACTTCACTGAAGGCTCAACAATGTCTCTGACAACTGCTGATCACCTGCTTGGAGCCCATTCCCTACTTTCTCGAGTATTCATGGATAATTGTGAGTATATGGCATTACAGCTTATAGTTACAACATGAAGGTGTATGTGAACTCAAAGACAGGAACAACAGCAACCAAAATATTTCAAGGCGCATGGTCTAAGTGTATGTTATTTTCCATACTCTTTTCCCTTTCCATCAGAGACTTTTTAATCTGCCTGTTTAGTGACATCGTGGTGGAGATGGTCCCATGTTTATGTGCATGTAGCAAGCCTGGGGAGGTGGAGGGAGACTCAGATACTCCTAATTCTCTAATGCATATGTAGAAAAGTGCTGGTCTGAACTGGAATGGTGTATCTACTTTCCACCCACTGAGTGCATGTACATAGGAATTGCTTATTTCAGAGGATGCTGGTTACTGGTAAATAAGCTGACTTTTTGCCTTTTCTCCTTGCTTCATTCTGTGAAGTGTTCAGATCAAAAAGATGGTAAGAGCTCCAGGTTGGTTTAGCCAGGCCTTTCAATGAATCTGCAAACTGTGTTTCAGCATGTCTCAACTTTCTGTTACAACTCAGGTTGAAATGAATAAATTTACTCCATGAAAACTGGAAACCCAACCAATTTCCACTTGTGGATATGATCACCCCAGTGCTGTCCATCATTCCTCTACTACTAACCATCACGTGGGAAAGCAGGAAGAAACTTATGTTCAGAGGTTGACTACTCATCTCTTTTTTGACACCATGAGGAGGAATGTGATGTCCCCGTGTGGCAGAAAAAGCAAAATTAGTCCAATTCCTTTGTCAAATGTATTAGTATTCCTTCTGCTGCATGAGCCCAGGAAATTCAGGTTTCTAAGATCATCAGAAATCACTCAGTGAACTGTCAGAGTCCCATAGAACAATAGCTGCTTCTGCATGAAGGTGCCCTTCATGCATGGTGCTCATGGAGACCTTCTCCTCGAGAGGCTTATGTGAAACTTGAAGCCCTTTGCTCTTGTCACAGAGTTCTTGTGAGGTTAAAGATTAAATTTTGCATAGTGCTAATACAAGCAAATATTTATTATTCTGAGCTGAACATATAACTGTGCCTGCCACAGTTCAACAAGATATTTAATCTGCTGCCTGCTTAAAGAAAGCCATAGGCTTAAGTAACTTGCTGAATAAAAGCCAAAGGGAAGAGATGTTGAAAGAAAAGGTTAGACAGTTATAAATGACCGCATACTGTTTGCAAAGAAACTTTAAAATTGGGTTTCCTTTAATTCTGATGAGTTATTTTTTACTTAATCAGTATTGTTTTCCCAATAGAATCTCAGTGGAGCTCATATCTTTAAAATGTATTATTTCCAGGAGGAAAGAAAGAGAACTGAGTATTGGTTTGCAAGTCAAAATTATATTTTCCCATTTAATCGAATACCAGTATTTAATGGCTGGAGTCAGGTCTGATCACAGAATTCCTCAGACAGACTCTGACTCTTTTCTTTGCATCTTTAGAGAGCTTTGAGCTGTTCTACGAACAATTTATCTCATATTAATTATATGAGACTCAATCATTTCAATATAATTTTGAATGATACAAGGAGCACATGGGGGTCTTGTAAACATAGTAAAACATCACAACATCTGTTATTATTAATGCTCTTTACTTTCTGCCAAGTTTATCCACAGTCCTTTACAGAAGGGAAATCCCTCCTGCCTGGTGATCAGAGCCCGGCTTGTCGAGGAAGAGGAGATGGACCTATTCTGATATATTTCAGAACAGTGTCAAGGACTTGTTTTTACTCTACCCACTGAGGAATTGAGGGGTTATTGCCTGTGAATATGACTGAAAGGAAAGAATGGCATACGCATCTCCTTACTGATGTGTCATCCTGGGTAACCTTAATTTTCATAGATTTAATGGGGTACAGTGAAGATTCATTATTCATCTTCAGTGTCTTTTAGAGAGAGGCACTGTGTTCTGCATCGCCCATGTTCTCTCTGTCCAGCATGCTATGTTATATATATTTATCACAGAAGTAGCAATGTTTGAGAAACTCCTCAGTTGGTATGTTTCAGGCAAGAAAAGTGTTTTTCTGGGTTGAATAGCAAGCGCTGATAAAGGCCAAATAGGGACTGATAGTAATAGTGCAAAATACCATGGGCAAGACAAGAGATTGGCATGCTATTTGCATGTTAATATACAGAAAGCTGTGCTGTACCATGCCATGTCAACATCTGGAGAAATGAACTACCAGGTCTGAGTCCTGTGTTTCTGAAGGCACTGAAATGTTTTCTGTGACAGTGATATAGATTAGGAAAAAAGTCTCGTCATTGAAATCTCCAGGAAAAAATGTGTTCAACACAGAAAATGATTTCCCGCAACCTAAATCAGTTCCGACTTATCCCGGAGGGAGCTGCTCATCCTTTCTGCCTATTTCCACCCCATTTTTCTTGCCATCTCTTTCTAATACGAACAGGGAAATTGATCAAACACATTCTATACATACCACCCAGCCCACAGTCTCAGCGTCCCAGCTGTATTCCTAACCTCACAAATTCACGCTGAAACCATCTCCAGGGTTTCAAAAGCATAACAGCTTTCATGAAGGGGTGCAATGGGAGCTCTCTTAATTAGCCCAGCTCCTTTGTGCATTTCTAGACACGTCTCCCTCTTTGTTCACCTTCAACAGTTTAATGCCAGGGTAGAAAAAGAACATTTCTCCTCCATAAAACAGCATCACAGTACATTTTTTTAGGTCTTCTTTTTTTTCCTAGCAAAGTTTTGGCAGTTGGAAGAACAGCCTGGGCCAAGCACCTGAATAGAAAGAGGTGAATTTAACCAGTTTGCACATTTACTGAGCACTTTGACAGAGCAAAATTCAGAAGTTCAGCCAGTTAGGTGAGCATTTAATTTCCAGGAAGTCCTTCACGTATTGACCCTACAACTTTGCCACCAGAACTTCAACCACAAAATCATCATTAATGTAACTTAGCACTTTCTGGAAGTACAAGAAAATGAAACTCAGTCTTGATAGCACCAGTTTTTTAATTTTTCCTCTTGAGAGGAAAAATTTGTCAATCTAACAGTCCCTTTCTAGGAAAGAATGAAGGTAGAGAAGGCTGCAGGTTTTTTTTTTTTTTTTTTTTTTTTCCACCAGTGCTTTAAAGCACAGGTCTATACAGAGAAGAGATTCATGGATAAAGACTTGGTAGAGTTCCAAGTATATTGTGTTCCTGATTTCATTGTCAAAGGTGCACAGTTTGCAATGGGGAAATCACATGATCCTCCTGGCACATTCAGCCTGGGCTCAGAGGTCCTGAGACAACAAATCACTCAAGGATGTGCTTAATCTATGTGCCACAAGCTTTCTAAGATGATCCCATGCGGATCAAGTTAAAGAATAGCTGAAAATGTCATTACAATTTCTCTCCAGCTATTAATAATAAGGTTTGAAAATGGAGGTTCTCCATCATTAAAAGTTGCACTGTTTCCAAACTCTGTAGTAGCACGTAGCTGGATAAGAAACAGCAGTCAGTTGAAATTATTTTTGTTTTAAGTAGCAGTTTGTCTTATAGGCTACAATATTTCTATTACTGAAGAACTGAAATAAAAAGGTTGCATTTTGGTTTTGCTTAGTTTTTAATGTTATGCATTATCATGATGGCATGAAAGGAAGAAGAAAACATGAAAGAAATGGAGAATTTTCAAGACCCCTAAAAGTGGACCTCTTCCTGAAGGTCACGCACCTATGCACACCAACCCATCTCTGCATGTTTCCTCATCTCTTTGAAGAGTCTGTCTTCCCTAATAAATAACCTACATTTAAAGAATTTCATGCTGAAGCTGCTGCAATATAAAGGAAGATAAACTAATTCTGGTCTCTATTTCACATCTACCTCCCTTTGAAGCCCCCAGGGCAGGCACTGGCAGAGCATCTGCTCCACCTCACTAATGCTCCCTTTTGAAATGTAGGCAGATCTCCCCTGATAATTTAAAACACACCTTTCCTGCAAGAAAGGAGGCAATGATCTAACTAATGGCTACTTACCTTTTAAATACACACATATTACTGTATATGTATCCTCTGCTTTCCAGTGTTCTGTCCCCTTTCTCAGATACAGCAAAGTTTAAGGGGGCAGGTGCTACCAAGAAACATATCAGCATTGCTTTGCAACCCCATAATAATGAATTACATCAATGTCTGAAACAATGTGACAAAACCCAGAAAATCCAGAGCTCAAGTATTCAGTATTGACTTTCTTACAACTCTCACTATAAGGCCTTTTGTACTTTATTTTTCCTATGTAAAATAAGGTCTTATTTTCATACAAGGGCTTTGAACAAGATACACACATGTTAAATTTTGCATACTGTCCACAGTCCTGCTGACGTACAAGGGACCATTCAAAGAGTGATATTTTGGCCATTTAGAATTCTGACATCAGTGAACTAAGATAACAACCCAAATACAAAAAGTTAATGTACAAAGTGAGCGGATATATATTTGCACTCATGAACCCCAAGACATAAGGGGTGTCCTCCTCCTGAAGCTATAAATTTTTGCAAATCAGCATTTTAATCCAGATTATAATTTAATTGCCATTAATATTTAGCTGATACACTGTATGCTGCAAGGACGTGGCAAGTGGGCAGTTCTATCCTACTTGAGAAAAGGTCCAAAGCAAATCAATTCTATTCCTCCTGGATTGTGCTGTTCATGGCAACTTAACATAGGTCCAAGCCTCATGCCTCAATCATTCTGTTGAACAAAGATCACAGATTTTACATTTATCAGGGGAAAAGAAAAGACTCAAGTGACTATTTCGGCCAACTATTCATTCTCATTTTTTTTCAATGTAATATCTAACATGTTGATGCAATTTAACAAAAATTGGATTCATTAACACATTAGTCAGCATTATACAAGTATTTTTCATGATTAACTCCTCTGTTTCCCAGGCAGAAAATGATTAAACTAAGTCTCAGATCTGTGTTTTTTTGTTGTTTTTCTTTCTTAGCTGTTTTTTTTTAAACTATCATTTTGTATAGACAGTTGGGTAAAAGGAGATGCCTCTGTAATTACTCTCTTTTGGGATGGTATCTTTTATTTATTCCTATTAGTACTTTTCTGCTTTTTGAAGGGAAAGTCACAACAAGAAAACAATGCAAAATACAGTTCTACAAACACCATACATGGGCTTATCTTTACTTGTCTGAATAGCATTTGAACTGCAGGATCTTAGAGGATAATTTTATGACTTTTATGACACAGCCTCACTGTTCTGCCTAAACACAGCAGATTGTGCGATACAGTTTGGTTACATGTGTGCTAGCAGACAATGTCTCTGCTCCTGCTTCTGATACAGTCAATGAGAATTTTGCCAGGAACTCATATTACTGTATTTCAGATGTGCTACTGAAATAAATGTGATGTACGTTTTCCATGATATGATTACTGGATTCAGTTCTGGCCAGTTAAAGCAGTCTGCCCAGGGCTATCAACAGGATAATGACTGATGTCAATAAGCGGTCCTTCCTGGCATCAGCTGGCTGCCTTGTAAAACAAAATGAAAAGGTCTTGTCAGTTTGCTGTCTTCAGCTCCATTTAGATTAAAAATACACAGCTGCATGGAGCTGAAGCCCTATTTTGTACCCAGTAAGAAGCAGGCAGAGGGAACACATCTTACTATGAGTGTATCAGACTTAACACAAATGTGGCCACAGTTCAAGCTGAAGAGTTTGGCTGTAGCTTTGTGCACATCATGTGTAAAAGACCGGCCAGCAGCACTCTGCGGCTACCTCACAGGAAGATTTAACTAGACCTGCACCTAGCAGCAAAGCAGAAAATGACACAAAACATAGATGAGAGAAAAGTTGAACATCTGAATTTGCACAATGTGTTGTGACAAAACAGCCCAAGTGCCAGGGCTTTGGTATGCAGCGGGCAGCCCGAGTGCCAGCACTGCTGAAGAAAGCACAAGGACAACCTCCAAACTGCCTGCTGGGCTGGACTCCTGCCTCTGAGCAAGAACTTCATAATAGAGAAACTTCTGGTGAACTTTTAAGTGGGTTCCTGGCTTCCTCCAGTCTCCTTCCAACTAGTTTCCAGTACACCCATAATGATCTTTAATATTTCAGCAAGTGTGAGACATGTTCTGTTTTTCTCTTCTAGCTGGGCCTTCATAATCAAGCAGTGGGTTGTGTCTCTGAGACAAAGACGCTTCCTTGTACTCCAGTGACTCGCTCCTGGATCCTTCTCTCCCTTTTGATGCCACCCTAGAGATTGTACTAAACACTGCGCCACAGGGAGCAAAGATGGGCATCTCTCATTCTTCATTGTTCTGAAACAGGAAATGACTGCAGAAAAGACTCTTCTCAGAGCTCTCCGACTGATGACATAGGATTGGTGGGATCCCTTCTGGTCAGAATGTAACCCTCACTAGAACAATCAGAAATTTTAACATACGAAAATTATTTTATTAAACAGCAGTTGTTAATCAGTAGGAGGTCTTTTTCCACAGCCATTCTTTAAAGACCAAACATTTGCCTGTTTCCTGTAATACTTGTGCTTACTCACACATTGACAAATACAAGGAAAAAACTCAGAACTGTTTGACAGATTTTTGGAACCTCCAAAATAATCTCTTTGAATTTTGCAGTCACTCGACAGCAGAAGTCCAGGAAGAGAGTGATGAAAATATGAAAACATGTATTTATTCACTGGAGTTTTTACTCCTTTTCTTCCCCATAAAAGGACATCTATCATATTCTGCTAAAAATACATTATCAGGCAAACAGACAACAAACCTAGCTACAGTTTAAAAATAGCTGAGTCCATTTTTTACTATCCAGCCTACAATGTCTGACAGAGTGAGAAAGGATAGTCCTTTGCCAAAATTTAACATACTTCAGGTATGAAGACTGAAGGTCTTGTCAGAGGACATCCTGTGAAGAGCCACCTGCTGTCTTACAACCCACCCATCCTTATGAACAAAGCGATTCCAGCTGGGACTGGTCTCCCCTGCTGTAATACATGGCACGAAAAGAGATCTTTAGACCAGAAGGCCCAAGTGTTTAGAGAAGAGCCAGCATCTCCAACACAGAAGATGTTTGCGCATGAGGCAGTATGTCGCTAATCCACAAATCTTTCCCATTTCACTCTAGGATGTGAGTAGACTGGCAGAGAGTCTTATTTGGGCTACCGTCCAGGCAAAAAGCAGTATGATAAGCTGACAAGGGTCATAACCTGCTGAGGATAGCAGCCTTGTGGTCTGCTTTGCTGATGGCACTGCCCTGAGAAGCTGGGTTTAATGCTTGATCAGCTCCTGCTGGTAGGATCCTCTCTCCTCCTCTCACCAGAGATGCACTCACAACAGTGAGCAGCAGCAGGGCTCTTCCCCAGCTCTCTGTCTCAGATTTGCCGTCTCCTTCTCTCCCTTCTCTTTCTGGGCCAGGTCCAGTCTCTCCAGCCCTCCTCACCTAGGACCAGATGGGCTGTGCTGCTGAAAACCTAGAGCATGGACTGCTTCAGGGTCTACCTCCAGGAAAGAGTTTCAGAATATGTCCCACAGCAGCCCTGTGTCAGTAGCTGAGACCAGAAAGGGGAGGGACTTGGGACATACCCACAGTGTTTCCTAGAAGCCTGCTAAGCACCATGTAAATATCATTTATGTCTGCTACACATGCAACTACACAATCTAGAGCATGATTTGCTGTTCTGAAGTACTTCGCTCTCCCCGTGACGTGCCGACAGTCTTTGGGAGCCCAGCTCAGAGGTAGGGGTTTCTCTAGGCAATGCTGAGAGTCAAAACTTCAAAATTTCCTTGTGAATCTAGTATTTAGCCCATCCCATGCCCATCTGAACAACATGGATAATATTCTTCACAAGACAAAATATTTCAGCAGCTCCAAGGAGTACTGTGAATATGTAACACATTCAGGTTCATGAGGTGCTTAATTCTTTGGGTCTTTGGGGCCATTTTGCTATGATGGATTGATAGGTGCTGTAGACAAAATAAGCTAATCACCTTCACAGCATGGGTGACCTTTGTCTGTATATGACACAAAAAGAAGATTTTCCAACAAATATGGATTGAGAATTGAGCCCCTAGAGATACCATAAATATTTCCTCACAATAAAGACAGTATTTATGCTAGAGACAGTATTTTAAATTTGTTTTAGCCAGGTGAACAAGGTGATGGCTGTGATGGGGATAAAGCCATGGGCAAAATACTCCTTGGGAAAGCAAACACTGGTGACTGGGGGTGTGTGATGGGTTCAGCTGGGCACCACCAGCCTTGTCAGACCTTAGCAGGCCAAGTAATTTTCCATGTAACAGACAACAATTTTTTTCACTTTACAGCTTTCTCCTGAAGCTCCCAAGAGAACAATTCTTCTTCTTTCTCAGACTGTTTCCAACTGCCATAGATCTTCCTCCTAAATTGCTGTAAATCCTGCCCTATCGATACAGGAAAGGAAGGAAATATCAAATGTTTGGAGTGACAGGTTCAACTGTTTTTCTTCTTAACTAAAAATGTGGGAAACCTGTGATGGTAGGAGAGAGAGATGAAAATACACAAATGCAGACAGGTGACGTGTCTTTGCAAGTCTCCTTCCTCACTCTCCTCTTCCACAGCCACAAATGGCTGTGAACACAGAAGGAGCAGGAGTGCTGTTACAGATCCCCCAGCTTGTCCCGTTATATCTTCGAGCAGTTCCTTTCTGAGCAGACTTCTTTGATCAGTGATACAGAGAAGATTAGATCTGAGCTGACATAGTAGCTCATTACTGGACAAAGCATGCTTCACTCCTGCCTGTCAGTGCGACGGTCTGTGTCAGCAGGGTTACTGCATGTGCGTAAGAGAGGCCACACCAAGCTTCCAAGATGCAGAAAACTGATGTACCGAATTTTCCCTCTTTGCCTCCAGCCATCCCTGTTCTACTTCTTGCTAAGTCAATTAATATCTACCATACCAGCAGTAACAGGCCCTTGGGAAAAAGGAATTCGGGGGTAGGCTGGTTGTTCCCGATCTAGGCTCTTCCTGTGCCAATGCAGCATATTTTCTAGAGTGTTTTTTACAACTTGGTTTAAATGACTCAACTGAGAGGTTTTGTACAACTCCTGACCACAGCCTAACAGTTCTCACAGGAGGTAGTATTTCCTAGTGTTAGGCATGAGCTTTCCTCCTTTTCATCTTAGCACTTGTGCTCCTTCAGCGATTTTTACCCACTTTTTTTCCTTTCTTCATGCTTACAGCCTACAACTGTGTAAGTGGTTATGGGATCCCTCAACTTCTATTGAGTCCTTCACCATGCAGTATAATATATCACATTCATTACTGTTATGCAAGTACCTAGACAGGCAGACTTATCTAGCTGTTTTAATCTTTCCCATAAACCAGCCCTTAAAGTCCAACAGTGGTTTGAGTTACTTTCATGTAAATTCCCTGCAGTTTGTCAACATCAATCTGGAATACTCTGAATAAAAGGAGTGTCACAGCACTGACTAGGTATGGCCATTTTCTTTTTGGTAAGTAACCAGCTATTTGCCACATTTTATTAATTGCACTTAATTCTACTTTTGTTTTGTCTCACTTCCACTATCTTCTCCATACACTTTTTGTGGTAAGGAGCACCAGACACAACTGGATTCCTTAGTCTGTGAGCAGCAGAGGTAAATACTTAACACACAGTAAACTCTGATATATGAAGCAATTAAAAAGCTTTCAAAAGTATCCTCTCCCTGAACCAGACTCCTGGTAAATTGAATTTAAACAGCAGCAAAGCAACCAAATCAAAACATTGCCTTTCATTTCCACCGGTGTGAAATGTTCTCCCTGTCTGCTCTCCACTCCTGCTCCTCACAGAGCCAGTAGATATTTGATTAGGTACAGATTTAAATACAAAAAGATCTTCCAAGCCTCAGTTCCAAGTTCCAAGCAATTAGCCCATTTTCTGGGTGTAACCCACTGCAGGGTCGCCCAACTGGAGAACAGAATGGAGGAAGCTCTTTACAAAGGAAAAAAATATTCCAAGTGTTTCACCTCACAAGGAATTCTTGAAAAATGTGCTTTCCCCAAGAGACCTGGAGTTGTTTGTCTCAGTCAGGGGCTGTGTATTTTCTTCTCACCAGAAGGCTGGGAAAAGGTCGAGGGCTCATTCTGCAGAGTGAGTGAGGAGCCCTCCATAGCTAACACAAGATATGCACAGCAGCTGGTGAGGGCTCCACTTGCATCCCCTAATAGTGCTGTCTCCCAAATATCAGACTCTTGTATTGGATTTCAGATGTAGCAAGCAGGATGTAGTCACCTTTTCTGCTCACCTGTGCAACAGCATTGGCAGCATAACTTTAGAGCCAGGGCAAAAAGTCCGAGTCCTGTGCTTAGGTCGGCCCCCAAAGCAGCCTTTCTAAGAAGAAAATACAGATGTTAAACTTGGTGGTCTTCCAGTGACTCTGCAATGCTCTCTCTGAGGAGCTCAACTAGAGACAATAAGAGCTAGTGTTGGTCCCCCAGGTCTCAGATAATCAAGATTAAATGTGATTATTTTTTTTTTAACATTAAAAGCAAGTCAAGAGAAAGAAGTTAACTAACTAGCTCTGACTAAATGACATCAAGTGGTCATAGCAAAGTTTACATTTATTATTACTGGATCACTTTGCAAAATTTTCACCCTTGGAACTGGAGTTTTGCAGCTTTGTGTTTGTACTTATTTTTTTATGTGGGAGTCACTAAGTCTGAGTATTTTGAGTCTAGGAAGAGTGCTTGAACTGTTAAAAAAAATGCAAGTAAAAATATTTCAACATAAATTGCTACCATACTCAAAAGCAGACTTATTGTATATTAACAAGATGCACTTTTTTAAGCACTAGTCATTAATTTAATTACTTAATGGTTAATGAAGTGATTAATGACCAGACTGTGCAGGGGCGCTAATACCAAAGTCAGTGAAAAAATTCCTAAGATATCAGAGGACTTTGGTGAAGACATTCCATGGACTGCTCAGACTTACTTAAGTATAAAATAGCAGCAGATCAGTTACACTATTTTTGAGAACAAGTGTTTATCACTCCTTATGCTCTCAGGGTCATAATATCTCTTACAAGAGATATTTCAATATGTCTTCTTTGGACAAAATCCTTAATGATGTAGGAAAAAGGATGTCAATGATGTGTTTTCTCTTCCGTTATGATTTTGTGTATGATGTAAAGTTATATGTACAAATATTAAAAGATATTTTTAAAAGCTAGTCAGGTGATGGAATGTGTTCTGTTTGGATGTTTTCTTTTCCCCCTTAGATGACTCTGTGACTTTCTTCCCTAGTCATTTTGCCAGTAACCATGAAATCCCAGCAAAACATCAGAAGTCCAGCCAACCCAAAACTGAAACACTGACTACCCTGAAAATTAACTCAGCAGGTTCTTCCATTGTTTTTGACGGGCTTAAAATCTCCCCTCACTTAATAGCCTGGATCAAGAGAGCTCTGCGCAGGCACACATGTGAAAAAGGAGAGGGGTGCTGGGGAGAAAGAAAATGCTCTCAACAGCCAAATTAAAGGAGAAGTCAAGGAGCAAGTAACACCAAGTGTGTGGACAGGTGTTGTTTGCGCTACTACTGTTTGTACCAATGAAACTCTGTTCCCTTACTACACAGCATTTTTATCTACAGATATTTCCCATTTTGACTCTGATGTATGTAAAACTTCTAATAATAAGGCATGTTTTGAACTGAAAGACTATGAGTTGCAGGAGAAAATCTTCTCATGTAGCAGCCCTGGGGACAGAAAGGAGGGGAGCTTGTGGGGACTCACAATGGGTCTCTGGGTACCTTTGCAAGTCCAGCAGAAACCTGTTTCTCCCCTCCTCTGAAAGGCTGGATTAAAATAACGTGGCCTGTAAAGAGATATTGTCTGAAATATTTTGCTTCTGCTCCTGCATCTCTGTTCTGTTCTCTGTATCTCTATGTCATATTCCCTTTACACTGTACCTCCTGCTTTAGCTGTTTAATATGTACCATGACTGTTTGCTTCTGTCGGCACAACAATCCTCTCAGAAGGAAGACAGTGAAGTTAAGGTTTTGGTGGAGGGAAGGAGTTTCACATTCCAATATGTCTATATATTTACAAATTGGCCTTGTCACGTGGCAACATTATTGGCTTGGAGCTACTTCTTAGGTGTGCTTTGGTACCCGAGGCCCTGGAATTCTGAATAGTGGGTGTGCGTAGAAAGGATAAATCTTATGTATGTGAAGAAAAATGAAGGGCCTTTTCCTAGGGCCAAATGCTGCATTTGCATCACTAGCAGTTATTAAGCTTTCTTGGTAAGAGCAAGAGCAACCTTAAACCATTGAGCATAATGGAGGGGAGAATAACATGAAACATGGGAAAGCAGTCTTTGCTGTCCTCTTTCTTCCTAAACTTTCATAGCAGTCTAAATGGTCATCTTCTTACACTGAAGTAATAGTGATAGGTTGTACCATGAGGATTATTCCTCAGATATCTGTATAGGCCTGGCCCATAGGTGCACAGCCATTTGACCAACTGAGCTGCATTAGCCATTTTATAAACTTGCTACATTAGAAATACCCGGCAATCTTCTGTATGCTAGAATGGCCCCCCATTTCTCCTGTTTCACCTTATGACTGTGTTTTACCAGGTGAATTGGTTTGTTTATTTTCCCTGAATTTAATCTGCTTTCTGAGCTTTCCAGGTTCCTTTCTGTCACAAGCCCTGTCCTCAATGCTGTTGGCAGGTCTTCTGAATTTTAAATAATCTTGTATGCCCTCTTTAGCATCTCACAGTAGTCTGTTTACTTCCATTTTAAGATCAATATAGAAAAAATAAATGGCCCAGACACCAATTCCCTCAGGTACTTCTCCCTAGAGCATAATACATTGCTGGCATTTCTGTTTTGCATCTGGTCTGTCAGCTGCTTTTCTCTCTTTATAGCTGTGGTTTTATCTAAGATCAGTTTAATGAACAGATAGTTAAGATTCCTGGAGAACGTCAGTTTGGAAGACTGGTATTCCAAATCCAAATAAATATTACTTATGCTATTTTATCATATGAAACAAATGAAACACTGATCAGTTAAATCACACAAGTGATGGACTTCAAATGGACTTCTCAAGTGAGCCCATGGACTCATATAGCAAAGGATTTTGGCCTTTTAGAAATCACAGCAAAAGCAGCACATGATGTGAAACTGTACCTGAGCAACTGAGCCCTACCGGCTACCTGGCTTCGGAAGTAGAGCATTCAAGTGCCTTGTACTCATCACATGGGTGGTAACTTCTTTCAGACAGCCAGGTATTTAGCAGTGGTCTCTGGCTGACCCATTACTACTCCCTCTCATTAATCAATACATGAATGAAGACTTTCTTTTGTTCTTATTGCTAACAGGCTCTCTCAGAGCAGGAAGATTTGCCTGCCCACTTCATCATCTCAGACACTGCCCCCTGTTTAGAAACCTGGACCTGCACATCCCCATGCATCCTCCTTCCCCACAAATCCCCCTCCCCACCCACAGCTCAGGCAGGACAGCAGCAGGAAGGTTTCTGGAGCTCGTCCCTCTCACCTCCTCCCTGACAGACCCAACCGCACTGCAGCCAATGCCTGGAATTCCCCTGTCAGAGGACGAAAAATCCCCACTGATTGCGTGAACCCAAGTCACCCACAGAGGTGGACAAACGATTCAGCCTGAGTGCCACTGCTCCAAAATGTCACCTCACAAAAAAGTCAAGTGCTCTGAAGTGCCCCTGTGTGGGGCTCTCAGCCTTCTGGAGCTACAAGGCTGATGGGAAGAGAGACTCGAAGGTGAGAGGTCTGCTTACAGACATTGACATGCCAAGTAGCCCCAGGAGCATCCAGCTTTTACAGAGTCTACGCTTAGGCCGAGAAACAATATAAAGGTAAGACAGAAGACATACTACAGTGCTACTACAATATAATCTGAAAAATACTAGAGTTAGTCTGCACTGGGGAGCATCTACTGAGCCTGGAAAATAAGTAGCATGCATCTGAGTATGTGATACAGACAAATGTCTAGAGCCCTTGCCTTTTGGAGCCCTGTGCAGCCACTTCAAACTGAGTGTCATCTGAAAGACCCATCATAAATGCTACAACCACACTTTACGTGCATAAGAAGAGGGAAGGCAGACAAGTCTGGCTTTTCAGGATTACAGGAAGATGTGAGGAGACAATATAGTGAGACAAAAGACAGAGGTGAGGCAGGGCTGTGGAAGGGCCAAGGTGGTGAAGACAGGGAATTTCAGGAGGAGTAGAAATGAGGAGCCAGAGCGAGTGACAGAAGTGATGTGGCCAGAGCCATTAACCAGAAAGATGAACTGAGCAGCTTTTCTAATGGCCCAGAAGCCATGACAGGAAACGTGTTTGGGAAGCCAGACAGAAGCCTGATCAAAAGTTTTGTTTATCATCTAGTAGAAAAGTCAGTTTATTCTATGCTTTTGGAGGAAGACCTGATAGCCAGACTTGGATTCAGCCTTCATGTCTAAGCAAAGGAGAAGTCACCAGCATTATAAACCATTCTCACAGTGACTGGAAGAACTGACACCATCACCCCGTCAGAAAAGCAGAGGAAACAAGAGTGTTAGGGATGAGTGAAGAAGCATTCAGCATTGGCTGCGTAAAGGCAAAAACAGGAGAGGGATGTAGGTAGAGGGAGAGCCTATCAAAAAAAGATATAATGCAAGAGGCAACTCTGGCTGGGGACAAGTTATTACTACAAAGCACATTCTGTGAGTCGCTGCCCTTAATATCACCTAAGGCTTCACCCAGAGATGGATAGGGAAAAAGGAAGGGAACAAAGTTGGAGACCTGAGCACAACTCACAAAGAGCGGCAGAAAATTAAAAAAGCAGGAAGAGAAACTGAGGACTAGGACTTTACAGAAAGTCACAGAGGACAATGTTTCAAGGGGGAGTAATGAACCAAAAGAATCACTCAGAAGAGAAAGTTTCAGAGACCTGAGGTTTGGCTCAAAAAAAGAAGTTAAATTCTTTGGTTTAAAAAAAAAAAAAAAATCCATGGTGAAAAGCAAAGCAACAGGGACTAACATAGGGGCTGAAGGAAATAAACATAAAATAACAGTGTATATCATATCCTTTACACCAGGAGAAAAACATTTGGGGAGCTCGTGGTGTTTTGGAAGTGGAAGCATTCATTTGCTGTGGTTCCAAAGTCATTGCAGGCTCAAGGATGTTGGCCGTCTCAAGAAGTCCTACAATGGATTCCAGCAAATGGAATAAGGTGGAGTCCAAAAATGAAACCTCTTTTTGTTTCAGAGGTAAGAACCAAAAGCCATGTAGAAACAATAAGTACCGAAACCAAAGCATTCTCTCACTAACAGTATCTTAAGTATTCTTTAGTTAACATACTCCATGAAAAAAAGAATGACACAATAAAACAACTTACTAAGCAAGAGAAAGCATTTAATATTCTGGAAAGGCTTCATTCTGTGCAGTCATACCTTGTTTGATTGCGCTTCGCTTTATTGCACTTTGCAGATATTGCGTTTTTTACAAACTGAAGGTTTGTGGCAACCCTGCGTCAAGCAAGTCTATCAGCGCAATTTTTCCAACTGCATGTGCTCACTTCATGTATCTGTGTCACATTTTGGTAATTCTCACAATATTTCAACCTTTTTCATTATTAGCATATCTGTTATGGTGAACCATGATCTTTGATGTTACTACTGTAATTGTTGTGGGGCACCACGATCTGCGCCCGTATAAGACGGCAAACAATCAATAAATGTTGTGTGTGTCCCGACTGCTCCACCAACCGGCTGTTCCCCTGTCTCTCTCCCTCTCCTTGGGCCTCCCTATTCCCTGAGAAACAACAATATTGAAATTAGGGCAATTAATAACCCTGCAATGGCCTCTTAGTGTTCAAGGGAAAGGAAGAGTTGCACGTTTCTCACTTGAAATCAAAAGCTAGAAACGATGAAGCTTAGTGAGGAAGGCACATTGAAAGCCGAGACAGGCTGAAAGCTCGGTCTCTTGCGCCAAACAGCCAAGTTGTGAATGCAAAGGAAAAGTTCTTGAAGGAAATCAGAAGTCCTACTCCAGTGAACACATGAATGATAAGAAAGCAAAACAGTTTTATTGCTGATATGGAGAAAGTTTGAGTGGTCTGGCTAGAAGATCAAACCAGCCACGACATTTCCTTAAGCCAAAGCCTCATCCAGAGCAAGGCCCGAACTCTCTTCCGTTCTCTGAAGGCTGAGAGAGGTGAGGAAGCTGCAGAAGAAAAGTTTGAAGCTAGCAGAGGTTGGTTCATGAGGTTTAAGGAAAGAAGCTGTCTCCGTAACATAAAAGCACAAGGTGAAGCAGCAAGTGCTGATGTAGAAGCTGCAGCAAGTTAAGCAGAAGGTCTAACTACGATAACTGATGAAGGCGGCTACACTAAACAACAGATTTTCAATGTAGATGAAACAGCCTTCTGTTGGAAGAAGATGCCATCTAGGACTTTCATAGCTAGAGAGGAGAAGTCAGTGCCTGGCTTCAAAGCTTCAAAGGACAGGCTGACTCTCTTGTTAGGGGCTAATGCAGCTGGTGACTGGAAGTTGAAGCCAATGCTCATTTACCATTCTGAAAATCCTAAAGCCATTAAGAATTATGCTAAATCTACTCTGCCTGTGCTCTATAAATGGAGCAACAAAGCCTGGAGGACAGCACATCTGTTTACAACATGGTTTACTGAATATTTTAAGCCCACTGTTGAGACCTACTGCTCAGAAAAAAAGATGCCTTTCAAAATAGTACTGCTCCTTGACAAGGCGCCTGGTCACCCCAGAGCTCCGATGGAGATGTACAACGAGATTAATGTTGTTTTCATGCCTGCTAACACAACATCCATTCTGCAGCCCACGGATCAAGGAGTAATTTCGACTTTCGAGTCTTATTCTTTAAGAAATACATTTCATAAGGCTATAGCTGCCATAGATAGTGATTCCTCTGATGGATCTGGGCAAAGTAAATTGAAAACCTTCTGGAAAGGATCCACCATTCTAGATGCCATTAAGAACACTTGTGATTCATGGGAGGAGGTCAAAATATCAACATTAACAGGAGTTTGAAAGAAATTGATTCCAGTCATCATGGATGACTTTGAGGGGTTCAAGACTTCAGGGGAGGAAGTAATTGCAGATGTGGTGGAAACAGCAAGAGAACTAGAATGAGAAGTGGAGCCTGAAGATGTGACTGAATTGCTGCAATCTCATAATAAAACTTAACGGATGAGGAGTTGCTTCTTATGGATGAGCAAAGAAAGTGGTTTCTTGAGATGGAATCTACTCCTGGTGAAGATGCTGTGAACGTTGTTGAAATGGCAACAAAGGATTTAGAATATTACATAAACTTAGTTGATAAAGCAGTGGCAGGGTTTGAGAGGATTGACTCTGATTTTGAAAGAACTTCTATTGTGGGTAAAATGCTGTCAAACAACATCGCATGTTACAGAGAAGTCCTTCGTGAAGGGAAGAGTCAATTGATGCAGCAAACTTCATTGCTGTCTTATTTAAGAAATTGCCACAGCCACTCCAGCCTTCAGCAGCTACCACCCTGATCAGTCAGCAGCCATCAACATCGAGGCAAGACCCTCCATCAGCAAAAAGATTACAACTCGCTGAAGGCTCAGATGATGGTTAGCATCTTTTAGCAATAAATTATTTTTTAATTAAGGTATGTACATTTTTTTAGACATAATGCTATTGTGTACTTAATAGACTACAGTATAGTGTAAATATAACTTTTATATGCACTGGGAAACCAAAAAATTTGTGTGACTTGCTTTATTGAGATATTCTCTTTATTGCAATGGTCTGGAACTGAATCCGCAATATCTCTGAGATATGCCTGTACACACTTTACAGGTCTTGCACCACAAAGAACGGTGAACACTTTTAAAGTCACTGATAATTGGTCTGACAAAATACTCAGAGCTTCAGTGATATAGAGCTTTCCTCTCAACAAGAAAGTCTTATCTCTTTTTCCTGTAATATAAACACCATATTTATTTTCAACCTCGTACAAACAAAGGATATACAGAATAAAATTAATCAGAAAGATTTTAAACTAAAATAGTACTAAAGTAATAAAATATTTTGAAGGACGGAAAAATATGTTTATCTCCATAAATCAAAAATACCTTGACAGCATCCTTTTATTTAAGAAATGAGAAGAAAATTGGAATTAGGCCCAGCTCTTACAGAGAGGTTTTCAATTTCTTTATTGAGGCAAAAGTCATATGCAGTCAAGACAGGCCTTCCTGATTAAGCTCAGCAGGATCAAGTATGATATTAACTAAAGAATCATAGAAATATTTGTTTAAGTACAGGCAGTTGCAAGAAACAAGACTGACCTGAACATAACCAAGACAAAGAAGGTAATTTCTCTCCCTAGGAAAATGACAGTTATTGACAAAAGGGAGTTTACAGAGTTTAGAATAACTGTTCACCTCTCTTTCACATTCATGGCAGTATTTAAAACTTTCAGTTTGGGGAAAAACAGGTTACCTTTTCAGCTTAAGATCCTGATCCAGATTCTTCTGTTGTAGAAAACTCTGGCTCTTTACTGAACCTATGCCTGCTTAATTTCTTTGAGTTCTCATTTTGGTCTTAAATGTTTTATAGCATAGATTTGGAAGATGTTTTCATTGATATTTTTCTTTTTCTGCAGATTGTAATTTCTTCTACTGACAAACAGATGTGTAGTGTGTCCTTGTATTTACCTAGTTTTACAGGGATCTATATTTTCACAGTCACTTCCAGGTGCCAACAATGACTACTGTTACTGAGGAAGTGAATTAAAATACCACGTATCTAACTGGAATATCTAGAGTTGCTTATTCTTATTATAGCTATAGTCTATACATAGGAGTATTTTTAGAGCAGTAGGTGATGTAATTTTTTATTAACAGCTAGATTTGAAGCCTGAAGATAATACACTATTTTCTTGCATAAATAAAAGCTCAACTAACATCACTGTTGTTTCCTTAGCACTCACAGAAAATTGGTTCCTTCCTAACCCTCTGGAAAATATTAAAAAAAAAAAAAAAAACTCAAATAATGACAATTTTCCAATTTTTGGCAACTAAAAAGCACAAAGCACACTCCATTTGGAGTGAGAACATTTAAGAAATAAATAAAAATGTTGCAGAAAGCAGACAGTAGGAAAAAGGAAAAGAAAAAGGGAAGAAAAGAATTGCTTTAGTCCAAAACTCACCAAGTTTTGATAAAAAGTTTTCTACAAGTTCTCCATTTTCAACACCTGATGTGTTTATCTAGCCTTTTCGTAGTTACTAACAGCATGCACTAGTCAAACCATGCTGTGCCACTTTGGAAATTCATTTAAACAGAAATGACTTTCAATGAGAAAGCCATGCTTAGTGTTTATTTCTACAACTAAGTACTCTATTTCCATTATAATTGGAAAAATTTATCCTTGTTTTAGCTGTATCAATTTTAGTAGAGCTACCTCTAAAATAGATTAAAGTTCAGTCGGTGTTGTGCAGAAAACTGTGAGACTAGGTTCTGTACATTTGTGTTTGGTAGTTAAGTAAGTGACCTGATTTCCATTAATAAAGAAAGTGCCCTAGTTCCCATTAACATCATTGAAGCTGTTCATTTAGACAACTAAAGTTAGAGAGTTCTTAAATCTTGGCCCGATGTCTTTGAAGAAAACACAGAGCCAAAGCCAAGGAGATGTTCGGTGAAAGTTTAAAATGCACAATGAGGCCCTAATTCTACAGTGCTGTATGTCTTGTGTGGTCATGCGCAGCTGTGTGCAGAGCTTGTAAAATACTACCAGGCTAAAATTTTGCACATGTGTAGGAAATCAAGACCTGTTTTTTTGCATAACATGTACACTGAATATCAGTCAAAATGCTGCAATTATCAAGCCCCTTCAACACAATGACTTAAAAATGTTAGCAGGCAATTACTATTTCCGTTTTACTGATAGACTAAAATAGAGAGACAAAGCAAGCTAGACTAGATGAAAAAGCTCAAGAAAATTAAGAGTTAAACCACAAACAATTCTATGTACACATCCATTCAAAATTAAAGCTGCTTTTATTCTCAATTTAGCGTTATTTTACTTTGAAAGTGAGTTAATTTAAATCAAATTGAGACCACTTCTGTTGTGAATAAGACCATGCAAACTGAAGTTCAATACCGCTCACAGTCATTTTAATTTACACCTTTTGTTAATCGAATTGTCTGGAGTGCCAGAGCTCACATAGGAAGCTGGCAAAGGTGGAAAGAACTAACGGTGAGGCTCTCAACTGCCTGGCTCATCCTCGCCTGCAGCCCATCTTCTTTTGGGTGCTGCTTAACCCTCTTTATTATCACCAGGCTGCACAGCCTTGGATGCTTGATTCGGCATAACCCAGGGAGGTATTCCTGTCTTTCCACTGTCACCTATGAAGTAGTGACAGCTGGCAGGGAGAACATTTCATGCATTTAATGAGAGGACTGCAGAAACATGCAGCACCTATTGGCTGAGGTCTGCAGGAGGGTGCATTCATGGTCCTTTGTAGGCACCGAAAGCAGGAAAATGGGGTGACATGCTGCAAGGGCACATGGAGTTTTCAGTGATTAGCCTAAAAACCCGAGTCTGCTCCACCAGAGTGGGAAACAGAACAGTGAGATCAGTAAATTTGCAGAGGTGTAACTCAATGATAGCCATTAAAAGGTGTCACTGAGAAAGATCTACTGCATCTCCCTTCCTTGCTATTTCTTTTTACTCTTATTCAACATGAAATTGCAGTTTCTTAAAGCAGATCTCTGTGCAATTTTTATACTTCTTGAAACTGAAGGAAGTAAGCTGAAATGATCTATGGGTGTGACTGCATCCACCTTGGCGCACTGCGGTTGTATCAGTATCTATGCAGTTATTGCTGTAGCACTGCAGTAGTTGCCTATCCACCAGTCCTTGTTCTCACCTGTTGGTAAGAGTCCTAGAGCCCAACTAATAGTCAAACACTCCTCTACGATGCAAAAATTTGTGGAATGCTGCCCATCCACTTCCACCCGTATATGTGGTCACTGTCTAGGCAAAGCCACACATTTTGAAGTCTCTTCACCTTCTTTGAGCATCATTTCCTTCAGATTCTTAGTGTTTGGTTTCCTCTGTTCCCTGCTTTCTCCCGTCTGTGAATATTGCCTTGGTATGAACTTAGCCAGAAATTAATTTAATCTTTTAGCTATGATCACATCAGAGACAAAACTAGGAAGGACTTTGCTCTCTTGTTTTTCAGCTTTTTCAAGTAGATAATGAGTTCATTAACCAAGAAGAAAATAGTCTCATTGCCCATAGCCTTTGAATGCTGGTTGCCTTTCTTTGCTGTTCTTAAAGCTTCCTAATAAGAGAAAGTAACCTGAAGGTAATAGGACAGTTATCAGTAAGAGGTTGTTCACTGAGAGAAGGAAATGAGATGTAAAGGTTTATTTAAAAGGGAGATGGTAAAGTATAAAACACAGCTCTGAGACTAAAAGTTTAAGTGCCTTCTTTGTCAGACAAAGAAGCTTGGGACAATCTTGAACCCCCTTGGAGACAGCTGTTGGGTAGAGGCTGCTACGCTCTGAGGAGGCCATACTCATTTTACAAAGTTCATTAAAAGTCTCCTAACTACTTAATCTTCAACAGCTTACTGCTACATAAAAGGGCATATCCTGAAATCTTTGGCAGAGCTCCTACTGAAGTCAATGTCATATTTATTTTCCGGGGCGGGGGGGAAGAGGCGAGGGGGAGCAAAGAGCCTTACTTCTCTATGGTAGGCAGGCTCTATAGATTTGGTGAGAAATGTCCCAGTTTCCTTATTTCGCAAGCCGATTTTAAAAACGCCTTAATCGTGCAACCGCAGACTTGGGGCCAGGCGCTTCACAGGGGCTCCAGGAATGATGCCGGCGCCTCCCGGAGAGAAGGATTTGGCCCTGCGTGACCCACCGCCTCCTCCGCGCCTCCAGGCCCGGGAGCCACACCGAGCTGCTATTCGCACCACATTTTTTAAAGAGGAAAAAAAAAAGGAAAAAAGAAAGAAAAATCGCCTGCTCTCTTGCGCCGCTCGGTCCCTGCTCCCCGGCGGGCAGCGCCGCAGCCCGCCCTCACGAACGCCCCGATGCGAGCGGCAGAGGCAACCCCGCCGTCGGTTTTGGGTTAGGAAGCGCCACTTTCCGCGGCAGCGGCGGTTGTCGCAGGCCACAGGGCACCCTCCCTCCGGCGGCGGGACAGGGTGCCCCCGGGCCAGGGCGGCGCCGGGGCGCAGCGCCGCGCACCCCCCACGGAGCCGCCGCGGGGCCCTCGGGCTGCCTTGCCGGGAGGGGAGCGGCAGGGCTGCTGCGGGGCGCTGCGCGGACGCGGGGGAGAGGCGGCCGCAGCGCGGCTCCCCCTTGGCCGGCGGCGGCGGCGGCGCCAAGGGCGCCTTTCCCACCGGGTCGGGGCACTCGGGCTTCGCTGCTTTCCCGTTTCAACGCGGGGCACGGTGAACGCTGGCCGGCGAGCCGCCCCGACGGTGCAAAACGAATAACTGCCAGCCAGTCCTTAAAAAAAACAAACAAACAAAAAAAACAAACAAAAAAAACAAACAAAAAAAACAAACAAAAAAAACAAACAAAAAAAACAAACAAAAAAAACAAACAAAAAAAACTTTGGAAGGAAAAGTGATCGGGAAATTCAGAAAAAAACACATTTCTCAGCCTTTCAAAGTCATGCTGTAAGCGCACACTTACTCCTAACAGAGTGGGTAATCCCTCTGTGACAAATATTCCGCGGAGCCACTGGGGAGAGAGAGGCGACCGGTATCACATTTCTCCCCCCCAGAGTCCTCCGCAAAACTGAGGGAACAGTGAACCGGACGAGGGCTTCGCTTCGCCCCGCCACGGCGGCCGCGGGCGGCGGCGGCTCCCCGGGCACGCTAGGCCCGGCCCGGCGTCCGCGGTCCCGGGCGGCGCCGGCCCCCCTCGCCCCCCGGCGGCGCCGCGGAGCCCCGGCCCGCCGCAGCCCACCTGCCGCGGCCGGCGAGCCTGGCACCGGCGGGAGTGCTGGCAACGTGCCCGGCAAGGGCCCTGCCTTCCCGCCTGCCTCCCGGAAAAGCCCGTAAATGCCTTCCCTAAAGAGCAGGTAGATTACATAAAATAATAATAATAATAGAAAATAAAATCAGGGTGAAACCCTGTGTTGTGTTTTGTTTTCATTTCTTTTGCAAAAGTTTCAGGCGCAGGCTGTACTTGCGCTGTGCTCATTAACACCAAGGCCATTAACACCACGCCCGGATTAGCAGCTTCCTAGAGGAGGGACTTCAGCAAGGTGCCAGGAGGATTTAGTAGTCGGACCCACAGCAAACAACGTTACCATAAACCCTACCTGGGCAGGTAAACATGGGCTAGCTAAGGTTTCTGTAGGAGCAGAGCACGGGAGAGCTGTGCCCTAGGGGAAAAAAAAATCGAAAGGCTGCAAGAATTATGCCCAAAGTGAGCAGAAATTACAAATCCAGCGACGCTGACCCGTGACATTAAAGATTTATGTGCAAAACCCCAAGACAGATCGGAAATGCACGAGTATCTCAGGGTGATCAAAATATTTTATCGAGGACTCAGAAACACCTCCTTATGCCTACCGCCCCGTTTCGGAAGTATTTCCAGGCGCCCCTAGAACAGCTGCAGCCCAGGCGAGGTTCACTGACTTAAAATGTACACTGAATTAAAATTCAGACGTACTAAATCTCGCCCCTCAGAAAGGTGACTTCTGCGGCGGGGCATTTCCCCGCCGCTCCCGGGGCCGCCCCAGCGCGGCGCGGCGCAGCGCGGCGGCGGGAGGGCGCCGGCCCGGCGGCTCCCTCCCTGCCGTTACCCAACACGCAACCAAGGGACGCGTTTGCATTTATTTATGCATTTATTTTTAACTAGAAAACTTCACCCCGAACAGCAAAAAAGTTGAGTCTGCTCCCATATTTCTAAAGTGCTGCTTCAAATTGAACTCGGACACCGCATGCTTCCCCCCGCTATTCCATTTCTCCCGAAAGGCCCTAATACGTTTTTCAGCTTTTTTTTTTTTTTTTGGTCTGATACCTTCAAGGGGTCCATTGTGGGGAAGGTGTCCCCGGGAACTGCCTTTGTCTTTCCTGCGGGTTCTCGCTTCTGTTGTGTCTAAGCAGCCGCGAAGTTTTTAGTAATTCTGCAAACATGGGCACGAAAAGGATGTCCCGGTAGGGCAATGAGGCATGAAATCCCGCTGTTCCTTTACATAGTAGCAACATCCACATGAAAGAGCAAACACCCAACATGCCACCAAAAAAAATTGCATATATGGAGAGTATTAGTGGGAAGAAAGAAAAAAAAAGCTGGCGCGGATTTCTCTTTCAACATCGTCCTTTCTCGCACGCACACCCACAAACAAACAAAACCACCTGTACCTTCAGCAGAATTTAGCCGAGTGGAAAACTGACTCATTGGCATCCTCGGATGCTAAATATAAGGCAGATCGCGGCAGCCCGGGCAAACGCAGGGGGCACCGCGCGTGGGCGGCGGCTGCGGCTTGCGGGAGGGAGCCGGGCGAGGAGCGGGCTCTCTCCCGCCGCGGGCAGGGGCCCCTGCGGCCTCCGACGGGCAGAGGCGGCCCCGCGGGGAGCAAGCACGGCCTGCTCCGCGGCGCAGAGCCGGGGGACCCGCGGAGCCGACGGCACCCGATGCGGTCCCGGCCCGATGCCGCGGGAAGGGCCGCGGGCAGGATCCTCGCCTTTCTTCGTTTGGCGGCCACTGCGGCTTTCCCCGTCCCGGCAATTGCTGCGGCCTCCGAGGAGGGCGGCTCTGGCCCCCCCATGCGGGTCCCTCCCGGGCGGCGGCAGCCGCGGCGCCCGCAGCCCGGGCGGCCGGTCCCTCTCGGCCG
Organism: Apteryx mantelli; assembly: GCF_036417845.1. Lineage (NCBI taxonomy): Eukaryota > Metazoa > Chordata > Aves > Apterygiformes > Apterygidae > Apteryx > Apteryx mantelli. Next base: position 79,852,100 of record NC_089980.1, on the reverse strand, counting down.
CTGCGGTGCCCAGCCGCCGCCCGCGCCTCGCCCCGCCGGCTGTCTGCCAAAGCCCGGCTGCAAATGCTCCCGGCTGCTCAGTGCCTGCCCCGAGAGCCACGGCAACCTGGCGGTGCCCGGTCCGCTTGCAGCCCCGCAGCGCGCCGCTTGCCCCGGCCCCGCTCCGCCAGCGTCCCGGGAGCGGGGGCTGAAGAAAAGTATCTTAGAAAGGTAGCGGGGGGGGGGGTAAGTCATCGAAGTTTAAAGACACCGATCAAATTTCTGAGGAGATACCTCGAATATATTTTGTCAGGAATCCGAAATCAGAGAGCACAAAACAAACAGAAGGGGAAAAAAATCCCCAAACAGAAGCAAAACATAACCCGCCTGTTATAGGTCCGCCGGTAACTGAGCCTCTGAGCTTCCTCCAAATCCTTTCCAACCATGATTATTTCCATACTTGGCTTCTACCACCGCCAGGTGCCCGGGACCCGCCGGGTGCCCCATGGGCGCGCAGCCCCCGGGTCGGGCGAAGCGGGAGCCCCACCGCTCGCAGGGGCGGGCGGGGGGGGGGGGGCCACCACCCCCCTTCCCGGGGGGACGGGAGCCTCAGACCCGCGCCCGATGCCTGCAGGGCAGCCGCAGCCCGACGGCGGCTTTGCAGGACGGGGAGGGGTGGGGGGGCTGACCCAGGTCCAGGAGCAGCAAAGCGCCCCCCCAAATACCGCGATCGGAGAGCGGGGCAGCTTCCCCCCGCGGCGCTCCTACCCTGCCACCTCGAACAAGATTTTTTTTTTCTCTCCTTTTAGAGGGCGACCCCCCCTTGGCCGTCCCCGAGCCCGGGACACCCGGCCCGGGGAGTGCTGCCGTGGCCGCGCCGAGGGGGGGGAACCTGCCCCGCTCCGCTCCCCGCCGGCCCCGGCGCCAGCCCGCACGCAGATGCCCAGGGCGGCCGCGGCCCCCCGCGGGGCGGCTGCCCGCGCCCCCGCGCCGCTCCGCGCCTCCCCGGCGGGCGGCCCCCCCGCCCGCCGTCACCCCCGACGGGGCGGGCCCTGCCGGGGGCGGGCCGTCGGGCTTGAGGCTGAGCCGCGGCGTGGGAAAGCGCCTCAGAGAGGGCTTGCTGTGCTGGCTGTGCGGAGCCGTGCTGCAGCCCCCCCGGATTTATTTATCTCTCTGCCCCCCACCATCGCTCCCCCCTCCCGGCTATCGACTGCGCCGCGTCCTCTGCCCGCAATGAAGCGACCCTGCGAGGAAACTACCTCAGACAGCGACATGGACGAGACTATAGACGTGGGGAGCGAGAATAACTACTCGGGGTAAGTGGTGTCCCCCCCCCCCCCCGACTCCCCGGGGCTGTTTCTCCGCGGGCGGCGGCGGAGGTGGGGCGAGCCCGGGGGGGCCCCCGCGGCCGCGGAGCGGAGGGCCCGGGCCGCGGCCCCGCTCCGCGGCAAGTTTTTGCCCCTCTGCAGGGCGACGCGACCCTCGTGCGCGGCCCCGCGCGGCCCCGCTGCGCGGCTCCGAGCGCCGGCGCAGCCGCCGCGCTGCGGTGCGGCAGCCCCGCTAAACGTGCTGCTTGCAACCGCATCTTCACAAAAAATAGCCCGCGATCGGGCTGAGCACGCGGAATAAATCAGCACCGGTAGGAAACAGCCTCTGGAAAGTAAGCGGTGATCCCGTAGCTGAATGGCAGCTGCGGCAAACACTGCCTGTAAGCTGAGAGTGAGATTTCGTGTTTGCTGAAGGAGGGCTGGGTGCAAGCTCCGCCGGGACAGCACTGGCTTTGAAAGCTGATCTTGCCTATTTAGAGGCACACGTCCCAGAGCCCAGTCTTGTCCACATCAGTGGACAAATCAGTATCAAAAGCTACTGTATTATTTGCTCGCTCGTAATAAAGTAAAAGTGTTTTCGTGCTTGCGGGTAGTATAGTTCCAAAGTAGATTTAATTTTTTTTTCCTGACACTGGACTATGGAACAGATTTACACTGGGTAACAGACTTTTTACTTATTTGAGTGTAAATTGGCTATTGCAGTGATGGGCAGGGATGTTAAAACCTGGCAGGCCAGGCAGAGATTGTGACATTATATGTATATGAATACATATAATTACCATTGCTGTTACCATGCATAAATAATTGACATTTTTTGGACTCAATTTTTTAGACCGTTTTTCAGAGACATTTCATAGGCATATATGTGATGAAAGCTAAATCAGCTGAGCTGGACAGTGAACTGCCTTCAGAAAGGGTCCTTAATTTTCAGTAGAGTAGTCTGTCAATTCAAAATGTATGTTGGGGCAATCAAAAGTGAATCGTCTCTCTCTTGATATCAAAAGTGCTGTGCAATGCAAAGCACATCTTCCAAGCATTTAAGACAGCAACAGAATTACTTTGACTACTTAATGTGGTGACCTAAGGTATCTTCAAAGAGCAGTGTCAAGTTATGCAACACCTGACATACTTTTATTGTTTCACAGGCAAAGTAACAGTTCTGTGATTCGATCAAATTCCCCAACAACAACATCTCAGATTATGGCCAGAAAGAAAAGGAGAGGGGTACGTTCTGTTTATTTTCCCGTGTGACAGTTTGCATGTGTGCTGTGATTTTGGCCTTCAACACTTTTTATAAACTTAATATGTTTTGTTTTTGGGAATAGATTATAGAGAAAAGGCGCCGTGATCGTATAAATAACAGTTTATCTGAGCTGAGGCGGCTTGTGCCAACTGCCTTTGAAAAACAAGTAAGCCCTTTTTTTCTTTTTTTTCTTTTTTTTTAATACTGTATCTCATCTGGCAATGTTAGTTCTCTTGTATAGCTCATTAAAATAATATTGTATGTGTCCTGATCTGGCACAAAGCAGGCATTTCAATAAAATGCTTTGTTGTGGCAAAACTATTAGAAACATAATTCATCATAAAGCTGAAAAACATTTTCATTCTTTGGCTTGTTTTTCCCTTAAGGGTAACAGTGTTCATGTTGTCTCTGTTCTTTCGATGAATTCCAGTAGTGGTTTTGTTTAAAAATGTGCTTTGCTCCATATTAGAAAAAAAAAACCAACAAACCTGTATGCCAATTATCCTTCTATCTAAATATAACCTTCTTTGTCCCTTCTTTAAGGAACCTTTATTTTTTAATTTCAGTTGTGCACTCAGCAGTCCAGTGTCCTAAAAAAGAGACTAGATGGTCTAGATTATTCAAGTTTTTAAATGACTTTTTAGGAACAGTGCATTAGGAGTGGGATTAGGCCCGTATACCATGAGCTAGGGTAGTTAGCGGTACTTTCAAAGACTTTCAGTGAGAAAGTATTCAATGGGAAGGCTGGAAGGATCCAACTGACTTCAGTGAACTTTGGTTCAGCTCCGTAGTCATGAAATCACAGACCAAAAGCTTAGAATGCAACTGCGCTATAAAAAGTGTATCGTGCTTATGCCATTTAATTTAATTAATTTATTTATTTTTTCACACCTTGATTTTTATTCCTTGGATTTTGCTTCAATACTTAACATTGTTCCTGTTTTACTGAATATATTTGAAGGTTGTCAGTAAGTTTCAATAAAAGGAACCTGAAAATAAAGAACCCGATTTCCTTGTAATTAAAAGCAAAAAAGAGAAAGTAAACTTTAAGACCAGGCCTGTGAGACGCTGAATTTCTGTGGTATCCAAGAGTGTCTAGCACCATACAGTATTGGGCCTGTTACATCCCTGGTTTGAACTGAAGGTAAACAAAAAGGAATTTTAAGCATGGTAATTATGGTCAAAGCATCACTTTTGTCACCTGCAATACACTTTTAATAACTAGTAGCCATAACTGTGCCATTTCATAGGTTCAGACAAAATGGAACGGCAGTGGTATTTTCAGCTAGATGAGATAGAGGCAAGAGACAACAGTTGTTTGTCCCATTTTATTGTTTATTTCTTGAAAACCACAAACATTATAAAACAAGTCCTGCAAAGCCCTTGGAAATTACCCAGCAACATGCAGTTTTTAGCTATTAGTCACTCTCACTGAGACAGCTTGTACTGTGTCTATGGAAAAGATTGAGAATGAGAAAAGTGCAGGATGTAATTGCATGTAAAATGCAAAATTCTACCCAAAAATTCACAAGCGCGGCAAAATTCATACGATGAGACACTGAAAGCAGTAACTGAATTTTAAAAAATATATTTATGTAAAAATGAGCATGTAGTGTATTTCGTTCAAGAAACCCCACTGTTTTTCTGTAATATGCCAAGGACAAAGTTTTTTTCAGCTCCTTGACATTCGGGTCCCTGAAGTTTCCAAGTTGGAGGTTTAGTTTCAGTTCCGCCTCTGCTCCCTCCTTCCCCCAAATCACAGCTCTGCTCTCCAGGATCCCATCATGGGGATTAAAGATTGTGGAGCAGAGCTGCGGAGGAGTGTATAACTCTTACCTTATTTGCAAGCGTGCCACCTGGGCAAAGCCAGCTGAGGTTTCAGAGCTGCTGACATTGGTGATAACTAAGAGCAGGATTTGGCTCGCAGGCTGCAATCCTCCAGTGGCCCACGTCTGCACGGCTCTGAGGAGGCTATTTTAACTGATGCCAACAGATTATCTCTTTCATTGGAATAATATATTGGTGTTCAATTCAGTCATTTGGGCATGCTCCATATATTCAAGGAAATGCTGCCACACAAAATAATTTTATTTACAGATTAATACTGCTTTCAGACTTGCATTTAATACTTTTCGAGCACCTATAGCACAGTGAGCCGGCCTCAGTAATGGAAGATGCTTACTGATGGAAGAGCTAACCTTTTTCTTTTCACAGTGTTTAGCTTCATATCGCTGCAAACTAGGCCTCTCAAGAATTTGAAAAAGTGTGGACTGTGTGATTGTTTTTTCAGTAGAGAATGAGAATACAATATCCAGCAGCCAAATGACATGTCAAAAATTAATGAGCTATTAAGAAACAGGAATACTTTTCCGTATGTGTCCACAGGGACACCTACCGGTAAAAGCAGAAAACAATGTTGAGGAAGGGTCTTTATCAATATCCGCACAGACCTGCCATGCCATGGTTCCACTTTTGTTTGGTTGTCTGTTTGTTTAAGGGGAAGTTGCTGAAAGTTACGTATTTATTTCATTTCATGAAGATGTTGTATCTGCGCAAACTTCAAGGCCAGAGTTACTCTGAGCTATAGCCTTAATAAAGCAAAATTGTTGTGCTGATGCATCTATCACCAGACACGGACAGCATCAGTCCTTAGACAAAGTCTGGGATGCAGATGCTCACGGAAGAATTAAACTGAGAAAGTCCTAGCAGTAGGGGAAATTGAAACCATAAGGTTGATCTCCATGGCAAGTATAGCAAATTAAAGCTTCTACCACTTGTAAGCCTTTATTTATACAAGTCTCTTATCTCAAAGGGATCTGCCAAATTAGAAAAAGCGGAAATACTGCAAATGACAGTGGATCATCTGAAGATGCTTCAGGCGACTGGAGGTAAAGGTAAGGAGCCGATGGTTACTTTTCTCATATTTGGGGTAATCTCCGCAAAAAGTGCTTTGACGAGCTGTGATAGGCGTTTCCAGATTAGAGGAGTGGAAATCAATGCTAATGGCAGGATTGAACTCGTGGGAAAGAACTACTGGGACAAAAGAAGCACTTGACCCTGGGCTTGTGTTTGCTTTCATAACACTGTGGGAGTAAAGGCTTCATTCACAGGCAGCCCAGTCAGAGATTTGTTTGGGGTTTCCAAAGAGCACTGAAATCTGCACAGGGAGACAAAACAAATACACAAACACCAAACATAAACAGGAGGTTTGCGGCAACAATTGTGTAGCACAAAACCAACGTTAAAACTCATTATACGTCAGCTATACCAAAGTAAGTGGATGCAGAGGAACTTTCAATATTGTTTATGTATTTTCTTTGTTTTGGAAAAACTTTAAAATGCAAGATTAGACTGTCTCATTCGCCAGAACAAAATCCAGTCTTGTTATATGCAACTCTAGGTATCAGATAAAATAGACGGGTGGACTGAGCAGTGCACTCTGCACCCGTATTTACATGCTGTAGTTGCATGTCCGTTCTTCCTTATTAGTCAGTCCTGGAGTGACGCAGGGGCTGCACTAGCTGACCCATTAGATCAGCCGACTGCCGTGCATCCTGCGTGCCTCACTTGTGCAAGCTGACAGTCCCAAGGCTGGAGGCCAAATGATTTCAGCCACCCACGAGGTATTTTGTGTAGTCATGATTTCAGAACGTATTTTGAGTGAAAAACTTGCTAGCTTTCTGTAAGCGCAGTCTGATGTCCTGTGTCATTAGCCTTGATTACCTGTACAGTTCAAATTGTTGTCGTGCAAACAACCGATTTTTCACTGCCCCGTTATGCCACATGGGAGGCTGCCGCTGCTTTTTCTCTTTCCTTTCCTTCTTTTTTTTTAAAAAACTCAAACATTTATAGCCCGTGACTGAATTACTGCATCTCTCTGTACCTTGCAGTGATTATAGAAGTTAATTTGTAATTAGCGTATACTTATCAACAAATAGATACAGGAAAGCATGTAGAAGGCTGGTGTTCTGTTATTTTTTAAAATTAATACACAGCTGATTTGCATATATTCTAGATGTTAAGAGGCCTTTGCTAGGAGTCCACTGAAACTTAATATTTATGGGCAGTTTATGCTATCAGAGGAGAAAGCAATTCTATTGGCTTTCGTCTAACAGACACACTTCTTGATTCCTAAGAAAATATGCAAAATTAAATCTAAAAAAATACATTTTTATATTAGCACATACAGGAAGAAACTTCATTTAAAGAATAGTAATTAGTTGGTAAAGCTAAGCCCTTGAAAGTTATGAAATTTACAGAGCTTGTGCAATTCTAATTCAGATCCTCTTGCGTGTGCGTGTGATGGTGCCGTCTTTCGTTGCATGATTGCATACTGGTTTTCCACAAGGTCTGTCTCGTTTGGTGCACAGGATGAACAGTGGTCAAATACCTAGGAAAGTGGTTATTATTTCTTTCTATCTTAGCTGTCCGATGTGTAGCTCTGTTGCCCCTTTCTGATCCCTGATTTATGCCATGGTTCTGCATCATTTCACTTAAGGCTTCAGCAGCTCCCACTCCTGATGCTGGTACTGAACAATACTGCTCTTGGTAGGGCCAGGAGATGAACCCAATCAGAGGCCTCATCTGATTTAAGTGACCCTCTTCTCCCTGTCTCCTCACCCAGAAAGGTGTGCACAGGGGGTTATTTTACACCTGGGTCTGACCCAGTGGCCCACAGGCCGTTCTGCTAGCCCAGCTATTGGGGTCGCAGATGCATGCGGCTGAGATAGGAGCTGCTGGCCTGAGAGAGGCGTCTGCAGGGCCACCGCCGCCAGCAGCAGTTGGACAAACAGGATTTTGTCAGCAGTGCCAGTCTAAGCGGACGCATTCTTCCTTGGCCACTCGTTCCTGCCTTCATGCCTCTCCCGGCACTCGGCTGACACAGGCATTTCTGTGGTTGCCCGAGGGTGGGGCTGGGGAAGGAAGAAGGTGCAGGGAGAGGTGATGCCTGCTCATACCAGCTCAAGCGTACTGCTGCCAGTTGGGTAACCACAGCCCCTCGTTTGACGCCCTTCAGAGCCCTATTTATTACTCCATGGTCCGTAGTGGGTGGCACATCAAAAATAACACCCAAGAGTTTCACAAATACACTTGCTTTATCTTCTCCTGACCCAGAGATAAGAGTAATCTCACTGTACAGATTAAGGAACTTAAAAAAAAAAAAAAAAAGTCTTGCAAATTAGTATCGGGCAGAGTTTAAATCTGCATTTCCTGCTTGTTTAATGTTTTACTTTGCAACCTAAGTACCAGCTTTTAGAAACAAATTCCTAGGGTATTTTTAAGGCAGGCATGTCTTTTATTTGCAAGCTATTCCCGCTTCATAACTCACCTGAGCCAGAAACTTCCTTGGATCAGCAAAAAAGGAGCCCCATAATTTTAGGCTATGGACAAAAGCTATTGTCTTAGAAGGGAGAAATGGGTGCCGATAGCCCTATACACCTCGATGCTGAAATCTGGGGAGAGCTTGTTCTCTTCCCTTTCTTGCAGAAACTGAGGACATCCCGTGCAGGGGAGGGCCAGCAGCTAGGAAAGCCGGGGGAGGAATATGCAGCTCTGTAGCATGCTCAAGTCGAGGCGAGTATGGCAGAAGAAAGGCCAGTGTGGCGCCGTGTCCTTCTCTGGACTGTTCTTAGAGCCGTGGCAGCAGGCAACCTACCTGTTTCTGAAGGCCTCCATGGAGCACATGCTTCTGCTGCCCTGGCGCAGGTGCGGGCAATGGTCTTTGGTTGACATGGAGTTATTATTTTGGCCTGGGGCCAGCGCTTTTTGCTGACAGTGCAAGCAAGCAAAGAGAAGGAGTAATCTGGCGACAGCAAGTAGCTCTCGCTGCAACCTTGGTATAGTTTTACTGCATCTTGGCGGCGAAGTATACTCGGGTGATTGACACCTGGGTCAGTCTCAGCACAGTTGTCAGTAACCAGCTGGAGGATTTTCAGCTTTAGAGTGGCTTAGCCTGTGTCCTGGCTGCCGAGGAGGTGGGTTGTTGGTACAGCTGAGCAGCACCCAAGAATTTCCACTCTCTGCAAAACTCCAGCGCATGAGCGTGTGCAGGGGGGAAAGCACTTGTCTATTGGAAAGAAACACAGTCATTTTCAAATCTCCCGCGGAAGGGAGAAACCTGGAAAAGATAGCCATCAAAATTGTAGCAAAATGGAGCCTGGGAACCCCAGCTCTCATCCCATCCCGACATCATGTCTCAGCCACCTCGTAGAAGACTGGCAAGGAAGGAGTGAGGATGGTCAGGGCATTGGGACTTTTTGCCATAGGGGCAGGAGCTTAAACTCAGGGAAAATTGGAGACAATGACATCTCCCACATTTCCAGTTCTGTGCAAGGGAAGGCTCACTGGAAAAGCTGGGAAGCCCTGGCTTGAGTGGAGCACTCTCAGGACGCCAAAGTTCACTGAGACGTGGCCAGGAGCCGAGTCCTCGCCGGAGCTGGGACTTGGGTTTTTGGCTTTGCGTCAGGCTGGCTGAAGTCCCGGAAAGTCCCGGAGTCTCTAGCACTGCGGCTCGCTTCATGCCAAGCTGTCAGGCAACTAAGCAGGTATCTTATTAACTTGCCACAGATTTCCTGCCTGTTTTTTATCAGAAGTTCACTCAAACCAATACAGTCTCACAGACCGTTTGGTTGCAGTGGATCTGACAGGAAAAAGTTGCAAGGAATCAGTGCTTTCTGACAAAAATCCTTGACCAGTTCTGCTCACCAGTCTGGTAACCGAGTGATGGTTTCTCTTGGGTTTCGTGTTACAGCGTCAAATGAGCAAGGTGGCCTACAACAAAAGCACCATCAGAATTTGACAAGAGGCCATATGTGGCAGACAAGGGATTTCAGGCAACGTCTATAAATGTGCCCAAGTTAATTCCAGTATATGGCAGACAGGGGCTTGGGGCAACATCTATAAATATGCCCAAGTTAATTCTGTAATGAGGATAAGTGCAGCAATAGAAAGGCTCTTTTCTAGCTTGAAAATTGATAAATGTAAAAACAGCCATCTAAACTGGTAGAATTTTTCAAAAAGACTTAGGTATTTTTAATGCCAGAAAGTGCAAGGGTTAAATATAAGTATTGCTGCTGGAATCCTCTATAATAAAAGGACTTGTTCTATGTATGTTAACAAACATCACAGTCACACATACTTAAATATTTTCACTGAAATCAAGTGGAAAAAACACCATGCTAACTTGAGAATGAATAGGACATTATTGTCTAAGGAGACTACCTTTAAACTAAAGTGGAGTAGGTTTTTGTAGTTGAAGAGCCATGGCTTGAACACTAGGTTCGATGCTAACCCCTTTTGGAAAGCAAGTATCTTTTCATGTGCATTTAATAATACTTTTTTTTTTTCCAAATGCTTTTTTGTCCCACGCCTGTGGAGCTCCAATTGCTGTTTGCTGAAATACCTCATGGGCCGTATGACTGTCAGTCTTCCATCTCCAAATTAGCAATGGCATTACATAAAACGTTTTCTCAGTAAAGCTTTTTATTGTGTGTGTGCAGAGTCATGGCAAGATGTTTTCAGTTTGTAGTTAAATAACACCGTATGTCCTACTGTCTTAATGACTCTACAAAGTAGATGAGACCCCAGCAGCATTTATAACAACCATCTCAAAGCGCCGAGAAGTAGATTTTAAGAGTGTTATTATGAATGAAAGTGTAGGGAAGAAAAGGCAGCATAGTATGTGCAAGCTGTCTAATCTTCAGCCTATTTCTTGTGTATAAATGTGTGTGTATAAATGTCTCATTCTCACACGCACACACACGCGGGGTCTATACTACACTGCAAAAGCTTGCTGAGGAATTTCAGGAGAGGCATCATATAGCTTTTTGAAGACTCTTGAGTACTTATGGTCTTAATTCTTTTCATTTGTATACTGTTTGCAAAAACAACTGTAGCCTATTGCATTACAGGAATGGTCACACAAATCATTTACAGATCGGAGAACAAACTTTTCTCGCTGCAAATTTTAACCCATAAATGGAAGATCCAGTGGCTGAGCGAGGATCGGCTTAGCTGGGTGCCGCCTAACGTGGGCTGAGAAGTCAGCTCGATGCTCAATGCATCTTTTGCCCTCCCCTTGCAGGTTATTTTGACGCTCATTCGCTGGCCATGGATTTCATGAGCATTGGTTTCCGGGAGTGCTTGACTGAAGTGGCAAGGTACCTGACCTCGGTGGAAGGCCTTGACACGTCCGACCCGCTGCGCGTGAGACTCGTCTCTCACCTGAGCACCTGCGCCTCTCAGCGGGAAGCTGCTGCCATGACCTCCTCCATGGCCCAACACCACCACCCGTTGCACCCGCACCACTGGACGGCCGCCTTCCACCACCTGCCGGCCGCGCTTCTGCAGCAGAGCGGACTTCACTCCTCGGAGGCGGCCCCGTGCAGACTCTCCTCCGAGGTGCCCCCGCACGGCTCGGCCCTCCTCACGGCCACCTTCGCCCACGCCGATGCCGCGCTCCGGGTGCCCGCCGCCGGCAGCGTCGCTCCCTGCGTCCCACCTCTCTCTACCTCTCTCTTGTCCCTCTCGGCTACTGTTCACGCCGCCGCCGCAGCAGCCACGGCAGCCGCCCAGAGCTTCCCCCTGTCCTTCACGGGAGCCTTCCCCATGCTGCCCCCCAGCGCTGCTGCCGCTGCCGTGGCAGCCGCCACGGCCATCACCCCGCCACTAGCCGTGGCCGCAACGTCCAGTCCGCCGCAGACCGGCAGCGGAGGGAATAGCAAACCTTACCGGCCCTGGGGGACTGAAGTCGGAGCTTTCTAAGGCCCCCCTGCCCCCTCCCACCCACTTCTGGCTCCCTCCTGTCCCCAAGCACACGTGCGCACGCGCAAACACACACACGCACACACGCACACGCGTGCGCCTCTGTTGGACCGCGCGCGTCTGAGTGTCCTCCCTGTTCAGCCAAGGGCCGCGTGCCCACACATAGCCTTACAGATGCCCAGAAGCCGGTCAAGGAGCGGTGGAGCTAGTCCCACCTCAAACATCAAAGAGGACACGGGTGATATATTTGTCTCGGTTTGTTTTGCTTAAGGCACCTTGAGGGAGCAACAGTGGCTTTCAGCAACATCTTGCCCATACCAGCATTTAGAAGCTTCCTGGGAAATATGTAGACACTAGAACTAATAATTCTCCAGCTATGCATCTTTATTTGGCAGAGAGGTGAGGGGTGCTACCTACCAAGTCTCCTGAGGCTAGACAAAAAGTTTGAGTTGCATAAGTGCCTGACATTTAAAAAATAATTTAAAAAAACCCTATATATATGTGTGTGTTCTGCTAAAACAAATAACATTGCACAGGTATGGAAATGATATAGGAGAGAGGGGAAATCCTGCATTAAACTTCAGAACTTTGATATGTTTCCAGGAAAAAGTGTACTCTTTAAACAGACAGGTTTACTTAGCCAAAAGAGTGCTGAGAAAGAATGTTCCATTTGACAGGCCTAGTTTTCACTTACTTAGTTTACTTTCTTTGTACAGACTTGCCAAATTGTGACATCTAGCATAGTATTGGTAAAAGCAATTATCTTATCAGTGCTTGGATTAATGAACGTTTCAGCACTGCCTGTGAGCCTTGAGGCACCCTTTTTATGGCTTAAATATGGTGCTAGCTTGTATCTGTACAAACAATGAATTTATCATGCACCCAGAAGTAACCACCTATTTAAAGTGTGCACACTTTGATATGATTGATTCGTGCCAATATAAGAGATTCAATGCTGTAAGAGTTCAAATTAACTTATTTAGCTGCATTTGGACATCTACATTTGCCGATTCTGTGCAAGATCCCTCTTCTTTACTATCAACTTTTGGGATAACGATCTCTCTGGGTATGAATGAAGTTATAGTAGGGACAATTTTTAAATTGGCTATTAACATGCCAACATTGTAATGTGGGTTTGATTCCAAACCAAAATGAATGTATTAAAGGGGATGTCAGTAAATTATTTTGTCAATACCCAGACAACTAGTGCTGCATAAAATGTTTTGCTTTCATTTTTTATTATAATGACTTAAAATAACCTAAGTATTTTAATACATCAAGTCAAGAACTAGAGATTTTATGTAAAAAAAATAAAAATAAAAATAAAACACAGCATGTATTATTATGCATTTGATTTCTCTGCTGTGTGGAGAAAGCAATAAGCATTGAGAATGTTAAACATTATGCAGAATATACTTTAAAATATTTGTTTTAAAAATACTGTACCTAGTCGGTCTTTTATGCATTACTTTGTTAACCTTTTTTCTATGCAAAAGTCTTTACATATCACTAATTAAACGAAGTCCTTTTTGACTGCGTTTTATGGATGATTTGTTGCAGTTTTTGTTTGCTTTTGAGGAATACTGGTCGATTCAAAGTCACTGTTTCTGCCCCTAGTAACAAGTCTGCTAGCTGCTACTTTCTCTTCTGCTCCCCTTGCTCATTCAGAAAGCCCATCTCATACAGGATGCTTTGAAATAGGCAGCAAAAAAGACTGCCAGTGAAACACTGTTGTTCTTCAGGCTTGTAAACTGGTTCTGTATTGATGGTACACTTAGCAGTACAGACCCATCTGTCCATCCCAGTGAGCCCCCCAAATCATTGGGGGTTTTAGGTTCAGCTTCCACTTGGAGCCTCACTAAAGGTCCGTGTTTAGAAAGGGAGAAGTTTAACCCTATGGTATCCTTAAATGTGTAAAATGGGAGAGGGTAGTTTTTGCCACCAGTTCTGGTTTTCTAATTTGCCAGTTCTCACTAAGGCAGCTACTGCTCTGAGTTTGTTATTATTTCATCTTAGATCTGCAAAGTTAATCTGTAGAATGTGTATAAAGCTCTGCTTGTTCAGAAGAAAAAGCACAAAGTTTTGTCATCTATATGAAAAGCACTAAAAGATTATTATGCCCAAATTACAGATAGCAAGACTGAGGCACTGAAATGAGGTGACAACCCTACAGCCGCACAGAGTGAGACAGCATCTGTAGCCAAAATACAGCCTCAGCTCAGTGACTCACTCCTGTTCATCCTTTTCTCCCAAATAGTAAAAATTTAGCTAATCCCTGCCTGCATGAACTAGTCTCCAGTGCCCAGGAGGGAGGGGTTTTGATTTGCCTGAACAGCATGCTGGCCCTTGGAGAAAAAGGACAAAAGATGGGGAAGAAGTTTCTCCACCCCGAGCTGTAAATCGTGTTTGATATTCTTTGAAGTTTTGTTGTTTGCGGGCAAATTAGGCATTTTTTTTGTTTCAGGACATAAATGCTGCATTGGTGTACTGGCATGTTTAGCAGCATCTGGTTCAGGTAGCATTCGTTTTCCCTATAAACGATTTCAAGAATAAAGATTACATTGGTGAACCACAAGTAGATAAAAAGAGGGCTTTATTTACATGAAAAAGAGTAGGTTTCAAGCATAGTTGACTTTAAGCAGTTAAGTATTAACCTGCCCTCTAAGGTCCTGGTAGGAGGTCTCCCATGTATCATACCATGTTAAAAATGGGCAGCTACTGACTTGGTTCCATCTAGGGGCTTCAATCTTATCTGTGTGCCCCAGTTAGTTACAAATGAAGCATATTGCCTCATTCTAAAAGAAAAGGTATCATGAAAATATATTTTTAAGAGACTAATTAGATGAAAGTGTAGTTATTTTAACATCCTGAAACAAAGCACTGTGGATGCATTTGTGCAGCCCATGTGTTTGGGCTCATCCCATTTTCACGCTCAGAAAACAGGCCAAATTCATGCACGGTGAATTTCCCCTCTGTTTTCTTTTGTGTGTGTGTGTGTGTGTGTGTGTGTGTATGGGGGGGGGTGTTTGTTTGTTTGTTTGTTTGTTTTAAGTAACAGCAGTAGCATTGCCTGTGCTCTACTAACAGCTTTGTTGAGCTATGCAGCACCTCCAATACAGTCACCTGAAGGAACCAGTGCTGGACAAGGCAGGAGCTTAGCCTTCATGCTCATTTAGTCCTGGGGCTTTTTTGAGAATGTTACCTCTGGGATGGCAGATGAAGATTTTCCAAGTGAGAACGGTAGAGAGGAAGCATATTCTACACAGACTGTTGGAAAGACATCAGAGAGTAATAGCTTCTGGCTTCTGAAGACTGTGGTTGTAGCAGTGCCAACAGGTCAGGGCTGGAGGAGTCTACACAATTTTTAAAACAGAGCAAGAGAAAGCTATTTACTTGGCATAACTGAGATCCAAAGGTAGGACATATGACTATGCATGCAAACATACTTTAACTCCTTTCTGTTTTTTTATACTGCATTCAATGATGCATGGTTCTGGAGGAAGAAGAGAGACTGTAGTTTATATAATTTAAGACTAGATCATAGCACATAGCACAAAAAAGCAAATAAGATTGCTCAGTCAACAGTAAATCTGGCATTTACTAACTTTTCAATGTGTGGGTTTGCAACCTTAAAGTTCAGTTATCGAGAGGATCAAAGGAGATTATGCAATTTCCTAGGATGTTTTTCTTAAGAGGAAAAAGCTAAAAAACAATTCTGTCACTCGGCATTAGCAGGCTTGGACCTTTAACCCTCAGCAGCGCAAATAAAAAGCACTTATGCTGCTGAAGCTCTGGGACTATGTCACATTACACCAAGAGAATATTACTACCCCAGAGAGGACAAAAGGGCTGACCCAAGACATGAAATGGGGAGGGGGTGCTGCCTGTTGTCCCCTTGCTCCAGCTGCAAGTGGAGGAACTCCTGCATTAAGGATAGTCCCAGATGAAAAACTGAGCAAGGGCTGAATGCGTACATTCAAAGCAGAATAATCATATCCTGACTGTGATTACATCCATCTGAGCAACTGCCAGGTAGTCCCCATTTACACTGCTGCATTTACTCTGCCTCCTTAGCATGAGCCTTCAAAATGCTTGTTTGCAGCTATTTTGAAAGATGATACTTAAACCAGGATGTCATGAGATAAGTAAAAGCATTTACTGAAGCACAGGGCTTGGATATTGACAGATTGTTAGGACAAAATCCTAACATGAAAAATGAAAAAGTCAAAAGCATCTTTTTATCAGAAAATGCTACATCAAGATACTAATGAAGTTTTAAAGTGGACAGTTACTAGCTCTGTAATCACCAGTCTCCTTAGTAATCTACTTCTATTTGCATAGATAGCCTAAGATCACACAGATGAGAGCTTTGTAGTCAAAAGTGACTTTGTCCAACATCAAGAAAAAATAAAGGAATTGTGACGACTTTGCTTGCAAGGTTTATGTGTGCAAGCCTCATTTGCATGAGGCCACTGCAGGAGCCTGAGTGTAATTTTACTCAAAGCTGTGATTTTAGTGGAGCTCTCTTCCTCTGCTTCTGCCATGTCACACTGGCAAAGACTTGTCCCTTGGAAGCTAATATGTAAAGGTCTCAAAAGGAATGACTGCAAATACGCATCTGACCCTGGCAGTAAGTGATAAACAGAGGAGCACTAGGCAGGTGCCAGAAATGCTGGGATCTCAGCTTGATTGTAAGCCCAGTCTTTCCTGATTTACAAATGAAACAAAATTTTGACAGATAATTATCTGAAAAGAGGTTTTGTTTCCTCTGGTAATTGCTACTACTGGAAGTTGTAAAATGCTATTAACATGTAAATATGATCACTTAGTTGGTATTCAGTTGCCTAAATATTTGAGACATCCTAAGGTGGGCTCCAGCTACCCATCTGGAGGGTGCAGGTCTCCCTTGTGTCCTATGTCCATGCAGGTGTCTGGGAAATCCTAGACTGCTTAAAGCGTTACTAAATGCCTATGTGTAGGCGGCTGAATTTCACCTTCTGTGTCTTAGCTTACATCATCTGTGGAGAGATGAGGTTTGAATCTTAATAATATTTTCAAAGATGATTTAATTTTTTTCAGAGAATCAGCCTCCTCTTCAGCAGCCTAAAGAAACAACAGAATAGTTTATCCAAATCAGTTGACGATAACATGATATTGTCATCCGTCGATCTTACTAAACTACAGCTAGCCAACATCTGCAATGGGCACATTCAACACTGACTTCAGCATTTTTCTTATGCTCTGGCTGCTGCAATGACAGTCATTACAAGATGATGTCAATATGATTTCTTTTTAAAAGGCTATTTTTCTGCATTTCTGATGACAGAGTAAAGTTTGGCAATATGAGTTAGTGGTGAAGCCCAGAAGCTCAAGAATCAGAAGCAAAAGGAAATGAATATGGAAAATAAAAGGAAATGTGTCTGTTGAAATTAATTGATGATCTGGAGATGTAGATTCATTTTTATACAGTTACAGGTGCCAATACTGAATTCAAGCAAAATTGAATGTTTTAAATGATGCTTATCAGAATAGTGCTATTACTTACTCTACAGGAAACTCCTCCTGAGGTGTTGATTTTTTTTTGCTTTCCACACAGCCCATATTTAGCATTTTTCTCTTCTACAAAGGAAAGTTTTCAGGAGGAAAAAATACCTTGATGCAGCATTAAAGTTGTGATTACCATCACCTAACAGTTGGGAAATTTCTAACTCAGCCCACATTTTCATACGTGTTACATTGCAAGACCTCCTTCTATTAAATCAGCCCACTACTCCAGGAAAGAATATATTACTGGCAAATGTAAAGAAAAGTGTTTTATCTGTAAACAATATCCATACATAGTATTTTGTATTATGTGTGGTACGTGAAAATCTAATATATGGCTACAAGGTAATCAGTAAATCTGAGAAGGCAAATTTACAGTTACTTAAGGGCCTACCCTTTTTTTGTTCTGAGTTTTGATTTAATTCTGAATGCTAATTTTTTTTCTTACATCAGAGAGCCCACTGACAAACTTTATTTTCCTTTAGGAGAAGAACTCTCCCTTGGGGAGTTTAAAACAAAACGTTATGCATTTAAGATACACATTTGCAACTAGATTAACAAGATGACATCAATTGTGTGTGGATAGTTCAAATAGTTTTTAATGACACTTCCCAGCACAACCCTTGCGTTTAATATACAAGCCTTAAAATAAAATAACCCTGTTTCTCTCCCCCATGCCCTCTGCCTCCGTTGCTTTTTAAATGTATTTTGCTGAAGGAGAAGGGAGTTTATTTTGTTTGGGTTTTCTCGGTTTTGTTTTTCTGAAAAGGCACCACACTGGCAAGAGGAAGTGGCAGCCAGGCAAGCAGGCTCCCTGTGCACCGCGAGTATCTCATTTAGTTTGGTTAGGCAAAATCGCTTCCTCTCCCTTCCCCTCCCCTTCCCCCTTTTTGGGCAGCTGTCCCACCGGGCAGCCCTCTCCCCTCCCTTCCTGACAAAAAGCAAAGGCCGATGTGATGAAACCACAATAAAAGTGCCCTGCCAACCAGCCTCCTAAATAATGGCCGGTGGTACGTACCAGCAGCCAGTCCGCAGGTTCGCCAGCCTGGCCCAGGTCCCTCTCTCCATTCGCTCTCTCTTTTCTTTACAGTGATAATTATGGCTCGAGTGTGTCTTTTTAATAATTACTGCAGACATTCAACCCTGATCTGCTGTCATCGGAGTCTACTTCCTTCCGTCCCCATGTTATGATGTGTCTGGTACCTGCTCAGTTACAATGACTTTTTCCCTTCAATTTACCACACTACGCAGTTGGCAGATAAAAATGCTATAAACAGGAATCTGAAAGCAAAACAAAACAATTAAAAACATTTCTTGTTACTGCTGAAAAATGACCTTTACGTGCTGCCCTGTCCTCCTTCAAGGCATGGTAAACCCGCAAGAAACATTCCCATTAGTAAATCACTATTGGATCATTAAACCTTTTTAAGGCAGTATGTGCTTTACCAAGAGAATGAGGATTACGACACAGCAGTGCCTGCTGCCCACTGACAATCATGGGAACTGACATCAGTAATAAATCCATGAATTATCTGGCTCACTTTGACCGGTTCTCACGCCAGAGCAGCTCCTTTGATGTGACCGTCAAAACCCAAGGATGCCCAATAGCAGTAGCCACCGACGAAACAATAGAGAAGTAATAATTCAATATAAATATGTAAAACCTCCTTCCCCATATGCCCAGCTTTTGCAGTGGGGCATTTCTTTGCCTGTGGATGAAATTGGAGACAAAAAAGATAAATAAAGCCCTTGTATTTTCTGTGAATAACCCTTTAAGAGAAGAAAAGCTGGGCACATTAGAGAGAAATTTTTTGGCCATCATTGATGTGCATGATTTTTTCAGCCAAAGGGGGTTTCCCTGTTCCTTTTTTAAAGCAGTTGTATGGTTCAGAAGCAACATTCACTTAAGGACTGATCCTGCAGAGGGACTAAGGACATAAGCAGCCATATTAAAAGGAAGTATTCACTTCAGTGGGACTATTCATGTGAATAAAGTTATTCATGCTTTTAATCCCTTGCAGAACCAAAACCTCAAAGGATACATTCTCATTTGTCTGATTTGCAAAATATTTAGGTGTCAAGCTCCCTTTGATTTTCTGTGATGTTTAGACAGGTCAGAAATACGATTGCCAGCTTCTCAGCTGCCCACCTGTAAAGTGGGGATAGCATTATTTAGTTTCTCTTGTCCTTGCTCTTGCCTATTTAGATCTCAGTCCCTGGGGCAGAGATTGCCCCAACTGCATGTGCATATTGTGAGCATCCCTAGCTACGGTCTCTGGCCCTTACTCTAAGGCTCCTGTTAATAGAAAATAGTAGCTGTCCTAGATGCAAGATGCTAGTGAGGGGATCAAATTTCTGATGGTATAGTAGATGGCATGGAAGAAAAATCCCCTTCAAATTAGATGACCCCAGGAGAAGCAGAATTTACTACATTATTTTTATCTATTCATTTTTTTATTCCTAAAGCAGGATCCACAGAGTAGATTGTAGGTGCGAAAGACTTTAAGATGCCTGGTTTTCAAAAACACTGAGTAGCTGTGACTGCACCAGCATGACCAGAATGAATAAGCAGGGGACACAGCTTGTGGGTGTGTTGTGCTGAGCTGTCACAGGGGAATTGCTGCCGCTCGGGGTGAGCCGACTCTCGCCTCGCCGTAGGCAGGCGGCTGCTCACTCCCACTCCCTTTGGTGTGTTTGTCTCGCGCTGCAGAAAGTTTCTGACTCCAGGCGGCCCAGCAGTTCAGTACAGTCATCGAGAAAACAGACAAATGGGGGCTGATAAGGGCTTCCTCTACATTTCTACGTTTCTAAAGAAGTGTGGCAGCACGGCATGTTGCAATGAGCTATGCCACGTCGCGCACTGCCTCTAGACACAGCGAGAGCCACCAGCAGCTCTGTTCACTCATTTCTTTGTGAAACACAAGCTTGGGACAGGTTGCGGCAAGCAACCCAAACATGAATACTTAGCATGTGGGTTTTGCTTGCACATGAGCTCTCACTGTGACCCTTGCAGAAGGCAGGTAATTCATGGCGATAGGGACTTGTGCTGTCACGCGTGCTTCATCCTCAGCTCCAATACATTTGCTTAATGAAACATCAGTGCAGTAATGCTGGCGGGATGAAAACCACCTGGCAGAATATATCAAGACACTCTATTTTGATTCATCCAGGACCCCTACCCAAACAAATCTCAAACCGAAACTCTCTACCCAGGTTGGGCTAGAGGGGGAACAAACTGAAGGTTATATGCTGCAAAACTTCATCCTGTTGTAATTAGACAGGCGGCCTCATATCTTAACAGAGGGAAAATCATCCCTGTTTCTTCATTTATTTTGCCAGATCTCTTGTGCTGAATTGTCATCTATGCAATATGATTAATGCAATTAATGCAATACTGAATTGTCATTTATGTCAAAAAAATCCTTGTAAGGGATTCTGCGACCGCTCTGGGTGTCCAGGCTCGCACAGCAGCTCTCAGCGGCAGAGGTGCAGAAGGCACCCTGCCATGGTCACACACCACCAGCTGTATCAGACTCGCCGGGGTCACCGCTATCCCAGGTCACACGCACCACCACAAGCCAGAGCACATGCTGCAGTATCTATTTTTCATTTGTTGTTATTTTTCTGCTTTGAGGGGAAGTAGGCACCTTCCAGGTCTGTTTTTCTGCGAGCTAGTCAAAGATTAGCCACAGCATAAGGCATCATCAATATAGTTTGCTAAAATGTGATTAATCAACAGAGCACATGAGGAACAAGGCATGGAAGAGCAGAAGGTCATGACTGACTGACTACAAGGCAGTTATAAAAGGGGTCTAGAAAACAGATTTTCAACATGCAAGTGAAAAAGTTCAGGCATTTAAAAGGATCGGAGCTTTCATAATTTCATGATTAGAGAACTTCTTAATAAGACATGGCAATTGCTCCTGTTAAAGAACTTGCTAGAAAACGGTCCTCAGAGAGTATTATCTAGATCTGTATTTAGCAATTAAATCATCATTTGACTTTCATTACCATCATCTTAAATAAAATGCCAAGTTTTGGATAAAATTATCTCTCTTAAAATACAATTCAGAATACATTTTCCAAACATAGTTCTCAAGCAAAAGTCATAGTTGGATTGGAAATGAGGTTTGCTATTTCTTTTAGTTTATCTTCCTGTCCCAGGTATTCTATATCAGATCTTCTGTGCCTAGAAAAAGAGACTTACAGTTACTTTTTAAAAAAATAGCATTTTATAGGAATATTGAGGAGAGGGAATAGGAGGAGGAAAAAAAAAAACCAACAAGTCAACAAGTCTGGAGAAGGGATTGTGTGCCCGAAAACAACTTTTTTTTTGCCCTTTTCACCTTCATCAGTTTATCTAATAAACACTTTGCCTTGCTTGTATGCATTGGCTCCCACGGCTACAACAGCCTCCTCCTAATGCCCAGGCTGCTCCCATGGTCTGCTAACCTTGGGAGCTGGTGGTGCAGAGGAGCAAGAAGCCCATCTTCCCTCTCTCCTGCCCAGCTGATGGTGGCAGCCAGCTCACCAGGGATGCACAAACTCTGGTTCCCTCCTCTGCCCCGGTGCAGACTTTCTGCACCATCTTCAGTTCAAAATCGACAGGTAAAATGGAGATGCCACTGTCCTCTTCAAGTGGCTGCGAGGCTGAACGCCCTGAGGGCCACGTGGATCTTCATCACTCTAGTAACAGTATATATAATCAATATACAAATTCCCTAGATAAACCGAAGTGTAGAAGAATCTGCAGCATGCTCCTGGTAATCCTTTGTAACATCTCTTTTGTAAACGATACATCAAGGCTGTTTAAAAGATGTGTAAAGCTTACACATACACTCTTACACTTAAGAAAACATGTTGCTTGCGATTTGGCTTAGTAACAGCTTCATCTGTACCTAAAGTAGGTTTGACCAACAAATGCAAAGCCTTCATTACTTCATAGCTCATTAGAATTAAACAGATAGTGTTAACATTTGAAATTAAATTGGAAATCTTTTAAATAGCAACCAGGCTGAGAGAATGAGAGTAAGCGGAAGACATGCGACTAGGATGCCACCTTGTGGTATATGAAAATGATCTTTTTATCAATAAGCAGAGATTAGTTTTCCTTTAGAGGGTAGAACAATGTTTTACCTCAGTGTTTATTTCCACAATAAAAACAAAAAAAAGTGGATAAACTGCCACCTGAATTTCATGGGTACAAAATAAATCCAATGAATACATAATCAGTTAAAAATGTCCTTCAGACATGCAATATGAGGACAAGCAGAAAATATGTCTTCGGAAAAAAAGCTGGCAGTATTCAATTTTTAATTATCCTATTCATTTTCAAAGTCATGCAAAGTTTTATGTTCATTCACAGACAAAATATTAAATATAAGTTTGGAAAAACTTAAGAGGCAGAATTAATATAATGCTATAACTTTAAAGAGACAGACAGAAAGAAAAGTTAATGCCAGAGATATAAAATTAAGTTTGTATGTGAAAGCACCTATCCCACAAATTTTCCAAGAAAGTATAAAAAGTAAGAGTTAAGAGTCTTAACCAGATACTCAGCTGCTAGTTTAAGTGGATCTATAGTAAAGGTGTTGTTTTGCTTACCTCTCTTTTTTTATTTCTACCGCACTGTGATCCCATCAACCCAGCTCTGAGATGGAAGGCACCAGAACAAGCTTTTGAGGAAAAACATAAATGAAAGAAAAATATCTGAATGTCTCTAAAAACACTTGAAATCCAGTATCTCAGAATATATCATAGTTGGGAACAAATTCAGCTACACTTTGAGAATGTGACACTTCAAATAACAAAAACCTCATATTGATCTTATATTTGATTGCACCTCCTGTCCTCTGCAAAAGAGCTCACCTCTTCTGGGACATTAGTGTAACAGTGTTGTGAGTTACTTCTTATTTAAAACAACAAAAACAACATGAAAGACTCTAACAGAGAGGCCTCTTCCATCTGTTAATAGCAGCAGTCAAACTTTATCTAGCACAGCTGTTTAACCCAAGCTGAAGGTGAGCACTTATCCTGGTGTCTCTTCAATTCAAACCAGAACGCTTTTAATCACTGAAGTGTAACCAGCAAGAGGAAGCATTACCACTCCTTGGCAGGTGGATTTTGTACTTTGTCCAAGTACTTTGGCAAGTTTCAAGCCTTGCATTGTGTCCTTCTTTTCTTTAAGAAAAGACAATTTTTCTTAATATCTAAAGGATGGTGGCCTCCCCTCTCGCTGTTTGCTTTCTGCCTTAAAGCAAAGGAGACCCCTTCTCTTTGCACCCCCTTGATGCTCTTTGTCATAAAAAATATGTTAGAGGACATCGGGAGTTCCTATGAGATGCTCCTATCGAAATTGGAGAGTAGCCCAGGCTGCAATACTCATGAAACACAGCCTGGCGAAGACAGCCAAAGTCATTATTTCCAGTGGGGCTTTCACATCACAGCAAAAAGTCCTCCAGTGTGAAGTGTGGCCTGCCGATATTAAGGAGCTATATGGACCATGCAAGTGCTGTGACATGCTAGTGGCAGCAGGAAGGGTCTATGCTAAGCACAGTCTGCTGAGTGCATTCACACCTGTTTTAAGGGAATTGGAGAGCTTTGCAGTCTGTCTAAGCTAATTTTATTGTGACTGGTACTTCTTGTCTTAACTGTGGCAGGCACTGTCCAACATGAGAGAAGAGGTCCTCCCACTGCCCCCTCTCTTGTCCCACAGGTCATGGGCGGAGGGGGGGGAATTATGCCCCGACTGACGATGGGAGGAAAGAGGGGAGCAGCTCTTGCCAGAGCCAAGATCCATGTTTGGGTCCACAGCTGAGGTGCCCAGTTACAGGAAAGAGCTGGGCTTGGACCCACCATGGAGCTGGGCCCAGCCCCACCGCGGAGCTGGGCTCAGACACACCACGGAGCTGGGCTCACACCCAGCACGGAGCTGGGCTTGGCCCCACAATGGAGCTGGGCCCAGCCCCACCATGGAACTGGGCTCGGCCTCACAATGGAGCTGGGCTTGGACCCACAATGGAGCTGGTTGACGGCTTTGTAACAGGAGGGCGGGAGGATGGGAGACAGAAGCCGATGAAAAGGCTCTGCAAAAAGAAGGAGTCTGCAAACAATCACCTTCCTAACCAGGTGCCCACCCTGCTGATGCCTGTGGCCCAGGGCTGCTGCACCCTGGCAGCCCCTCTGGGTAGGCATTGCTCAGCAGCACGATACTGACTCCTAGGAACCCAAACAGTAGGAATCGAGTGTCCAGAATCAGTTTTATGACAGCTGGACCTCCAGACAGAGGATACACCTGGTCAGGCTTCCCCTGCCTGCCCATATGTGCACATGGAGTTAAGACTGCAAATCTCCTTCACACGAGTCATTTAAAACGCAAAGTGTGCATTAAAGCTTGCTGCTCGGCAAACGACGCCTCCTTGCTTGCACAAGAGTCGGCCAGATGCTCTTTGAACTGGAAAAGCAGAAGGAGAAGGACAGAGAGAATTTTAAAAACCAAGCGGAGGTCATTAAGAAAAGAAAAAAAACAATTCCCTGACCGGGAATCGAACCCGGGCCGCGGCGGTGAGAGCGCCGAATCCTAACCACTAGACCACCAGGGATATCTATAATACATTTCCCAGCGTTTGCTAAACAGCTTTTAGCAGGCGCACCCCGCCCCTAGCGTAATTCTGTTCCTTGCGTATGGCTATGCCCCCCCCCCGCGTCCCGCCTTCCTTCTGCCTCCCCCCCCTTTCCGGACAGTACCAAGCCCCGGAGGTAGGAATGGATAGGGGAGGGACGTTCCATTCTGTCCCACCGAAGGGGGGCGGCGGCGGGGGGCGCGTCACGCCAGACGGCAGAGAGCTGCGAAGGCGGCGGGGGCGTGGGGCGAGATGGCGGCGGCGCGGATCCCGGGGTGGAGGAGGGCGCGGCGGCCCGCCACGCCGGGCCGCGAGGGCGGCCGGCCGCTAGCTCCGCGGGGTGCGGAGCGGCAGCGGGGAGAGGCGCCCCGCAGGGCGCCGAGAGGAGGCGACTGGGCCGTCCCGGGGCGGCCGCGGCCGCTGAAACGCCCGATAATTAACGTGTGCTTCACAAGAATGGGCTCGCTTATTTATTTATTTATATTTATACACCATTTATGCCCGTGCTGTTTCACGGGGCATGCGGCAGCTGGTGGTGGCCACACGTCTGCGGTGGCTTTTATTTACTCCAAGCTCCCTGTGCCGCGTTTAGTGTATTTATAATATTCTCAGTGACATCTCGTCCACACTGAACCTGATGGTTTTCCTTAATCTAGGGAAAACCTTACAATGTTGGTAACTGTTCAAAAATACTTACTAAAAAAAAAAAGAGGTTGCAGGGTACCTTGTGCAAAACCAGAGGTGTTTTTTTTTCCTTATTTCATGGTCCGTGTTTATGCTGTTCCTTAAAAGACCATCATCCTGCGGGATGTTTAAGGTCTTGCCTGCACCGTGCTCCGGGATACAAATCCAGGGCAGCCATTCCCGGAGGGTGGAAGAAAGGCGGCGCGTGTGCTGAGCCACCTTTCCGCCGTTCCGTTTAGTTGTTCCTCAGGTCCGGCAGGCCCTGGAAACGAAAAGGTTGCAAATTCCCGGTATTTCCATCTTTGGCCTAGAGGCAAAAGGTGATCAAAACACCTGCTAAGTGCAAATCTGTGGAGCCACGGAAGGAAACCAGATTAGCAGTTCACTTACCCTGCTTTGCCAGGACTTTCTTATCTGATAGATAAGAATCTGTGACTTTTCTTGTTTTGGTAACGTTTCTGTGAGAGGAGTGAAAGCTCTGCTGTAGATACAGGTGACCTCTGCTTAAGCTTTTTTTTTATTGTGTTATGCTGATTTCATAAGCAAATCTGTAAGCTATACTAGCAAAAGTAATTTTCTCTATGTAAGCAGGGTCCGTAATATGAGGGTTTGCTCTATACAAGCAAATCTTCACTTCTCAAATTCTCTGACTCTGAAATTAATTATATAAGAAACCTTTTCCATATTAAAATAGATCAGCTTCAGACTCTATGCTTGTGGATTCTGCAAATATGACTTAGCTTATCTTAAAGGCTTTGGAGTCTGAAAGCAAAGGAAAGGAACCCGTGTTTCCTCAGGGATGTGCTCAGGAGTTTTGGGTGTATGGTTTCCCTGTCTTATCAGAGTCCCTGTTGAGTCAACTGTTCGTTTCATCCAAAACTTCTCACAGTTTGCAGACTTGAACAGAAGGTGTGTTTTGTTTGAAATGAAGATTTTTTTTTTGTCCAAATTGATTGATTTTAGTGTGCAACAATGTAGATCTCTTATAAAATGTAAGGCTAGAAGCTGGCGCTATTAGATAGTCAGATGTTCTGTATACTGTAAGCACTGTGCGCCACGTGTATATTGATAACAGCTTCTTTGGTTAGAGCAAGGCATTTCAGTCCTTGAGGAGACACCGCTGTGGAGCACTGCAGGTAGGGAACAGTACAGACTGATGTGCCACCAGGGCCCGAGTCCCATGCAAAGATGGGGAATTGGTTAGATGAGAGAGCTGCACCTGAACCCAGCAGGCAACTTGTGCCCTTTGCTGTAGAGAAAGGCAAAGTGGGACCCAGTTACCTGCAAATCTGAGCTGAGGGAAAATTTCTCTGCAAATATAGATCATTTTGACTCCAGAACCTGTGAGGAAATCTCACCAACTAAATGTTAAGGTAGGTCGACCCTGCAAACAGAGCTAGCTTTAAATGAGTTTATATGCTTAATAACTCCATGCTATCATGCCTAACAGCATAGGCTACCCCCCACAGAGTGTTGACTTAGCCTCTCAAGTGGGTTTTGGAGGGGGGGGCTGAATTCTCTGCTTCCATGGCTGTGTTGCTAGCAGTACTTGAGACAGCTAGTTTAAAACCAGGGCTGGTCCACCAGAGCTGCGTTTCCAGTGTTGAAGACTTGCATTACAAAAGGGTCGTAATCACTGTTGTGGTGTTTGTTCTTAGAGCGCATCCCTGCTGCGATACCTCAGAGGAAAAAAACGGTGATTCCCCTGACTCCTGAGCTGCCCCAGTGACAGAGACAAAATATTCCCCCTAGGCAATTTCAGAAAAGTAGCTGGGACTATGAAATATGAGATCTCCTGGCTGATAGCAGCAGAGTAGGCAAACTTGTTTTTTTCCATGTTTTAGGAAACTGCTAAATGCAGAGATAGATCACTCTTGCTCTGTTATGCTTCACAATTAGCAAGTTATTTTCAGAATAGGTAACGTATGGTGTTACATTTCTATTTACCCATGGAAGGGTTCTTAATTACAGCCACAAGGGCAATAAAAACTAATGTATGTAGCAGAGAAGATTTACTGAAACAAGGAATCCTTTCCTGGATATGAGCCCTGGTTGCAGTGGTGAGAGGGCTGGCCATGGACCACCAGGGGGGCAGCATTCAGAGTCATGTGCTGTCTGGTTATTTTGAGAAATACCTTTCTTTTCCACACAAGTCATTTGCACTGACAAAAGGTTATGCCTCTTCCCTGGCTTGCTCTGTCTAGAGGGAGAAACCCATCAGTGAAACTGTCAGCGATTCAGCCTCCTGCCAGCGCAGAAGCAGCCCGTGCCAGTGCCTGCATCCTTGCAATGCTCGCTGGAGAGGAATGATCTTCCCGAAGGCACCAGGGGAGGAACGTAGGCGGCTGATGTTTCTTTTCGCTCATCGGAACGAAATGGCTGTGTGTCGCTAAAACCAAGTGAGTAGCACTCCAGCCTTAGAGGCAAGGCACCCCAGCTTTCAGAGTTAGGTACCCAGAGTTGAATTTTGGAACCTGAAAAATCAGAGCACTTACTTTTTAGGTAAGCTGTAAAGCAGCATACAATTAACTTGTCTGTTCCATATGAATATATTGTATGTTATTATTACTTCAGTTTGCCATGTTAATTGATGTGTGACAGTAGGCTTACCAGGTAAAAAAGAGAAAGCATAACATCAAAGTAAAGTGCTAATTTACTCAAACTATTTTATCTGGATGTCTTTTTGCTATATTATGGTAAGTAGGAACTGTCTTTATTACCTGGAATACCCACTTCAGTAGTAGTGAAAATCCTTGATTTGCACAGAAGCTGTAAATGATATTTATAATTATGTATAATGTGTGCATTCATCATTCCTCTTTTCCCCGAACAATGTATCAGCTTTTCTTCTTTCAGTTAGCCTGGTTTAAAATGTACATAATTCTGTTTTTAAGGAGGTGGAGAGGGAGGGGTGGGAAGGAAAAGACGATGCACAGTCTTTTGCTGTTTTGTGATTAGTTTCTATGTATAGTCAGAATGGTTACATCACTGTTAGACTATAATAATTTTCTGGAAAAAAATACCATTGTAGTTTATATTTATTATAGGTGTTTGTAGCATAAAAGTGTTTTTGTGGAAAGGATTGAAGGAAAATCATCAAAAGGCGTTGTCCAAACGGTACAGCAGTTTATACACTCCATGCTCAAATACCATGTTACAAGCTGTAAGGTGACTGGCTCTGTCTTCTTGTAGTTTTGTTTAAACAGAGCTAGGGGGCAGTATGTGAGAATTTGCAGTGTCATTTCTTAAAATTATGTAGACTAGATATTTACTATTTACAGAAAATTCTTTAAAGATTCAGAAGAAAAAGGGGAGAGAAAATCACCTACAATATTTGCATAAATAATTTTTAAAGTTCTACTGTTATTTTCCATGATCTTCCCCTCTTCCCCAACACTGTATTTGATCCAGGAATAACTGTGTCAGCTTTTCCTCTTATACTGTGTTAAAATACATATGATTCTGGGGTTTGGGGGAAAGTATAGCGGGGGGGGGAGGGGAGAGGGTGCTTCATCAAGTGTCCACTGAGCTCAGTTGAAACAAATATGATTCTTTTTATTATCTCCTCATGTATCTGAACAAAATCCTTTTCTTTTGCAATCTTTCTGCAGAGCGTTTTGGAAGCAACTTCTGGATTGCTCTACTAGACAGTAGAAAGTGGTGAACAGAATCAATTATTAGGAGAAAACTTCTTATAAAAGTTTCAAGTTCTAGTCTGTCTCTTTTTGATGAAACTTGTACAAATTTTCAATACTCTGTTTATCAAATTGAGTTAAATTTAGCCAATCAGTTCAAAGTTATGTTTTTTTCTGGGAGACTCACAAAATCTCTCATTACATAAAGCTAAGAAAACAGGCTAAAAATAGCAATGAGTTGTTATAGAAGTCAGCCCCAAGCAGAGCCTCAATTATGCATAAAAGCCTGCCTGTATGAAATGTACTTTATGGCTATTTTTGAGTGAATAATTGGAAAAAACAGAATGATTACTAATGGGAAGAGAACTTTATTTTTATATCTTTTCGAAACTGGACTGTTACAGCATTCAGGCTCAGCAATGTAATCTTTTACTGCAGGTTGTCTTTAATAAATAAATGTTATGGTAACAGGTGCAGATGTTTAAAACAATTACATAAGCCATACATGAACAATACTTTTTTTTTCTGATATTAGTGTAATCCTGTCTGTGTGCAGGTCATATGCTTACTTTCAGTACTCATGGCAGAAGGGAAAAATCTACAGTTTTAGCCTCTGTAATGTATGCCGTTCTGTTAATATAAACTAAAATAAGTATTCAGCAGGAAATCAAAACCCATTCAAATACTGCACGTTAGCGTCCCACGTCTGTTCTATCTTTCATGTGTTATGTATGTGAGTGTGTGTGAGAAATCTTTTTCTAGGGTCAAAAACACAATTTCAAAGTGATTAAAAAAGCAATCCTGCATTTTTCTCTCCTTCAAAATAGTGCAATCAGTGATAAAACAAATTTGCCCAATTCTGAAATGAATGAACCAGACGGATTTAAGATTTTCTTAGGTAAAGATATTCCAAGCATTTATGTCATGAAGACTGTGAGTTAAACAATGTTAGATCATTTGTATTCAAATGAATTGCCACAAGAACGTATTTCCACAGGAACAAGAAAACCATTCACCTTGTCCTCTATCTTCTATGGTAGAGAGAGACCAAAACCGAATTTCATTTTAAAGGTTTTATTTCAAAAGTGATGTGTATATCACATTCATTATTGTAGCAGATAGTCAGGCACTACCTCTTACTTCCAGACTCAGTAAAACAACATGGAGTATTAGACCTCAGGCACTCTCACAGTTTCCTCCACTGACACAGACTGCGTGGGCTGAACTCCAGGCAGTATCCCACAGCGCTGCAACCAGAACTTGCAGGATGCTTCTGTTCCAGTCTTGGGGTGCTTCTGCAGCTGCTGTGACGAGAGTTTGAGCGATTTCCTCCCAGTGCCAGGAGGCTTGACTGTGCATTTGAAATGCCTGAGGCAATCTAAATACTGAAAAGAAATGTGGAGCTACTTTATCTACGATGTGGAATCTATACATTGTCTTCACAGAGTTTTCTATGAAGTACATTTTAATGCTACAGGTGAGATGCATGGAATAATGATGGGTAGTAAACTTGTACGGCAAGAAAGAGACAGCTTTTCCTGGAGCTAATATAAGGTGTTAGTCACTGTCATTGTCATTTAAGTTCAGTTAAGAGATAAGCAGGTTTTCCACCACTTTGTTGGACAGGGCTGCGTCTCTTCCACTGAAATTTGGCAAATCCAGAAGAAGTCAGGGGAGATGTAATATCTTAGGTCTTCAGATTTTTTCTTTTCTTACAATTTTTGTTATCTAAGCAGTGCCTAAGGAGTAACTGAGAGCAAGGCCCCACTATTCTCTGTTCTGTTAGAGAATCCTTGTGCCAGTGAGGTTTTTGAGTTTTTTAACCAAAGTAACTTTGGGTTTGCCCATCGTTTTTGCCTAGGTAATAATGTAGATATAAAATGTAGTAGCTTCACTATGCTATCAAAATATATGCTAAGCAAGAGGATCTGTTTTAAAGAAAAACTGCACCTTGTAAAAATAAGACAAACAGTTAAAAAAAAAAAAAGTGATACAAACTTAGCATGTCTAATGTGGAGCAGTCCAGCTTCATCCAGAAGTGAGTATTTCGACACTGTAGACTGGCTGTAGTAGAGAACTACATGAGTAAGGATAGAAAGCTGCTTTTTTCTGGCTTCTTATAACTTTTTGTATAACTTACTATTCCACTTTCCTGTAAAAGCAGGCTTAAAATTATATATAGGTATTAGCAAAAGTGTTACAAATCTTTTAGTGTTTGTGTAGCATTTTTAGGTCTAAAATGAAGTACAGTGTTTTAAAACATCATTTTTAGCTGGAAGTACAGGGGCAAATGTAGTAGAGAAGCAAAGACAGTTATTGCCCCAGTTATTGACACTGAGTGGTAGAAAGCAAATCCTGTGAGTAGGGTAATGGTGGTGGGAGATGGCTGCATGTCCTTATTAGAGTTGTATTCAGTCTTGAAATCTACGCATCTATGTTTTGAAATGGATCTTTAAATAGTTGTTAGATTAAAAAATGATAAGCCTATGACAGATACCCATTACTAAAAATTAAAACGTGTTTGATTTGATAATAACTGCTAAGAAAAAAAAGATCCTTATCTTGAGATACCTGCACACCTCTTGATATTTTTTCTGTACGCTTTTAGCATGTGTACGTATATGTGTATATATACACCTTGCGTGTGTGTATTTATGCCCATCTTCAGGCTTTTGTCTTGCGGCATTTGGGATTTGATGGTGTTACAATGCCTTAGGCCTTTCCCTAGGCTTTCCAGTTTTTCAGAGCTGGTTACTTACTGCAGGAGCAAATAGAAAGCTGGATAGCTGCAAAGATTTAGAGGGCTTACCCAGCATTATTTTAGGTAAGGAAATAGAGCTGCTGATAAATGTGGTGGGTTTTGTTTGGGGGGTCTGCTGTGTGGGGGGGTTGGTGGTGAAGAAACACGCAGGCTGGGAGTGTGGAAACAGAGAACAAAGTTCTCAAGCGTTTCAGTTTCCTGCTAACCTACAGGCTTTTGGTTAACCTCAGTTTTCAGAAGTGGTTTTGTTTCATTTTAGTGCTATCCTTAACAAAACTTAATAGAGGCAAGGAGTAAAGCTTGGAGTTTATCAGGAAATATGTAATATTTCGTGCTTTTTGGGGGGGCGGAGGAGGGGCTCCAAAGAAAGACCCTTCCGTCACGCAGGGCTGCCTCGCACTGACGTGGGGGGGGCAGAGGGGGAGGGTGCCCCATCCTCCGCGAAGCAGTCAGGGAGCAATGTATCCCTCGGGCCCCACGTAATATTCAGATGCGGCCCCGCTTGCGCGTACGCGAGCCAGGCGAGCCGCCTCCCTCCGCCGGCCCCCGCCGGGGCGCCCCGGAGCGCCGGCACGGGTAAGCGCCGCGCCGGGGCCGGGGCCGGGCGCGGAGCCCCCGAGCATGCCCGCCCGCCCGCTCCGCAGGTGCGCGGGGCCGGGCAGCGGCAGCCCCCCTCGCCCCCTCCCTGGCGCAGCCGCCCGCGGGGCGTTTCTGCAGGGTGTCGCGGAGGAGGATGCCTTATTTTCCTGTTTGCGCTGGTGCCGACGGGAGGGAGCGGAGCGGCCTCGCGGGCCGGGCCCTGGAGGCTGCGGGCGGCCAGGCGCTGCGCGGCGGCGCGTCTGCGGTTGCAGCGCGTTTGCAGCGCGTTTGCTGGTGGCCGCGGTGTTTAACGGGGAGGGGGGGCGAGGGAGGTCTGCGGCTACGCCGTGTTTACGTGTGGCTTTCGGGGGAGGATTTATTCCGTGCTTGGAGGAGGAAGAGGCGGCGACGTGCGGATCCGGAGGGCCAAGTGCGGGAGCGCAGGGCCGGCCCGCGGTGGGTCCTGCCCCCACGGCCCGGCCCGGCCCCGCGGGGGCTCCGCGGCGCGGTGGGTGCGCGCTGCGGCGCCGCGCCGGAGCACCAGCCGTCCGCGGCGGCGGCGGCGGCTTCGCGGCTGGTCCTGCGTTACTGGGGGAAGCCGGCTGCCTGCTCGCTTGTTTACAACAGCGGCCGGGGCTGCAGGACGAGCGCGGCTAGGGAGGTGAGGGGCATTGCCGCTTTCAGCTTTTTGGGGCCTTTTTTTTCATGGTTGCGAGCGCGCGGGTTGCTGCAGAGCGGCTCTAAGCATTTGTCTGCAAGGGACAGATCCGCTGCGTGTTTCGGATGCAAGTGACGGTGCCCGAGGATTTAAGCCTGCGAACCTGGACCTGTTATTTTCTTAAGCAGCTGATGTATTTGAATGGCTTGTTATCTTGGCCTTCGGGTTTTTAAATCCAATTCCGCCCTCCCCCCGCCCCGGGTCTTGGACGATTTTCTGGAGAGTTCCAACCTTTTCTATATAAATTTGTTGTCTCAGATTATCATGACTAAGTGCTTTTGGGCGCGGAAGGTGTGGTAGGCACCGATCTCGCCTGTGATCTGTGCGGCAGGCTTTCTTTGCTGCGTTTGGGCATATCTTCATACGCTATTTCAGAGTCATTTGGGGGGTTGGAAGGGTTTGCCTGCGTGTTGATGATGTGTTTGCAGTATTATGGTGCTAAAGGATGCAGTAACTGTTCATCCTCTAGGTGATGAAATAAGATGATGAACACTTATACCCAATAATATACTAATATGCTTTTATTGTGTGTTTACTTTATGTGCCACAATTATTGTGTTTCCGGTAAGTCATCATACATTTTTGTATTAATGTATAATGGTGGACTTTTAAGATGGATAGTAACTCACTAATTGATTGTGGCTTGCCTCAAGCTGCTGTGACCCAGATTAAAGGCCTGTATTTGGATGAGACTTAAAATGCATGTTGAAGAACTCTCAGCCTATTGCAGAAACAAGTATTTGCATAGTTTGGAAATTCAGTTAATGCTAGTACTGTTTTATATATGTATACAAACATGCTTTAGAAAATTAATGCAAATAAGTACCTATATAGTTTCTGGATGAGAATTATTTTAGCAGGAATATAGATCTTTAAACCAAGATTAAAAAATACATAAATTTTTTGGGGTTTAGGCTGCTTTGTCTTTCATTTTTCTCTTTACCTGGAAAATGTCCATAAATATCCACAAAATATTCTGAAGGACCTAAACATGTAACTTTGGTCTTGTGAATAATTGTATTGAAGTTGATGGGACTGCTTGCAGACATAAAATGCTGTCTGAGAGGCTTTTTTTTTTTTCTTCCCCAACTTCTTTTCCTTTTGGAAGGAAATTCAGTATAATTCAGTACCTTTTTTCCTGTTGCATATTACGTTATAAAAAGAAGCATGTTTATAAGTTTATGGCCACTCTTGGTGGCTTTGATTTATTGTTTCTTCTGCTGAAATGATAAATGATTCTGTTTGGAGTTGAAGTAACCCAAAACTGATGGGAACAATCCTTGCCTTGTTGTGTAGGAATACTTTTTTTTGTTTTGTTTTGTGTATTCAAGATTTTGGAAGATAGGAGCAGAACTGCCTAGGAATTGGCTGCATAAATATTTGGCAAACTTATGGTCATGACCTCTTCAATGGATAGCTTGCAAATGTCATATAGTAGTAGGGAATGTTTCTGTATTCAAAACAAAGGTGAATTTGTTTGGAGAGTGATTTGGATTAGAGAATAACATTACTTCAGAAAGTATAGTAACAAAATTGTGAAAATCCTATAGATAAGTAACTGCAGTCACAGTGACTCTCTTTAGTCACTAGTCTGGGTGAGTGTTTCGAAGGTGGAAATTAGTATAAACCCCTGGAGCATGATCTGACCCAACAAGTTGCTGCTACAAGGTATTTTACCTGTACAAGGTACAGGTATTGCTGCTGCAGTTTTTTTTTTACAAAAGATAAGTATGATGTAAATAGAGAGCAAAGGGAACTCAGTTTCCCTTTGCCTTCAGTAGGCATTGAAGGGAGGCTGGAATACAACTAATGATCAGAAGGGTAAAACTTCCTATCTTGTGCCTGAGTTTTGCCCTTTGTATCAGAGAGTTGCTTAGTAGATGCCAAACACAGCAGTTGTGAAGGACTGACAAATCTCTTCTTCCTCATCATCAGTAAGCCAAACACGTTTAAGGCTTTATGGGCTCGCTCTTGTTTTAGTGAAGTATCCACCTGCTGGCTTAATATTGAGGGTGGAAGTGACGGTCTGCCACTGGGTTAGTTACTTCTTGCTCCTTGTTGTGAAGAGCAAGGCCTCAGGATTTTTTTTTTTTTTTTTCCTCATTGAGGGAGATGCTCTAATTATACTGCTGCCCCAAATGTTTCATGTGGTTTAATATCACTTCTGAAAAAAGACAGTTAACTCTACAGACAGTTAAGAACTGAAGTCAGCATCCAAAGAACTCACTTAGGTGGTCACCTTTGACAAGGAAAAAAAGAGTAGGAGAGCAGTAGAACCAAGTTTTCAGTTGATTTTTTTGAAATCTGAGTAGTTTCTTTATTCCCCTGTGACTTTTTACCTAGCCTGATTCATGAGATAGTGAGGCAGTGACAAAATTCACAGCAAAATGGAAGGATTATATTTCCCTTACAAACATATATATGGGAGTATTTTTTTCCTTTTCTTTGTGAAGCCTTTTGATTGTCAGCAGAAAACTATACTTTGTTCTTGGTCAAAATGTCAAGCGGCTATGCTGCCACTGAAGGCTATCTGTTATGAACTGTTTGCTCTGTTTTGAAGTTGTGAGCATACTGCAGTG
This sequence comes from Apteryx mantelli, assembly GCF_036417845.1. Lineage (NCBI taxonomy): Eukaryota > Metazoa > Chordata > Aves > Apterygiformes > Apterygidae > Apteryx > Apteryx mantelli. The sequence goes on along the minus strand of NC_089980.1, from coordinate 79,816,665 downwards.
GTCCAGGGGTCTTTGATTGTGAATCTGCAACTTATATTCTTCTTCACTACTAGGATAGAGTACTCTCACACATGCGGAGGCTTTGTAGGGTCTGTCAGTAGTTCATGATGGGTTGTGTTACAGAAGCTAGGAATAAATGATGAGAGGGGTGAGTTACTCCAGGTGCGGTGATTTGCTGTCACACCTGTGCCACTCCCAGGCTCTGGCCAAGCTCTGAGAGCTAGTGCCAGTATTTCAGTGTGGCACCATGTAGTGTCCTGGAGATAGTCTTAAATAACTACAGTATTAATAACTTGTAATTGAAACACAGCTTGTCTTGCAGGAATGCTCCTGGTTTTGACTTGGAGCTTTCAATGGATAGAAAATTCATCATAGTCTTAATAAGCCTTTCTAATCATTATTTATTGTGTGTTTTAATGTGTGCAGTGTTTTTTATTTGTATTGCATGCCTCAACTTCCATGTGGTTTTATGGTTTTGTCAGCTAGATTAAGCTAGTCCCTGCTTTCAGTTATTCTGTAGCACACATAGTTAACTTACCTTGGGCCTCTAGTTTGATGCACTGAATGGATTGAATTATATAGATCCTACTAGGATGCCTTTTTTTTTTCTTTTGTTGCCATTTTATGGCTGCTCTTAGTATGTTTTACAGTTTTTCAAGATCCTTTTTGAAATGCAGAGTCTTGACTACACATGATATTCAAATAATGGTAGTATCAACCTTGTTTATGAGAACAGAAAACATCAGAGTTGAGCAAGGAAGTTATGCCTGTTTACACAACCCAGAATTGCATATACTTTTTGTTTACGATGTCAAGTTAGGAATGTTTGTTTATTTCCTTATCCACTGAGTAGGATTTAGAAGCCTTTTTTTAATAGTTATCAATTTCTAGAAGGGAATTTTTCTTCCAGTAGTTTCTCCCAGAAGTGGCTGCTTTTGGGAGCTTCCATTAGTGTTTCCATAGATGTCTGAGAGCCATTTCCCAAAAATCTAAGACTTCGAGGGCAGATTACAAGCTGTCCCAGTGTACCAGTTATGGGAAATCACAGCCTTGTTCTGCAGAAATTCAGTGAGAGCTTCTATTTACTTGAACCCAACCTTATCTTAAAGAAAGGGTAATTTATTCCCTGACTCACTTTCCAACTAAATGTAACCTTTTCTAACAATGCTGTCTCTTTCTGCAGCTATTCTTCTCTGTTTCTTCTGCTTTCTGTACCACATGCCATCTGTCTCACTTTCTGGTTTGTTTTCTATTTAAATACTCTAAATGCAGCTGATAAAAAAGAAGTATGAATATTTATAAATTGTTGCTGCCCCCTTCATCTGGGGGGAACAGGTATGGAGGACTTCCTGCCTGGCTAGGTGGCTCTGTGATTTCAGAAGCTGGTTGGGATCTGCGTAGGGCGTTCCTTGGAGGGGGTGCTACAAGGAGCAGTTAGGTATCGTCAGTGATTCAGCAGTGCTTGCATGTTGTGTCAGCAGTCACTGTGCAAAAAAGTAGGTTAAATAACACAGCGGGTAGCAGTCGTCTATTGTCTCTTGGTTAAGTAATGCCCCGATGTGGTGGCAAGGGCTTTATTTTACCATCAACTTAATAAGTGGCATTTCTGCAATGTTTTTAAGTGGTTGTAGTCATTCCAGATACTCTGGCACTTCTAATAAAGCTGGATGTGATATTTTGTACAGGTTTTTGTAGCTGTACCAAGCCCTGCAAACCTTTGTAGGCCAGAGAATGGCCAAAGCTTTTCCTAACACTTCCTCACGAAGGTTTGGCTGACTCACAGAAGTGCTGAAGAGTTTAGTTAGGTTTGATTGAACCTGGGTAGGCTGAACACATTATGGTGATTTGTATGTTATTTAGAATATATATTTAAAAAATAATTTTCTTCCCCTATAGTACATAAACAATGTTTGACTTTTTTTTTTCCCCATCCTGGCTGCTGACTGAGCACATTCCAGCGAAGCTGCTGAGGACTAAAGGTAGCAGCTCAGGTCTGTCAGGGATAATTTGATTACCTGTATCATGAAATCCAGGCAATTGCATTTGTCCCAGCTCCTAAAACTTTTAACCTGGAGGAGATGTCCAGGAAATGCATGGTGCAAGTCGTCACATCCTCATGACAATGGATAGAGAACCAAACGGGTAAAACTTTAATGCATACTTTGTTATGGAAAACTTTGCTGGACTGTGCCCAGGTATGTCATGAAAGATTGACTTTGTTTGGTATACGCCAGTCACTTGTGCCGATATGGGCCAAATGATTAACAGTGGTGTAACAGCTGATTAATATGGAAAGCTCTCTTGCCACCAAAATGTGAGGGGTCAAATAGCAAGCAGTCTGACTAATCATCGGACTGGTTGGGAGATGAATTATGAACCACAAGAGAAAGACAACGGTGGCTTTTGCGTAGTGCAGTGAATTGTTCTCCAGTCCTTGTGCTTATTATTAGGGGTATGTGTTGGGAGATGGCTAGCATCATTACATTGCTTTACAGAGGTTAGATGAGACTTCGCAGTGTCATCTATGTTTGTCTTCTGCCACAGCCATGCTTAAGGATTGAAATTAAAATCTCCCTTGCTGGGCTACTGCTGATATGCTTCCTCATTGGGGCAAATTTATTTTCTTAAATACAGGAATTCTGGATTCCTTAAAATTGAATCAGTATGAGCCTCTGCCCCTAACTGATCACTCAGTGGATAAACTTAAAAGTGGATCATTTGTTTCAAAAACTACATTTCCCTTTGTAATGCATGATTTCTGTTGTCAGAAGTAACACATGCATTGTCATTAAAAGAGATTAAGGAACTGGAGATTAGGTTTCTGTTCTCCCAGTCTGTTGACACTGTGCACTTGACACTACTGTGGGAGTAGTAAGTTTCACTGTTTTGTCAACTAGCCATGTCCTGTCCTTGTTGTGGTGGTTCCCAGTCCCTAGGCTGAACCTGGCAGATAACAGGCAAGTTTTACAGGAAGAGGGCTGGAGACTGGTCTCAAAAGCAAAGCGGAACAGTCAAAGCACCCTTTATAACATCAGCAAATTGGAGGAGAAATCTCAATAAATACCTCTAGGGCTTTTTGTGTTTTGACCTTTTTTTTTTTAACTACTGCAAATGCTGTTGGAATTCTATTTTTAATTTGTGTTTAAGAAAAAAATATCCATTTGACAGCTTTCTTTTTAAGAGCATGTAAAAATTTTTTTTGAAATCAGGCTGGTTCAAAGTTTTTCATTGTTTCTGGTTTGGGAAGATTCATGAGTCCCATGAAAGCTCTTTCTCCAGGAATTCTGCTTGGATGATAATTTCAAGGAATCCAGAGTCCTCTACAAAAACGGCAGGAAGGATAGCTAACATGAACCCCAGGAAACAACCAGACCTGCTGCAGTGATGCATATTGGAGAGCCTCTTCTGAGCTCGACAAATAGTGAGCTATGGAAAAGCATATTGCAAAGAAAACTGTTCCTAGTCCTTCTGGTCAACCCCGAATGTTTTCCAGATTAAGTTTATGAGAAAAGCAAGAAATGCACATTCAGTTACTTTTTACTCTTCTAGGAAGGAAATGCAGGCCCAGATCATGCAGGGAGTGAAGTACTCTGTGCAGAGCTCCTTGCAGAGCTGGCCTCGCTCCCATAGGAGTGAGGCACATTTGAGGACCACTGTGGGTAGTCCAGGAAAATACCATCAGAAAGCCAAGGAGGTCTACAAAGTGGAAGCCAGCAGAGCTGAAGGGGCCACCTATAACAATAAACCTGATGTTAAGGTGGTTCTGATGATGTGTGTATTTCTTTGTACTTGGGTAACTATAATGTGTTGATGTTATGTGGACCAGTATGATTTTGGATGATGTTAAAGCCCTTACAGGAAGAAAATGGAAAAATAATTTAGGAAATATATTTCTTTGGCAAAATGATTGTCATCTCTCAATAAATGGTAACTGGCCTTTAAAAAAATCACTTTCTCTTTTGGATGTAATTTCTTTTGGCTCTGGATTTTTATTTTGTTTTTTTCTATTTAGTTGTCCCAGTGAAATCAGTGATCAAACTTTGGTGAATGTCACTGAAATCAGGACTTTACCTTCAGCACTGAGTATAGTTTTAACTCTTAACTGCTTTGCTGTCGGCATTATATAGCATTTAGAATAAAAGTTTTTTCTGGTACAATGATTTATAACTGTTTAAGTTTTTTGATTTCTTCTTCATCTCGCATAGCATTTGCTTTGAATTCTTGCTTTTTATTTTTTCCTTAGCCTTTGCAGATTAGCTATTATTGTGAGTATAAATGAATTGTTACACAATTGTGAATTGCATGCTTGCTGTGATGAAAAAGCTGTGGATGATAATTTTCTCACTGAAAGGCCCTAGGATGATGCATTATCTAGCCTTGAAATGCATCTTTCTTTCTGTTTCTCTTCCCTTTTTCTTTTTCGCTCTGGCAAGTTCTGCAAGCAGATACCTCAGAAAAGCTATACTGACCTGTAGAAAGCCAGTGCCATGTACTTATTGCCTGTTCGTTATGTTAGTCCAGCAGTGTATTCTAGATTTGAAGTGTACCTTTTTTATCCTAAATCTTGTAATTGTTATTGATAAGGGCATGTATCTAGGTCTGGGATAATACATTTCCTATGGATAGTGTGTCAGTGCTTTTTAACTGCAAATTGAGAACACATCCAGATTGGTTAGGTGTAAGTGCATTTTCCTCTCTTTATAAAAAGCTTGCATCTCTACTCAGTTTGGACAAATTTTCAGAGGGACTAGGAAAAGGTCTGAATTGCTTTCTGCCAAATTTTTAGTTTTTGACACCAAGCGTGGAAGCACGATAGTCCCTCAGAAAAGAGGCTTTAACATGGACAGAAAAATGTTGTCCTTAACAGGCTAACTGTTTTGGCTGACTTCAACTTGAGGAAGCCCAAGCAATTACTCTGATGTAGCTGTAAACAAGTGAAGACAAAATTTTCTCCTGGAATGTGTTAAGCAGTCTGAAATGCTCACCGTTACCAGCCATGTGAGCGGTAACTTGAAATGAAAGAAAAGTTATTGGCTTTCGTCTTCAGGTCCCAGTTCTGCAACTGGGTACTTACTTATTACAAATATAACTCATATAAGTGAGTAGTCCCTCTGAATGCACTTGATGCTGATGTGGTTCTCCACAAGTACAGAGTTCAGCGACATTGAGTGTCTAGTAATGTAGCTGAAATTTCTTCAGTGAAAATGCAGCACTGGAGGAATTGAAATTATTTGTAAAATTAGGTAAATTTTTGTGATTTTTTTTCTTTTCCTTTGGCCAGCAAAAAGAAAAAGGAATGTTTGCCTCAAAAACACTGAGATACTTTATGCTGGTGCCTTCAATGTAAGATGTTCTGAATTTTAGTTTCAAAGTCAGCTTGCTTTGTTAAACAAGAGTACCACAGTTTAATAATAATTTTTGAAACACTTGAGTTATCTGAAGGTAAAATGTTTGCTGCTATTGTTCTACCAGAAAGTTTCCATGTTTCTGTTCTAATTCAACTCTAATCAACCTTGATTCAAACTTCCTTTTTCCTTTGTTAACCAAGCCCTGAACCATTTCACTGAATGAACGCATCCAGAGTTGAGCAAATAAAGTCCAGATTAGATATGCTGAGGAAAGGATAGCGTATAGCTGGTTTGTATGAACTGGTCATTTGTTCTGGCTTTTCTGTGTACATAGAAATAGCCTCCTTTTTTCTCGCGCTTCCTTCTGAACTGAGAATTTGTTACCCTTCTGAGAACTGGAGAGGGAGGGAAGAAAGAAGGGAGACCAGTGGAGGATAAAAAAAAAAGTGATGATAACAAAAGCAAATGTGACAGTTTATATTTACTTTAAGGCCTTCATTCCACAGATTTTTGGCAAGGACAGCTTTTACAGGCATTAGTGATTAGTTATCTTAAGATGCACAACTGTTCTGTCACTGCAGAGGTGGGTATGTTTTCTCTGACTAGTATTAAGGTTGCTAACCGTATTCATGTGAATAATTTCAAGTAGACTTAGCTCTTCACAAATGGCTAGATCACAGAAAAGCAGAGAAAATCTTACTGGAAAGAAGCAAGTTGTTATTCAGAGAGATTCTGTAGTTATGCAGGTAAATGTAACTGTGCTGTGTTATATGGCAAGGTTGGTTTAGTTTCAGCTAGGAGTTTCTGCCTTCTGTGGCACAAGTTGGCTCTCTACTAGTACAAGGCCAGAAGCTGTGTGTAGTGTTCTACAGGAATCCTGAGATGGAGAAAGGAAAAATGGTAAGATGATAAAGATTTTAAGGATGTTGCAGAAGGGCAAGAGAACTAAGTCATTCTTCATTATGCAGTACCTAAAGGAATTTGCAAGGAGGAATGAAATGATTAGAAACATTGCTGCTTCTAAAACAGACTTCAGACCATGCAGTGGGTAGATGGTACTGTCAAAGCATTGTAATTTTAATGCACCTAACTCTGCAATATCTGAGCACCTGTTAAACCGTGTATGTTGATGTAATATAATGTTGCTTTCAAAGCACTGTAATATAATAAAGATCTCAGGTTAAGGAGTTAAGAAATGCACAGTGAAGGTTTCCAGTGTTAATTCTCCAGGTTACAAACATACAGGATTTTTCTGAACAGTTAAGCTGTTCAATATGTTACTTAATATACAGTGTATGCAATGTGGCACAGTTAAGGTTGCTATGGAAACTTGGCATTTTGGTTCTCTTAACTGTGTTTCAGATAGGAAAACATTTGCATTGCATTACTGTGAGACTCCTTTCTCCCCCTGCACCCCTTTCTCAGCTGCTTTGTTTCTTGGTTGGGAGGTGAGTGAAAGAGGAAAAGCCATAAACTAGGATTTGCATGATCAAGAGCCCTTGCAACCAGGGTTGATTGAAAAAGGGATCTCGAGGTGCGACTTGAAAATAATAATTTTGCTTGTAGTTCTCTCTTGTATCCTGCCCCTCCCCCCCCTTTTTTTTTAATTGAGGAAATATTTTAATGTTAATCAGTTTAGTCTCAGTGGGCTGTTAATTTGAGGCTTTTTTTCCTGAAAACTTCAGCATGGTAGCTACATTTTAATTTAAAAAAAGTTTCCACTAATTTTCACAGCATGATTATGAATTTTGTTGGAAAACCTACTTAACCTGAAAAATATTGACCAGTTCCAATACCTCCCATTAAACTGGTAGAGTTATGCATATTTTAACAATTTCTTGTTGCCTGGCCTTATTCTGTAAAGCATTGAGAAAGTGTTTACTAAATCCTCTTGAGTGCAATGGGAATATTTCAAATACAAACTTAACGTTATGCTTAAGCATTTTGGGAATGGGATCTGCAGTAATTATAAGTAGAAGGTAATTTATTTTGCATGTATTTGGGCCAAGCATTGAGCTGCACCATTATTGTTTGTACTTCTTTAACTGACTCTTCAAAGTAAGAACATTTGTCTCTTTCTACTGTACCTCTAATATATTCATTTTCCATATAAATACCTTTAGTGGATTGGGGAAGAAGGAACAGAGAGGAGAGAGCAAATTTGCTGTGAAACTGAGAACATGTTGGTCTTTTTTAGTCTGTCTCTTATCTTGTGAGTGGTGCCGTAGGTCTCATCATCACTCCCCTTTTAAAGTGTTAAATTATACAGTTGCTGTGGTCCACCAAACTAAATAACTGCAGAAGGCGTTGCCATGCGCAGTTGTAACACCTGTCCTAGCTTTCTGCTTATTTATGGCAGAGTTGGCAGAAGTAAATGCACGCTTGCAATTTAGCTGTCCAGTGCGAAGCCCAGAGCTTTTTCCAGTAGCTGAGCCCGATGGAGGTGGCTTTGAGCTGATATGTTGGGTATAAACTGAAATGCAGGTATAGGATCCCTTCTGCTGACTCTAAGTACCTTATATGGTAATTTTTGGTGAAGGAGCGGTAACAAACAACTGAAGTAGGTGAAAGTGAGAAGGTGAAGGGCAGTAATACTTCAATTTGCAGCAACTGCATGCTGCATGGACATATTTCAACAGCTTGAGAGAGGAGAGCGAAAGCTCAGTGTCTTTGGCTTGGCACTTCTGCTGGCTGAGCTCCGTGTGATCTTGAACGGACACTTGCTGTATATGTCTCTGTAGTGGAGCTGTTGTATAAGGAATTCTGCTTTTTTGCCAGTGCAAGTCCCACTTGAGTCCTGTATAAGCTAATTCATAGGAGCAACTCTGATGTATAGTCAGGCCTGGGATATGTGACACTGTGAATCCGGCGGCCCTTAACAATGTACTGCATATGTGACCTAGGACAATTCTCCTGACTGCTCAGCTGGGAGGGAGGGGAGGTGGCACCAAGCAGTAGGCTGATTTTGTTTGCTGCCTGATTCACTCTCATAGCTTTCCACTTAGGGGGTGCAAGGATGGAGTGACTATCTGTTGGCTTCTTCTGTTGCTTTGCTTGGTTGGGAGGACTTTGTCACATCCCTTAAGAACTCACAGAGAACCCATAAATCATCAGCTCTGGCAATGTCATCGCTGTCTGCATGCATATGTTTTGACAAGGTCAAAACATACCTGTGCAGGCTGTCTTTGAAGTGTTTTTAAAAACAGATCATAAAACTAGGGGTTGTTGCAAGCAAAGAACATGCTGGTGTCAACTGCTAAATAAGCAAAGTAGTCCTAAGGGGATTTTCTAAATGCTAGTAGATGTAGAATGTTCATGAATTTTTATTTTTTTAGAAAACTGCAAGTACTTAGTGTTGTAGTTGAGTGCTACTAAGTACATAGATAAGTCCTTTGTGTGTGTGTGCATGCTCTAAGGTAGGAAAGCAGTGACATTTGTCTTATCCTCTGTGAACATGGCAGACTGCATCCTCCTCTTGTTCTCTGCCCGTGGAACTATGATGCTGTATATCAATTTGGGATCTGATCTCAGAAATGCAATACAAACTGTGGTAGAAACACCATAGTATGTGGTGTAAGCACAGATGATTTCCTTCAAAAGGTGTCCTGAGAAAGACGGGCACAATGGGTAAGCCATTGGGCTGGCGGTTGAGAGATCTATGGTTTTGTCATAACTTTCAGAATGACCACGAGGTCCTTCTGGCTCTCAGTTTCTCATCTGTAAAATGAAAGTAATGTTTTTGTCCAGGACTGTTGAAAGACTTAGTTTATTAAATAAAAATTGCTAAAACTATTGGCATCTCAGAACTAACTGGAACCAGTAGTCTGCAAATTCATGGGTGCTTCCATTGCTTACGTGTGTGGTTTGCTGTACTTCAATATCTACATAATTCATTCTGTTTCTACAAAGGCTAGTGTTTTGCTGCTGCCTTGTATCTTTTTTACAGTATTTGGTAAGAAGAGACCAGTGTTTTCTGTCAACAGTCCATAAAGTGCACAGGATTTGATATTTTGATTTGGCATGTTATGCAAACCTGTACAATGTGAGCCTGAAAGGCTGCTGGCTTCAGAAGACTTGGGCTTGACACTTACTTGAATCGGGATGAATTAAAACAGGGGATGCAAGACAATGAAGTTGTTAGTTCTTTTATAACTTCTATGGGCAAGAAATTCTGCAGCAATGTTCTTAGTGACTAAAAAATAAAAACCTTCCAAAATGGCCTGATTTCAAACAGCACTGCCCTTTCACATTCAGTATTGCATAGCACTCTGCTCATTAATAATTTTCTTCCAAACTGTACTTTTTAACCTGTTTCTTCCTAACAACAACAGTTGAATTATACAATATAATGCATTTATTCCTTATGGAAAATATATTTGGTAGTGTTCAGCTGTCAGAAAGGGAAGATTAAATCTATATATTTTTATTTCTTGACAACTGACATTCATGACTTGGAATTTCTGGTACCTCTTTTGCTTCCTCCTATTTTCTGTGAAACATGATAGCCTGACTTAGTGGTAAAATTCTCCTTCCAAGTAAGCCAGAAGTAATTCAGCTGGGGAGTCTGTTGGAGCTGAATCAATCCTTTGTTATTGTTCTGTTACTTGGGTTCTCATTTATTCTTTTACTCTGGTCATGTGGACAGGCTCTTGCAGATCTAATTAGTGTGTTGAAGGTGATCTAAGCTTAGCCTGTTTTTTTTTTTTTTTCTTTTCCTGTTAGAACAGAACAAAAACACTCAGACCATTAGCTACTACATTTCTATAGTGGGGATAATGACCACCTAAACTATTCCAGCTAAGTCCTCAAGAACAAGAGTGTTGGTTTCCTTTTTGTATCTTCTCTCCAGATCATATCTTTACAGTCCCAGATTTCTGATCATGTTGTTGAGAGCCCACAGCATGGAACAGACACATCAAATCTATCTTTCTCTCCATTTGGAGATCAGGAGATTGTTATGCTGGTTTATGTTTAATCTGAACAAGAAGTCCAGAAATCCCCTCTGTCTTCAAATTCATTTTCAGTCTTTTAACTTTTGCCTTTTGACTGGGGGCTTTTAAGAGCACAGTCTTTTTACAAGAAACATGACAGGTGTAATACTTGAAAGGTCAGTGGAGTTATTCTCATAAAAGAGGGTTATTCATGTAAGCAAAGGTTGAGTGATCAACCCCAACTTCAGCACAGTAGGGAAGCTCTCCTATTTTGGCTTAGAGCTCTTCAGTTATATGTAATGTCCTGGAAACTTTGTAAACATAGAGCTTATTCTCTTTGTAAACATAGAGCTTATTCATGTTTTGGAAATACCCTTACATTTATGTGGTAATTATAATGTAAATATATAATTGAACCCTTTACTATTACACCAAATGAAGTACACTAGTAGAGTACAAAAGCAGTAAAACTTAACCTGGTTAATCTAGTCAGTGAGACATAAATTAACCAAATGCTGTGAAGTTTATCGTTTCTCAAGTAAGGTGCTAATAAACTCTTCAGAGTTGATTAAGTTTCACCAGCTTTGGCTTGTGAAACTTAATTATATGCATCTATATGACCTGGCAGCAAATTAAAATGCTTCTCCTGTTCCATGTTCTCCTGTTTCTGTTGCCTTATACTTAAATGTGTTGTGTGACCCAATACTGCAGCTTTTGTTGGTGTGGGTAACTACTTGAATCTGTGCAGTGCCCTAGAGACTGCTTTGGGCTTTCCAGAGGCACATATAGCAATCCTGAGTGCCTGGTTTCAGAACTAGTTTTCAGAACTAGTACGCTAAAAATACTTTCCCTTAATGTGTGCTTTGTTGTAATTCTACCATTCCTTCCTTTGCGAGCTAGATGCAAATTTTTAATATTGCTTTCAGTGTTATATCTTCTTTCCTTTTTTGGCCCTGATACTGACCTGTTGGTATAATCCTTGCCATCTGTCATGGTGCACTTTTTTAGGGGTCCGAACTGGCGTGTGTACACAGCAGACTTGTTAGAACTGTATGAAGGCGCTCTGTCTGCTTCCCGGTTGCAGGTCTAAGCAGAATCCTTAGTGATGCTTCATGTTCGAAAAAGGCGGGTGGCAACATTTGAATGCTTGTATTGCAGCAGATGATGGTAAGGAAATATGTAGTCATTTGAGCAGATGCATGTCATTTGTCTGTAGTCTCAGAGGCAGAGGTAAAACAGAAGCAAAAATTCAAAACTAATTTTGTGTAAGATGCTACACCAGAGAGCAGGTGCAGGTTACGCAGCAGGCCTAGACAACAGGCTGTTCCACCTACGTAGTGGGGTTTCACTGCTACATTTTTGGCCTGACTGTCTGCTTGGCTGTTCCACCTGGAGTCTTCTATCATATCACCTCGGTCTTTCTGGCTATGGAAAATACGTGTGCAGGCCTCTCACCACCTCTGTTTTCTCTTTGCAGTTTGCACACTGCCACTGTTGCTCACCTTTGGCGACCCCTGCTATGATACAGGATGCTACCCTGGGACTTGGGTTCAATTCATTGCTCCATTACATGCTTTCTGAGAGCATTGAGTGAGCCGTTTAAACCTAGATGCAGAGAGGAATTTAGGCTTTTTATTTTCTTTTGTGGATCTGAGCATTAATTTCTATGCAAGTGCCTGCAGAGCCAAATAAATGTGAGACTGTGCATAGTTTGCATAGCTTGTGTCAGCTTAAATTTTACACAGAAAATAATTGGCTCCTTGACAAATTAGTCTCTTCCCTCATCCTTATTGCTGCTTGTTATCTGTGCTGATTGAATTAGAGTGAGGATGCTTATGTGCGTTGCCCTTCCGTTCTCATTTGACTGTGTGGAGGCACTTCCTGTACTTCAATTCCCCATTTGTGAACTAGAGAATTACAGCATTTTCCTATCTGATCAAAGGTTGAGAGACATTTGCACTACAGGGTCCTAAATATATATAGAGAGAGAATCGCACAGTCTAAAAGGCTTTTTTTTCTCTGTGTGTCTTTCCAGGACTTGTGTGCTTTGAGCATAGATGGCCATCTGTCAAGTCCGTTGAATGTTCTAAAAATAATCAGATACTTCACTGGCTTCTGCATTGCTAGTGCTGTTGGACGTGCCATTGTCCATGTGCGTGGTTTTGGAAAGCAATGCTTGCATTTGAAAGATTGCGGCCGTAGAGCCAGCAGGCAGCAGCTCTGGATGCTTATCCATGGGCGCAGCAAGCAGAGATAATGCTTTGTACCTTGTTGTCGCCTAAGAAAGCAGACTACTTAAACTGAAAGGAGCAATTCTTTGGGCCTGAGAAATGGGAGAGGAGAGAGAAAAACAAGTGAAAACTAGATGAAATTATCAAACTCTTTAGAGGACTTGGGATGCTCTATTCACATATTTGCTTGTTTTTAAATTCCCCTTGGAACCATAGTTCCTTTCCTCCTTGGTTAACCTTACACCTAGGACATCTGCCTCTTCTGCCCCTTTGCGTGTGCCGTGCCTGGGGATTGCCCAAGGGTAAGGGGGGCAGCTGCAGGCAGTGGGTGAGGCAGGGCTGCTGCTGCGAGGTTTCAGGTGACGATGTGGACAGCACAGCTGGAAGCGGCGTTTCTGGAAGTGCTGGAAGCAGTGTTTCTGGAGGTGCTGGGAGAGTGGTTGCCATCACAGTGGTGTGACTCTGCAGTCAGGAGCTCAGTCTGTTCCTGTGAATTTTTGTTTGTTTATTTGTTTGTTTTTTGTGACTTTGCTTTTCTACCCTGGTTGTCAACTCCCGGTATCATCCTCAGTAGCTCCCTGGCAACGTGCCTTAATAGAGGAAGGAGCAAATATCTCCCCCCCTCCTTCAAAAAAAAAATATAAATGAAAAAGCCCAGAGCAATAAGACTAACAGCAAAAAGCATATGGTATGTATATATTTGTATATATTTTGTTCTTGTGTGTGTAATTAGGTGTAATCAGGTGAGGTGTTACCTAACACTGGCTCAGTTTTGAGAGCAACAAATTTTAACAGGTCATTAAATGTATACCTGTCAGGAAGATCTTTCTTCTTGAAATTACCTAATAAAAGAATCTAGCATTGCTGTAGCCATATAATACAAACTTTTCATTGTATGTTACAACTTCAGTTTAGAAGGGAATTGACCGAGCCTGAAATTTTTATAAAATCAGCTCTGTCATCATTTGAACTTGGACAGTGCTCATTTTATATCGAGTATCATATCTGTCTCCCAACATATAAACATCCCCCAAATATATACATTTTTAGTAGCTGGCTGGCATGATTCAAACTTCACCAGAAAGAAGGAACCATGAAACCTAGATTTTTAAACAGCCATTCTAATCACACATCCTTCACAATATTTTAAGGAGTTACTGCTAGTGAAGAGTATCTGGAATTTCTTATTTATTTATGTCCAAGGTAGGGTGGGAGTTTGTTTTATTTTGGTGTAACTTTAAAATGTCACCAATAACCTTTAGAGTAAACATTGCTTTTATTGCTTAAAGACCTAGAAGCTGAAATGGGCCTTTCAAAATACTAGTTTTTGGTAGCAGTTACTGAAGGTTGCTCTGTGATCCTCCTAATTTTCAGGATTTTTTTTTTTTTAAGCTAGTACATGAAAAATTCCGAACAACAAAAGCATAACCTGGAGGTTATGAAGTCTGTGCTCCTAATCATTTTGCTTTTTCTAGTAGTGCTGAAAGAAAGCATTTTCAAAGTACAATTTTCAGTCTTAAATATGCCTTCCTAGAACAGCTCTTTTCTTTCTTCTAAGAAAGTGAGCTAAATAAGTTTTAGAAGTCAACAGAGTGGACCCGATGTTGAGATACTTTTCTACTGTGAAAACTTTCATTGATCGGTTATTGGACGTGAGACGTTTGTGCATTTTATTTTTTTAATTTTTTTAAGAGTTTTCACCTGAGTGCCTTTATGTTGCTTTTGTTCTATGGTAACATTTCAATTTTTGAGTGTCCGTTGATCTGAACAGAATTTTACTTTGTTTTTGTAGTTCTTGTTGGGGGTGGATGGCTTTTTTGTTTGTTTTGTGAAAAGACTTTGGGTTGCATATGCATACAGCTGATGTGGGAAGTGTAGGCTTTATACCTGCATTTTTGTGGCTAAAGCTTTGTTTCACATTAATGAAGACAAACAACAAACTTTGCAATCTAAACAATGCCAGAATTGTTCAGTGCTGACACCTATTGCAGCATCTCCAGTTCCTGCCTGGTGTCCCAGCCGCTTCTACCCCTCTCCTCCTCCTGGCTCCCTGCTCAGCAGTGCTCCTTTCATCGCCAGCAAGGTGCCAGGGCAGAGCTGATATTCCCCTGGGTGGATCAGTAGATCATGGGAGGGGAAGAGGAATGGGTGGGAGGAGCAGCCACCGCCTCTCTGGCAGGGTGAGGTCCCCAAGGGCAGATCTTACTTCCCTCCGCTGATTCCATGCTTTCTGGCTGATCATATTTCAGTGAGGTGAGGAGAGCACCTGCTCTTCCCACTTCCCTGTGTCCCATGGGTCCCACTGTCCACCTGTCCATGGGTTTAATAGTATCTCAGTACTCTACAGTAACTTGATACTTCTCGATATCAGCGTCAGGAGGCTCAAATATGGTCCATCATGCATACACCACAGTGTGTTTACCTTCAGTAAAGACAAAATAGACTAAGGGGAAAAAAGTGTTTCCTCTTTATTTGAACTCTTTTAGTTTGCTATAGAGGTGACAATGGTGTGCTTTTGAAGATTTGTTGTGACTCTAAATGGAGTGTGAACAAAGCCAAGGTTGCTGATCCTCTGAGGTTCTGGGGGCCCACCCAAACAGGGGGACTGAGGATGCACTGAAATTCTCAGGAAACATGGTACCTTCATATAGACTGGACATATGGACAGTGTAATTTGTTTTGATACTATTCTTATCCTACTATCAGGTAAATTTGTGTCCTGTGGGAGATTGCAACGTGCATTAACTTGCAGAGATGGCTCCTGGATAAAATAGTACTCTATTTATAAATCCAAAGTTGTTACAGGCAAATTTGCCATTTGAAGAGTGCTGTTGCATAGTGACCATTACTGTAAGACTCTATGTAGGTGCATAGAGATCAGAGAGACTAGATTATTTGTGATATACTGATTGTATTCAAAATTAATAAGCAAGAAGTGCATTTTGAAGCAATAGACTTCGATTGCTGTGGACCGATGCTCCATATACATGGAGAGAAAATTATGGCATGTGTTACAGGTAGAATGTAATACAATATATTCTCTGAATTTTTCAAATAGGTTAATCTGTTTTTACTACATTATCTCTTCTGGTGACATCTGGCAGTTTGTAGCTCATGATCTTTTAATACAGGAAAAATAATGGGAACTGATTATGTCACAGTAATTTTTCTGCTTTTTATATGCATAATTTGTGGCTTCCATTTGTTTGTTATAGACTAAAGTATTCAGTAGTAACTTCTGGTTTAAACTTAAATCTGGAGTACTGAAGAAGAACTCTCAAGAAGTTAACTTGCTTTGTGCATGGGCACAGGCCATGGGGGTGGGTTGAATGTATATGGGAGGTTGGAAGAGGGTAAAATGATCTTGGTAGGATTCTTTGGGAACAATTGGTGTGGCATAGCATTAATTGCAGTATTTGCCCAGCAGTTCTGAAACTCCCACTGTCTGGTTTACAAGTGCCTCTGTACTGCATTCTGCAATGTTGCTATGATTCTGGTGTCATAAGCAAATAAATACTGAGATTTTTGTGTGTTCATCTAAAGATGTCTTTATGTTACATTTGCAGTGTTACTGAGGTCTCCTTTTGGGTGTTTTTTAACTTCTCAGAAAATGTTCTCTATTCCACTGTTTCTCCAGGTGGCTACAATTCACCTGGAAAGCAGGATGTTGGTCCCTCACGTTTCTCCCTCTGTTTTTAATGGTTCACAACAATCAAACCTGTGCACAGAATGTAGATTCCTCTTTTTCAATATTTTAAACTTCTAATTTCTCACTATTTAACAAAATTGTTATGAAGTGAACATTATGTATTTTTCTGGTTTTAGTGTTTGTCCTGGATGTTTCTGAACCTGCTTTTTATCTTCCTGTCTATAATGCAGGTGAAACCAGGAAGAGGTTTTGGTATAAACTGTTTAACAGCTTGCAAAAGATTTTAATCCTTCCAGGCTTTAAAACTTGCTAGTGGTCTTTGGCATACCTCCTTTGCAGTATGCCTCTCTTTCTCTGCTGGAGAAACTGGCTCAAGTGCATTTATTGTCTTTTGTCTTACTGTATACTAAATCGATATCACATGGCAAGCATTCACTGGTTAAAGTTTTACTTTGCTTTGTCACCAGGTCAGTTGCATTTCCACTACCATGTAAGTGTGTGTAGGTGTTGTTGACATGTTGATTTATGAACTTCCTGTTTTTAAAATGTTATATACAGGGCACTCTGCCTGGATATGAGGTACCGAAGGGAAAAAGCATAACGCTTGGCCGCCCACCTTGCCCATATAACTGTACATAATGGAGACCAAGGAAGAGAAGAAGGAACGAAGACAAGGCTATTTTGCTCGGTAAGCTTACAAGTTTTATTTCAACGCTGATTAAAATATGAAACTCCTCACTCTGCCTTTTTCCTGAAGCTTTATAATTTTTTAAGCATGTATAAAAATGAAACCCCTATTGCATTAGGAATCCAGAGAGAGCTTTCTTTGTTCCTGTCCCTAGTGTTGGAGTGGTGATTTGCTCTCTTTGGGTAACAGAGATAAATTTGAATTATAAGTGTTATAAATGACACAAAACTCTTCCTCGGTAGTGAATTGCAAATTGCACTGAATTTTAGCTTCTGGCATCCAATTTCTGAAGACTGTTTATAAACATATGTTTAGATGTGTTTGTGCTTAGATAGAGTTTATCTGATTTCAAATTAAAGCACAGACTAAGTAGTATTATCTCACAGGAGAGATAAGTGAGCCTAAAAAAAAAAAAGTAACTGTGATAATGGGCTAAGCTGCCTAAATTTTATCATCTTTATAGATAAAAACAATGTTTTTTGTCAATCATTTTATCATTTGGAATTCATGGTTGGTGATTTTTTTTAAAGAAATAACTGGTGTTGCTTTCTTAATAACTTGTCTTTGTTAATTAGTATTTTTGTAGTCATCTTTGAGCTCTGATGTACAAGTGGAACCAAAGCTCATTTACTCTCCGTACAGGGCAGGGAGGGAAGCTGTTTCAAAATGAAATTCAAAGATGGCTCCTGCAGCACTGAGAAGGAAAACCACATGCTCTCTCCACTCTGTACTAAATAACTATTAATGAAACTGCACTAAAACACTAGTCGAGGTGCATTACAGACATCTAGAGAGGTAGGTGCCCACCTTGAAAAAGTAGGGAGGGGAAAAGTTGGAGCACTTCTTCATTGCTGTTCAGGATGCAAGGATGGTTAAAGACTTGAAAGTTTTGTGGTGAAGGACATCTGTTAATGGCAGGTAACTTGCTTTTATTTGGAGAAATGCTATTATGTTGATGGAAAGAAATATGATTTTGTATTTGAGAAAGGGGAATAAACAATGGCACCTATAGCAGAGGAGGTATCAAGTAGGATAAAACTGAAGTAGCTAAAGAGATTGCATTAAGGAACAAGTAATTTGTTAAGAAAGACTTGGGCCTCAAGAGATGTCAGAGTAAGATGCTTTGCTATTGAAGAGAATATTTTGAGCTGCTGAGTGGTAATCCTTTCTAAAAGCTGTTTGCTAAACAAATTGAAACTACCTCAAAAGGCTTTCAGCAAAGTGCTTCTTCACATTTTATTTAATTTGTTTTTGCAGATTTTGTCGTATCTTTGGCTAGTCTCTTCTAAAATTCACAGAGGCAGCATATTCTTTACAGACACAGGACACTAGGCAGGAGTTGAGAAGACGTGAATCTAGCACTTAGCTTCTGTGCGCCTTTGAGGAAGTCATCTCTCTCTTTCCCTCTCGGCTTATGTCTGTCTCCTTTATCTAGGTTGCAAGTCTTAAATGCAGTCACTGCTCTAAACAAATCTGTGTATTGTTTCTACAAGAATGATACTAGAGACCTGCAAGTGCTGTTTTAATAGAAACTAAAATAGGTCAGAAGATATTATGCCCAGCTTACATTCACATACTTTGTGTATGCAGTCAGGGACAGAAGCAGAACCAAATTTACATTTTCTTGATTTTTAGCCTAGCATCTTAAGTCTAGCTTACTTCCTCTAGTAAACAGGTGTCCCAGCAGCTTGCAGATAAATGTTTTGACACCATACAAATGTCATACAAGTAAATGAAATTAGTAGTAATACAAAGGCAGTTCTAACAATGTCCCTACTGGGTCTTTAAGCTTTTTAAAACTTTTGCCTACATCTAGTAGAAAGTTAAGTTTTGAACTTAGGTGCCTAATATTGGCACACCTAGATATTTTAATTCAGTGTATATTTTGATTTCCCTGTCAATTTTGGATGTTTAGTATTTCAGAATCTGAGGACACCTGTTCTGTTCTCAAGTTTGAGCACTCAGGTTTGATAATTTCGGCCCTGCCTAACTTAATATTATTTTGTGTGCTTCTTCAAATATCTTTGTCCTGCCAGCTTGGTCTCATCTTTTTTAAGCCAGGAGCAACCTGATTCCCCAACACATGCACCACTCTACTACTGCTTCCATTACTGTTTTTTCCCTTATCTGTTTTTACTATTATGTTTTGTGAGCCTAGGATAATGGTAGTATTTACAAAATCTAAATTTATGTACAGTAAATATTCTTATGGGACAAAGATTTTTCTCCCTCTTATGTTGATCTTGTTACTTCATCTGATTTTTTTTTTTTTCTCCTTAATTTGATCACAGGTAGTTTATGCTTGTAGGAGAAGACTACTGCTTGCCAGAAGAGGGAATGGAAAAAGGATCCCTCTCTTTGCTAGCAGAAGAGACTAAACTGTGATCCATGTCTGGAGAAAGGGGGAAGGGGCTCTGCTCCACTCTGAGGAGAAGGATTCTGCTTAGATTAGATTAGAAAGAACAAAACTTGTACATTCAGTGCTGCTGAAGTAAAATGTTCTACAGCTAACTTGTGGGCTATATTCATGAAAATACATGAGTTTTAATAGGAAACTTCACAGAAGGGGGAAGGTTATTGTCATGTTAACAAGAACAAAGACATTAACAGAAAAATGGGTGATGAGTGTGCCAGCTGGAATTTTACTTCAAACCTATAATACTCTGTACTGCTCTTTCTCTTAAGCTCCTGCTACCAGAAACCTGACTTTTCTGTCGGCAGAGCAAGAGAGCACATGGGCACCGACAGGACAAGCATCTGCTTTGCTGCCCTGCCAGCATCCAAAGCCAGCTGACTTCCCATCAGAAGGCAGTGTTTGGTCTTCAAGCTAATGTCATCCTTGGCCCCTCTAGGAAAGTTTTGGATAGGTGTGACACTCAGTGTCTGATGGATCATGGTAGCAATCATTTGAAAGGCTCAATTTGAGAATCCCCAAATATTTGGGGTGGTTACTATGGTAGCAGTAATCTGCTGACAAACCAGCCCTTAAATTGCTAGGGAGGAAGCAAAATTATCATGGAATGACTGTCTGCATCCCCTTCCCCCAACTTCAGTGTTTCAAATAAGCTGGTTTAAATACTTATCCTTTTGAACTATTTAAACTTCCTCTAGATGAGATCTCCCTAGCCATCACATCTTTCCATTTGGGATCTTGAGTTCTCAGTGCCTCTTTTTTCCCTTAGAGGAGCAGTACTCTTCTCATAGGTCTCCACCCCTCCTCCTGGGAAGTGAATCTGAAATAAAACCTTTACCATCCATTTCTCTTTCTGACCAAATGCTCCTCTGCCCTGCGTGTGTTGTGGTAAAGGGCTTATTTTTGTCTAAATGGGCTGGCAGCTGATTTAACTTGAAACTTTTCAAATAGAAATGTCTACAAAACTTTTTTTAAGACCAATTTAAATTCCTTGTGCAGATAAGATGTTACAGCTCATGGGAGTTTAACAGGCAAGAAGTAAGAATATAAGAGTTAACATGCAAGCATAAGCTTCTTATGCAAGAAGTCCTTATCTGAGACTGCTACTCCTATTTGAAGACTATTCAGTGTAGTTAATTTTTTTTGCCTAATTCTTCAAACCTTGTTTTCAGGCTTTTCTGTTTACTTCTGTGTCATTAGCTTCAAAATGGACCAATATTACTCCAGCTCTTGCAAAGAACTCTGTCTCCTCTTGCTCTGAAGTCTGTCCTGGTATCCAGCAAGTCAGAAAATAAATGGTACAATGTAATATAGATGTACAATGGCACATCTATGTGTATTAGATACCCACTTACTGTTGCTTGACTGTGACATTTGATTCCTTTTATTGTGGTTATGTTCCCCTGAACCCTGATACAACTTGTTCTTTTCCTTTATCTGTGCTTCCTTTATCTTCCTTGTGTCCTTACAAAATGGAGAACCTTTCTGCCTTTCCCCTGTCTGTTCTGTAGGTTCTCCATTGCAGTATAAATTCAGTGATAATATTGTGTGAATTCAGGGGGATTTCAGCTTGTGCACATGTATGAACTGGGATGGCATTATGTAAAAGTAATTTCTGGTAAACAAAAGCTGAAACTTCAAATAATCCTGTTTTTTTTTTTTTTTTTTTTTTTTGTGTGTGTGTAAGGAGGAACAGTAGGAAAGCAGTTAATTAACAAAGTAGCTGCTACAGTAACAGTGCTGTCCTGTTACGCCTTCTGAAAAAGAACGCTTTAATCAGTAAAAAGGCATAACAAAACAAACTCCCCTCCCAAACTTGGTGTCCTTTCTAGTTATGTATTCTAGCAATACTGATTATTGCTTGTAGAAACCTAGCTCCTTTCATGTCAGAAAGTGTTTTTAAAATAAGTTTAAAATAACTACTAAAAATTTAAGTAAATTTAGAAAGAAATTACCAAAATGAGTGATGTGTCATATGGAAAGAATTGCCTTGGATGTAAACTGATAGTCTGGTACACTGAATGTACAGTTTAAAACTGGAATTGTTTTGCATACATAGTTCTGTGATGCTGGATCTATTTGGACGACAAGAAGTTCTAGGAGTTGAGAAATCACAAGGGAAGAATTTGATGAGTAGGCTTCTGAAAGAGTGACAAAACAGGCTTTTTAAAGTTTTCTGTATCTCTTAACCTTCTTCACTGTGAATTAGTCAGCATTTCCCATGCTCTATATGATCTATTGTCACTGTCAAGTAGCTCTCAACCACTTTCTTATCAGAGAACAACAAATAAGTAAACACTTTATTTGAAAAAATATTACTTTTTGACAAGTAGACTTCTTTATTAATAACTGGGGACAATAATGAATGTCTCCAATTTGTGGTGACCTTAATCTGAAGAAAACTGTATTGAGATGTACATTAAAACTGGCATTTCTTTTGAACCAAATTTCTTTTTTAGGTTCCTAGGGGAATTGTGAATTTTAGTTCGCAATGAAATAAATGTCTGTGACATGCTCCAAAGTCCATTTGAGTAGGCGGGACTCCCATTAGCTCCCACTTTACTCAGTTGGAACCTGAAGCCAGTTGTAAAACCTGATATTCACTTCATTCTGCCTTACGATGTGAATATTTAAGGAAAATAAAGAATTTTACAACATGTTTTAATTTAATTTAGATTCATGGCTTTGATACTTAAACTTGCCTTCATGCAGGTTAAGATTTGTATAGTAAACCTAAGATTTACGAAGATAGAGATCACTGTTAGGTACAGTTATCTTTTATTTGACACCAGGCTTTTATTTGCAATTTTTTTCCTCCTGTTTACTACCTAACAGAAATAAAACAAACAATACAACAAATTGTATACAATGTTCTGATAACATTCATTGTTTAAAACCTAACCTTAGCTTTAATTTTAAACATTTACAATTAATTATAATAGGTTGCTGAGCTGTAAATGGCTAGAGTCTGGAAAGATTAGCTGGGGAAAGAATCGTATATACTTTTCATATTTTTATAGTCCTCCCTTGGTACTTGCTTTTTGGCTACCATTGGAGACAGGATGCTGAGCTATATGGTCTGATGCAATATAGTCACTTTTTTTTTTGCATATTACAAATCAACAGGTTTATAAGCCTCCCAAAGAGCTTTGGAATTTTTCTCATTTTTTTTCTATTTTATTCCCATATTCAGTATTTCTGTACTTGATATTTTTCATTCCTGTGGCTGTTAAGACATAGGAAAATGGTGAAATGAGAAAAACGTAGTGGGGGAAGGGGAGGGGAAGGGAGTATATCAATGGCACCTGGGAAGGAGGGAAGCCCAGGTATGAAATAAATGCACGAACATACTTTCTTGAGAGCATGTCCCATTCATGAGACTTTATCATAGGCTTTTTTGTTAGAGATCTTTTCTTGTTGGCTGGACTCATCATATTGACGCAGCAGTCTTCAGATGTTGGATGCTCCTCAGGTTACTTCTCCAATCATCTCCTTGCTGTTGTTACTGCTCTACTGAGACAGTGTTGATACTTATTCAGCTTTCTGTTAGCACCCATTGTTTATTTTTGCTTTTAGAAGGAAAAGCTTCCAAGCATTGTTTTTAAAACAAACCATCATGGAGGTTTATCTTGGGTGTGAGGAATATTCAAGCCAA
Source organism: Apteryx mantelli (assembly GCF_036417845.1). Taxonomy (NCBI): domain Eukaryota; kingdom Metazoa; phylum Chordata; class Aves; order Apterygiformes; family Apterygidae; genus Apteryx; species Apteryx mantelli. The sequence continues at coordinate 79,793,750 of NC_089980.1, read as the reverse complement.
GATCCGGGAGATGCTTAAAATTTGTAAATGACTCTGGGAAATAACACTTTGTTTCAGCTCATCTGTATAATGGAAATTTCTTAGCTCTGCTTCCAGACTTATAAACATTACCTCAGAATCCTGTTATTGAAACTAAAAACAGTATTACCTTTTACTCCCATTATTTTGACCAATAGCATATTTGCCTGAGGCATTCCATTTTCTCAGAAATGGCTGAAGGTATCACCACTTCAGATTTCTAGGGTGCAAAGCATATTGTTTGCCCTGTAATTTAGGGGTGCGGGTGTGTGGGTGATGAGGGGCAGTGATTTTCTATGTTGGATGTTGAGAAAAGTTAAAATATTTTCCAGGTCATACACTATTGTGATTTGGCCTCTAGTTACTTGAGAGGGGTTTCAGTGTTTTTGGCAGACTTTCTGCCTGCTGCTGTGTAGGTTAGTATTTCAGATCTCTTTTGTAACAGTTCTAGTTTTGAGATGTTGAAGAATGTCTAGAATTTCACAGACAGCAGCATAAGACGTTTGTGAACAGGCCTTTGCGAAGTTAGTGAGATCCTTGCTTGAGAGCCATTTGCTGTTATTGCTCACCTACTCTTGTTTATATTTAAAATATTGAGGTTTTCTTTTCATTGCATTTGTAAACCTGAAAAGTGAGCGCTGGGAAAAAACAAACCTGTTTTTTCTGAAGAGCATTGTAGAACATGACAGTTCACAGGGGAAAGATGCATCGAAAAGCTGCTTATCTGTTTCCTTGTTTCACGTTGCTGCTGCTTTCTGAATTCTGGGGATTTTATGTTAGCAGTCTTGTGATTCTGTGATGTGTGGGAAGAGTCTGCGAAAGAACTGCCTGGATTATCGTCCTCTACTTGGCCCATGAGGCATTGAATTACACCCAATGTGACAGTTTCCTTTGGGAAGCTTAAGCAGCAGTGATTTGTGCAATTTTGGTTCTCTGTGATGCTTTTGTCCTCAAAAGCAGTAGGGTCGTTTAGGACTACAGAAGAATTTTTGGGGGGTAACAGAGGTAACGAAAGTATCTAATTGGGCCCTGAGCCTTTCTTCTGGGTTTTTAGAAATTCTCCAGTACTGGAGGAAATACTGTTTGTGGGGGGGGAGGAAAAAAAAAACAACACCAACAACCTTGCATAAGACTGGAAATGCTGTTTGGCTCCTCACCCATTCACTACTTTTCCACTACACGTGAAGGGAGACTGGGTGGCAGCGTTGGTTCTGTATAACGAGATTTTTTTATTTTCATATTTCGGAAAAAGAAGAAAGGAAAAGTTTCACAAAATTTTTGATTTCTTGTAGAACTGTATGACAGCATACAGAGAAAAGAGATTCTGCTTATTTAATCTTAAATTCTTAATCTGTTTAGCACCTGCAATTTCAGAATTTTTACTAATCATCTTGCAAAATATGTACTGTCTGGTTTGTTAGGCAGCAAGTGTATGATGACATTATATTTGCTTTTCCCAAAGGGACCTTTTGGGTGTTTCTTATCAGCCTTTAGAAAGAAACTGTTTAAAAAAACCAAAGTTTAGCTTCCTTTTTTTTTCCCTTAGAACATAAATAGTAATATAATATACCTTTTGATGTAGAAGTCTGTGCAGTTTTGATAAGAGTTGCTATTAACATAGTCATAATGTAATTTGTCTTCCTCTCCTTCCTTACCTGCACTGCCTGCAGGTGGCTCTGCAGGGCCTGAGAGGTGTCCTGGAGATTTCTGCTCTATGTAGTGTGATTTACCTTTTTGTTCTTGGAGTGGTTTAAAGACATCGTGTCCTAAACGTTGTCAAGGTTTGGGGGCTTCAGCAGATGACTTTCTGGATAGCTCAGATTTAGACTATTTGCTGTTGGCTGGGAAATTGATATGATTACCTTTTTAAATTGCACTTTTTCTGTAGTGTCTGCTTGTATGGTCTTGTCTTTGGAAGGACTTTTCTTGTCCTGTCTCATCCTTTGCCTCCCAGAAATGCATTCTTTAGGACCGTGCTTAATCCAGTGAAGTGTTTTAAAATTAAGCCTAGCTACCAGCTGTTGGAAGTTTTAGCATTAAGACCTGGCAGATGCGTGGTTCCCCCCTTGCTTTGAAGCGATGCTGAGAGCAGGCTGCTCCTGAAGGAGGTGGTGCCGCACTCGGGCTCCCGTTGAGCCCTGTCCCGTGGGTGGGAGCGCTGCCGCCAGGAGGTGCTTGGGGTGCTGCCCTGGGCCCGCACCTAAAGGGGCACTCTGTGGCGCTGAGGGTTTTTGTTGACACTGTTGAAGATCCCTTGCTCCTGCTTTGGGAAATCGCGGCTGTGAATCAAGATTTTGCCCAAGGTTTGTTTTTTTTTTTGGAACATGCCGTGGTAGATCCGATTGCTGGGTTGTCGAGTGAGACTCTCTTCTTCCAGTAAGGGCGCTGCATGTTTAAAGGGAAAGATAACATATTTCTAACAAATGATACCCACAGGGATGTGCCTTTGAGGAGAAGCAGTTTTTCCCCCTCTGTCTCAGGGTTCAGAAGAGATTGTGTAGCTCGCTAAGGGAATTCTGCAGATAAGAAATGTTGTGGCTCCTGCGACAAGGACACTGGATGACTGTCTGCCTTCGCCGTATGCCACTGGGCAGCAGGTCCCCCCTCCTGCCTTCCCTGCCCCCAGGAAACTTGGCTTTTTGCCCTTCCCTGGGGCTTTGGAGGATTGGTCACAGTGTAAGAGCCTGCGCTGCTATTCCTGATGGCATCCGGTTCTCTGTGGTGCCAAGCTGGTATGTTCTTGTGCCCTCAGCATTAATCCAACTCCCTGATTTGATTCAGAAGGGATTTTTTTCACCCTCCTGTAGTCAGATTGGTAGGAACTATGGTGGTAGGTTTGTGGGGCTTTTTTCTTGCTTTTATTTTTTTTTTGGTCACTGTAGGTTCACCTACCTCCCCCCACTGCATAGTCTGGGGCAGGATCCATTTCCTAGGATCATCTGAAATTTAAGAATGTATCATAACTCTGTGTTGCTACTCTGCCAAGGTCTGTGGGATTTTTTCCTGTTGATTTGTGTGGGAGAAAATCTCAAGGAGAGTAGCAGAGTTGGTTAGGAATTTGGGGGAGGGAGAGAATTGTCCTTATGCTGCAAAACCTTTGTAGTGTAGATGAGTCATAAATCAACTAGTAGCTCTCAGGGTGCCTTAGTGCACTTAGTGTTTTCCTGTCAGCCAGCAGTCTCTCTGGCACAGAGAATGTATCTTGCATAGCACTTAGTCTACTGATAATAACTACTGTTTTTTACCACGATTTTTATAGAGGGGCTTTTTTTTTTTCCCTTTTTGTTCTTCTTTTCCCCAGTAGGCTTAAATTTAGCATGTAGCCAGCTGCAGGTAAACTCAGTTTAAAAACTTTTTTTGAATGTTTTTGGCACAACAGTGCATTTCTGTCAGCTGCTGGATTTTTGCTCTTAATAATGCTTCTATAAATACTTGGCTTTGAGTTGTTAATCATACGTTTCAATCAGAAAACTTAAAAAAAAAAAAAAAAAAAAAAAGAGAGAAGAATTTCTTTTTCCACCTGGACCACAATGGGTGATGCATATAGCAGCTCTGCTTGCCTGAGGCCAAGAAGGGCTTTTTGTTACTACAGAAGAGTTTCATATTATAAATGCTGCCAAAACCCCATTTTTTGGCAATTCCACAGGGTATCTTAAAACTACAGAGTATGGCTCCATTCCTGTGAACTGATACATTCGAGTAACTTTATGCAGATGAAGAATCCTATCATTCAATTTAATGGGACGCTGCAAGTCGTTCGTGTGGATGGAGCTGCCGCGAGGGCGGTGGGAGCTGGTCCAAGGCGCTGCTGCGAGGCGAGATGCCCGTGCCGCAGCGTGGGGAGGCCAGCAGCTCCCTGCCGCCTGGCGTAGCGGGGCGACGACCCAGCGTGCCAGCCAGCTTTCGCTCACAGCCAGGAAGAAGGGAGTGGGCAAGGGGGGATGGAGGCAGGATATTGCAGGGCACCTGTCCCGCCTGACCCTGCCAGCCCTGTTTGGTGGGAGGTCGTTGTCCCTGAAGGCAGTGGGCGCGGGGCTGCCCTGGGGCTCCCGCCGCTCAGCTCCAACGCCGTGGCTCAGCCCTGCGGCCGTGCTGCAGCCTGGCTGTGCGGGGTTGAGGCCCCTCAGTGTTAAGGAGAGGGGCTGCCTTATCAAATTCAAGAGCACTTCACCTTTCTGTTCTCCCGAGCTTGTTATTTTGGTTCTGCGTCCGCTGGAAGTGTGGTTGTCCCTCCTGCGCTTGTGGCGTTTGAGCCCAGAGACTGCGGAAACAGAGCAGAACCTCTCGTGCTCCTTTTGCCCCTTTTTCCTTTGTGCTTAAAATGGTCGAGAGCCATTCTTCACCTCTGTTTTTCCCCTGTGCTAACTGCCACTTCCCATTCCCACCAGAAGGGTTTTGATGGCATTTAAAGTTTCAGTTAAAAAGTAAATGAAAAAATCCAAACTACTTTTCAGCTAAAAATTAAAGCACAAATACTTTAATGCTGTGATGTAAGAACCACAGAGAAATTCTAAGACATAATGTTTAATACACTTACATTTACACTTGTAAAAGATAAAGTTTAATGGAGGACCTACTACTTTGGTATAACAGTATGGTTATTGAACAATATCAACATTATGCTGAATACTCATTTCAGGATAAGATATCCATATGACAAATTGCATTGGTATATGTATGTTATAAAACTGCCCATGTAGGCAACACCTACCCTGCCTTGTCACCTTTATGGTTAATGATCTTTTTACCTAAAAGGTGTTGCCATATTATTTTGTACAGAAGCACTGATGCAAACACCTTCTCTGAGGGGAGCTGTCATTCGCACTTAGGAAATATCCATTGTATCCATAGATATCATTCATATTTCAAACACTGAAACTGCTGTAAAGATTCCTGTTTTTTCCACCCATTATCAGCATTTTGCTGGGTGTTTCTTTGAACTTTAAGGTGTGCAACTGAGGAGCTTCAGGGCACTTGCACACTTCCTCCTATGTGCCAAGTGAGTGCCAGTTAATTGGAAGCCTTTTCAGGAAGCCAGTTAAACTGCTCAACCTGTTAAATGGGTTTCAAGTTGTTTGGGGACGATGAACATAAAAATAGAACAGAGACACACAGTGGACTGGTTGAGATTTGGGCTCAGTAATTACTCTGAAATACTTTAAATAGTACCTTTTTTCCACTTGAAACATGGTGCTTCTTGCTTTCAATTTGTTCAAGTCCAGATGAGTTTGCAATCTGTTTGTAAGTATGCGTACAGCATCTCTTATGTTACGAGTTCCAGATGTGACTAACAGAATCTCTAAGAAATATATTTCACACCGTAAAAGTGGCATTTGAATAATTCTGGCAGCATCCTGAAAGTTAGCATTTAAAACCATAAGTTTGTATTCCTATTTAGTGCTCTTTTCATCCTAGTACACTCAATACAAAAAGGTGTATGTGGGGTTTATTTTTTTATTTTTTACAGAACTCTTTAAAAATACTTTTCTTTAAATAGTTTTAAGCCTTTGTTTTCATACCATACAAGTTGGTGCAATGATGTAGATAGTCTTGGCATTTAAATGTTAGTTTTTAAAAGTAGCTTTTTAAATGCAAGCAAAATTTAATGCAAAGACAAGTACCTTAAATCCCAGCCCCCTCTTCCTCAAGACACCCCTTTTAGTGCTCATTTAAGTAAAGAAATAATTAGGACTTTTGACTTTACTTCTTTACTTCTGCCAGGGGCTCCTTGACCGTGGTTACTATCTGATCCCCCTCACTCTGCTGATCAGTAAAGTTAACAGATGACTTAATTTATCAAGTAGAGTCAACTTATTCAACAATAAGATCCTCTTTATAAAGAAAACAATCATTTCTTCTCTTCCCCATTGCAGTCAGGGGGAAGCAGTGTCACCGCTTTCTTGCTTTCTACAGTGGGGAAAATTGCACATCTCCAAACCCTCGCAGCCCAACCCCTAATGAAGGTTGGCTGTCATTGAAGTGTCTTTTCTGGATGAGCTGGAAGAGGCTGCCACAACCACTTGAGTATTCCTGTCCAGAGGTCTGTCGGACATGCTATAGCCTGTGTCTGGTTTGGCTTTCTGGTTTCCTGTTTTTGCTGGTCTTGGCCTAATGTTACAGAAGAGCAAGCAAGACTAATTTGACAAGCTCTTCAGTCTGGGCAAAGTGCCTTTAAACTGGCATTACTGCCTGAAGGAGCGCTGTCCCCTCTTTTGGCTTTTTTGTGTGTGTTGACACATATGTTAGCACAGCCAAGCTCGATTAGGGAATCTAATGTGGAGGTGATCTGTGTGTGTGTTTTTATTTATTTATTTATTTGAATTATTTATGTATCAGCATTTTTGCTGGGTTATCTTTTAACTTAAATAGTTTCCCATATCTGGTCCCTATGAAGCTGCAACAAATACTACTATGTGAGAGTGACGACAAGTCTGGGACAGGAACAGCAGTGGGCAAAGAGGCTCCTTCTTTTCTTACCAAACTGCCTTAAAATGTTCTTTGAGCTACAAATTTGAGCTGTCTCCTTTTCCTTTAATAACACTGTGCTCATCCTTAACCCTAGGGGTTTGCTGTGCTTTTTTATCCATACCATATTCTGTCTCTGACAGTGAGAAGGTCTTGGCCCTTCATAGACATTGCCGTGATGTATTTTTGCAGTTGCTTTTTATACCTGTTTACATCTTTGGCATACACGACATGCCTAAGCAGTTTATTTTTAGCTGTTTTTCACTTTATCGGGCAGTAGTGCTCAAAACAATTTAATTTGGTGCCCTTGATACTTCTGTTATAACAGATACTAAAATATCATTTCCTAAGACTCCCCCCCCCCCCCCCCGAAGTGGATTCCAGATACATGATCACTGTGTGATGTATGTCTCATTTGGGCTCTTTTTCTCATAGACGTTGCTTTTATTGACCATTGAATTTCATCTGCTGTTTTATTGCTTCATTGTAAATGTTTATTGCCATTTTAGTCACTTGGCTATAAATTTCTCTCCGACTGTTTTCTGGCAAGTTAATCAAACTGAAACTAGATTTATATCATCAGAGAAGTTTGGCACCTAGGTGATCAGAGAGAGCAGGTGAATAGAGGTGACTATTGAACAGCACACGTTGCCATAGGTCTCCTTGTATCCTGTCATCATCTTTCTTCTTTTGGAAAATTCTTCATTCTTACCCTTTTATTTCCCTGTTTTAATCAGTTATTAATCCTGAAAGGACCTTCCTTTTAAATTAAGTTGACTTTCATGAAATAGAGTGTTTAATTGAGGGAGAGAGGGGTTTATAAAAAAAAAAATTGGGGGGGGGGGGATTGAAATGCATTTCAGCCAGCTCGATTATCATATGCTTACCGACCTCATCAAACTTTTTTTAAGGAATGACTTTCCTATGCAGAAGCTGTGCAGCCTCCCTGTAATGTTCTGCTAATCCATATAACTGCACTTCTGTTATACTTGCCTGAGGCTGGCAATGCTGGCAATTGAGTATGAGTGAACTGCTAGAGCTGTGAGAGCACCAGCTGGAGCCGGAGTGTCGGGGCTGTTCCTCCCTGCCGAAGGAGTCTGAGTGAAGGGAAAGTGGCTTGCTGAGCCAGCTTAGGAAGAATTTGTTGCATGTGTAGGAGCAGCTGGTGATGATTAATGAACACCATTATAGGAGAAGTATTTGGCATCGTTAGCAAAGGAGAAGAGGAGCAAGATGGGAATGCGGCAAGAGTCAAGCTTGTATTTGTGGAAAGATAGATTTGTGGTGTGGATTTAATTGAACAAGTCTGTTAAGTCAGTTGAAGGCAACGTTAAAGGCATAATTCTTGAGGGAGGGATTTCTTCATTTTACCTTCTGGTTAAAGCTGCTCTTTGAGAGCCTGTAGTAACTAGGGTTAATATAAAAATAAAAATTAAATAGACATGTAAATCAAACTAAAACAAGTTTCCAAAATCCTTTCCACACAGAAAGGATTTTATTAAACTGCTGTCACGGTAATGCAGTGTTAAATACATCATAACCTGTTTTTCAAAGTAAACAGAAAAGATGGGGATATTTTGTCTTTGAAAATAGAAAGTTTATTAAGATGTGTGGGTACATCATATTCCTAAATTTAAGAAAATAAAGACTCTTTGGCAGCTCAAAACTCTTTAGAATTCCTATACCTTGGGGGGGGGGGGTTTCATAATAGATGTAGACAGCTTCAGTGGGATATTTAAATTCTCTGTTATCTGTCAGAAGACTGGGAAAAATTAACACATTTTCATTAAATCTAAGAACTTTTTCCATTGGGAGGTACAGTGGTTTTAAAATTCCGTAGCAGCTTTGCTGCAAATCCTTCCCTCCATGTTACAGATGGTGAAACAGAGCTAGAGTGACTTGTTATTGCAAGTTAATGGTAGTATTAGTAGCAGAATGGACATATCCTGATTATCAGTACAGCACCCTGTCCTTTGGTGCATGCCACCTTTCTTCAGCATTGCTGATGGCTGACCATGTGTGAAACCTGGAGCTGCTGTTTGTTGTAAATTAGTAACACGAGTTTTGGTAAAACATTGACGTTTCCAGCTTTGACCTGTGCTACTAATATCAGAGGCTTCTGTAGTTGCAGTGTATCGTCATTTTGGATGGACACTTCAGGATGTCAAAACCATGCACATTGTCCTCAATAGCTACTTCAGAGTTCCTTTTTTTTGTAGCTTTTTTCCCCCCCCTACAGTTAATTATTTAAATCCAGCATAAAAATGTATGCCATCCCTTATTTTTGCCTTAATAGTCTGTTTTAATAGTAAACATAGAGTCTTGTGGCTTGCTTGTTTCCAAAACAGGATGCATACCAGCCTGAAATGGTTGGTGCTTGATGGAGGGTGCTTTCTTGCAGGATGGCTGCTGTTAGGTTTATGAAAATTGCTCACTGAGGATGAGTTGTTCTGTATCGTTTCCCACTGTGAAGTGAAAGTAGCTGCACTGAGGAAGCTGGGAGCAAGGCGTGATGCTCTGGCAAGCAGTCTGACTGTCTTTGGCTTTGCAGGCAGTAATGATTTATTTTGTGTGAGATCACTTACTCATCAGGTTACATCAGATCAGATGAGAGCGCAGCTGTGCCCAGAGCAGGCTGAGCTGTGCTGGCACTGAGCTCGGTGATCTGTGTAGGCTGGAATAGAATAGCTGCTAGGGTCAGACCGGTGTTTTCCTAATACTGATATAATGTTTCTGTACCGAGTTTTTGAACATGATTCTGATTTATTTAGCTCTTCTGCATGGGTGGAGAAGGGCGTGTAGGACACAAAGACTTGATGAAACTATGATGTATTACACTGAGTGAAGAGATGAAAAAATAAGATAAAACAGTTATTTCTGAATTAAATAATTGGACTGTATGTGATTCTGTATGTAAGGTAAATTAACAGGACTCTTCCATGGAGACAAAACAGATCAAGATGTTTGAAGTGATTTAAAGTTGTTTTTTTTAATTATTGTTATTATTTTATAATTTTAGCTAATCTTATTGCATGCGTGTATATATAATGGATTTAAAAAGACTGCCTTTGTGGACCATGATGTGTTTGTGCTCTCCAGGATGTTATGCTGATTGTATGCCAGATGTCGAGGCAAATTTTAGAGGATGCACTTTGTATAAAATTTCCCAAAGGGAAAACTATGTCAACTTGAAGATAAAATGAAGATTTCTACTCCCTTCCCCTTTCTTTTTATATATTTGTTGGAAGGCTGCTTTGTTAGATGCTTTTGTTTTTAAATAGAGGATTGTCTGTACTCTGTGTATCTCTGATGTTTTAAATCTAATATATCATAAAAATCAAGCCTTGTCTTAAGATGATGTGGACCTGGTGTTCTTTATGTCTGTGATTAATTATTGAGTGTCTGCCAAATGAGTTCTTGTTCAATTGTTTGCTATGCATTTGAATGTTAATCAAAACCAAATATAATTTATTGAAAAAAATGTTTTATTATTACATTCCTATTTCTTTATTTTCTCAGATGCATCAATTCCCGAATTGTTTTTAGTCTTCTAGTGGAAATTGTGTAGAGAAAATCACTCCTCCTTTGTGTGATGAGTTTTGTGTTTACACTAACCCCCACCCCATATCTCTTTTTAGAGTTATGGGAAATTCAGGCTGTGTTATTCATCTAAAAACACACATTTATTTGCCTTTTGTAGGTAGTCAGTTAGACTTGGGTCTGGGAGTTGAACTAGGTCATTTCTCAAAATATTTCCTAGCTCTTTTCCTGTAAGTCAGTGGCTGGACTTTTTAAGTCAGTTGCAGATTATTTTTAAAAAGCGCTGTTGACTTAATATTTTATCTGCCTCATCTGTAATTACGCTCATTTCAGATCAGTAGTCTTTATTAAGTAGTATGAGAATGCTCTTAGCGTTGCAAAATGTTTCTGTTTCCCTGTTCCTTCTGTAGGGTAGATCCCAGCCAAATCTCTGTAGGCAGCTCACAGTATTCAGCAAGAACTGGTTTCTGTGACTTTCATGGGATTTAGTGGTAAGGCTCCCATGTCATCCATCATTCACGGTAATAGGCTGAAGACTTTACTGGAAAACTATGTATTAGGACAGACTTAGAAAACAGAATACCAATTGTGGCTCAGAAAACACTTTGAGGAGCAGTAAAAAGAGGCCTTTAAATAAATAAAGAAAAAATGTTTTGTCTGTCAGAACCAAATAGCTTGTGAGACTTTATCTAGTGTTTAAATGAAGTTACAGATGTGTAAGACTCTTTGCTTGTTCAGAAAATGGAATGCTTTTGCAGATAAGCTGTTTGTTTCTCCTGCCCTCCCTTTTTCTCTCTCCTTCCCCAGCAACCTTCCCAGTGAAACACAATATACCCATTAGCTGTGATACTGCAAAACAAACATCTCTTCTGCAGTAACAGCTTGTCTATTCGCTGAAAAAGAAATATATTGTTTGGTTTGAAAGGCTGTTCTAATTGCAAAACCTGACACTGTGGTCAAATTTAGGGGGTGGTGGTTTATTCTTCAGCTCACTTTTGCTCTTCTAATCATTAGGACAAAACAGAATTTTAGTTTTATTCAGAGAGATTGTCTTTTAAAACTGAACTAAAGCAGTAGAAATCTTCCAGAGACGTTGAAAAAAGAAATATTTTTACAAATGGTTTTGTTAAATAGATCTTCCATGACAGCTCCTGCTGTGAAGGGTGGGAAATACCAGAGGTCTGGGAGAAAAGCAGATGAGACCTTCAGCTACCTCCTCCTTCAGAAGATGATGGGTTTGAAATCTTGCTGTAAGCTGGGGTGAGCAGAAGAGAGACTGACAGCATGCATGGGCGCCTGGGCAGCCTTGCAGGGCAGGTGGAGAGTGGAGGGGGGGCATGTCCTGAGGGGCAGGAGTGGTGGCTAAGGTGCAATAAACCTTCCACCTCTGCTATTTGCAGCCTAATCTCTGCTGCGGTACCAGCAGTGTGTAGTAATAATGAATTGCCTTGTGTTTGTATAGGACTTTGTATTTGCTAGACTAAGAGGGCACACATAGTAAACAATGTCAGAAAGTGGGATAAATCAGATGCTGTCTTTGTGGTGTTAAGTGATGTTGAAGACTTGTTTTGGTTCCTCAGTGTACTATAGTCAAGGTTTTTGAAGAGTGACTAAAGATTTTTTTTTTTTCTTCTTCTTCTTCTTCTTTTGTAGTTTTAGCCAGGCTTAAGAGACCTTTAAAAGCAGCATCTTCTAAGTAGAGGTCATAACCCCAGGTAGAGCTGCAGTAGCTCCGAGTTCTCTGATGAACTTCACAGATACTCAACCCTCATTGAGTATTTTTTTTTTCTAGGGCAGAGGTTGCCACTTTGAGAGTTGGATGATCGTTGCTTGGAAATAGAGCGGTGGGCAGGAGGAGGAAGCTCGGTATTATCTGAAAATCTGACACATGTCATGCCTCTAGAATAGAAATTATGGAGCGCCCAGCTCTTTGGTCGCTCTTACCTGAAGAGCGTGCCTGCGACGCTTTGCCCATCTGCAGCAGCAGTTGTATGCCAGAGTTGCTGTAGGATGTGTCATTAGCTCTTGGTGGGCTGCGCGATGTGGGAATCAGGACAAGGATAAACACTGCAGTGAGGAGAATGAGTCAGTGTCGTGTTTATGTGGCAGTCAGTCAGGCTAGACTATCGTTTCTACTTTCCTCTTTTCTATCACCAGTGGACCAATGCTATTTTGGCTCTTTATTCTTTTTGTTGCCTGGGGCAACTTTAAAAACTCTAATTCAAATAAGTATGTTTTAAGAAAAGTACTGATGGAAGCTGTTGTTGTCATGAGGATTGTTGACCTGTGGAGAGAGTTTTTGATTTTTTTTAAGGTTTATATGGTTTTTTTGGTTTGTTTTGAGACACTATATTTATACAATGGAAAACTTGCTTAATGAGGCTTGTGATCAAAACAGATAGATTAGGAACTGAAAAAAGTGGGCTCTGAGATGTGAGTAGAAAAGGGGCTGCTAGCTGGTGCTTGCCAGTTCTAGTCTACTGAACCAGATGATTTCAATATCCTGCGATACGCGCATGTGCAGAAAGGTCATTGTCTGAGCAGAGTAAACTGTTGGGGGCGTGTCTTATTTACAAGTCTGGAAACAAGTTCAACCATGATGTAAGATTATGAAATTCCAGTGTAGAGAACTGCTTTGCAAAGATTTCTACCAGGTCCGAATATAGACATATGTTTGCAATGCAACTGTAGTGTTTTGCAGTTGTTAGAGCAACCTTTGATCAAGACTGTGGCTTATTAGTCTAAAAGCAACTTCCTTTGTATACCCAAGTTTTCATTAATCTAAACAAAGCAATTTCATTTGTTATATAGATGTATTCACTTTTATCTTTTATAAATCCCTGTAGGTTGTTTTCACATGTAGTCAGGACTTGATCTGTGAGGTTTCACACATACTAAATCTCTTTTGCTGGGTAGAGCATGAACTACTAGTAGTCATAAAAATCAGTGGGTTTGAATGAATGGGGAGCCACAGCAGAGGCAGGATCCATCCTCACCGAGTTTGCTGAAGAATGTGGACCTCATGCAGTCGTATTTTGGGAAGCATTTAAGAAACGTATGTATATATGTATGTGATAGCCACAGCTTTTGTGAGACTATCTTTTGAAATGTTTCACTGGAAAATATTGTTTCTTGTGGTCTGCAAAAGTGACCCTTCTTAGAGATCTCAAGCTGGATATTCTAAAATTGGGAGTTGATTTCAGTGTTTTGGTTTTTGATGGAAAAACTGGTGTGTAACCTGACTTGTGTTAGTGTAATTCTCAAAGTATTCTGTGTATTCATTTTTACATTGTAGCCTGAAAAAAATATATTTGTAGAGTACAAATGTAAGAGATGATAGGGAGCAGCTCTGAAATTCCTGCATATACTTTAGGTTTTCCCTTACTTACTAAATCACTTGTATGAGGTCAGGTAACTTTTTCATGTTTGCAGTGAATCCTTGGTTGTCTGTATTTTCCAACTGTGTGCATAACAAAGCTGTTAGCATCAACAAACTTTTAATATACTACTCCTTCCCTTAGGTACCATGTAACTGAAAAGTTAATGTACTAGAGAGAAGGATCACTAGAATAGTTTTTTCTTTTGTGCAGTGTGTGTCAACGATTCTTAAACAAGCAGTAATAGAGGACTGTTGTAATGACTGACTATCACCCTCTGAAGTGAGCCTTCCTTCTTGCAAAAAGTCAATACTAAAGATGGTGATTTAGCAGAAAACTCCGTGTGTTAGGATTCCTGAGGCATCTTTCACACTTGAGCTATGTTTTAAGGCTCCTTTTTAAAAAAAGAAAATACTCTTGTTGCTATAGTGATAGGCTTGAAGATTTAAAGGCAGGTCATTAACATTTCTCTCAGCAGAGCTGTAACAGCTGAGGAATGTTTCTGGACAGTTTGCAGCCAACATTGCTTAATGAGCTACGGGTGACACTTTGGTTACAAGGTGATGAGAGCTGTGCAACAGCAGATGTAGATTAGAATGGGTGGCCACTGGTAGATAACCCTGGACAAAATGGAAATAAGTAACAAGTTTATAGGAAAACAAGTAGTTTACATAGCAGAAGTAGTTGACTGTGAAATTACAATGTTAGTTGTTGCATTAGAATACATTATGACTTTTTTTTTTTTTTTTACTTTATCCTAAGCATCATCTTTGAAACATTGTTCAGTAACTTGTTTCTACATTTAGTTGTTTGGTTTTAAAAAAACCCAACAACTTCTGGATCTTTTTTTTCTTTTACTGGGGAGGAACAACACGGAAAGTGAGTGCAAAATTTTCTTCTTCTTTTTTTTTTTTTTTTGTTATCTTTGAGAAGATATCCTTGAAATGATATGTGATTGAAGAGTATGCCCTGGGATAATGTTAGTTACTGAGTTACTGTTGAAAAGAAGTGTGTGTGGGTGTTTATCGAGTTGTAATGAATTTTGATATAGAATTCATTTTTTTAAAAACAAAGTTAGCAAGTGAGTTAATCTGTTTGTACAGGATGGCTACATCCTAATGTTGTGGGGTTTTTTTTCTTCATGCATAGTTTGAAAAAGAAAAGGCAAGCCAAACAAAACACTGAGACTGTCTCCGCCAGTTCCCCTGGATCTGGATCTCCTATTTCCAAAACTTCTTCTGAGAAAGATGATGAAAGTAAAGCCATTTTGGAGCAAATCAGTTCTTCTGAAGACAACTGTAGATTTGCTGGGGAAAAGGAAACTGCTCCAGACAAAGAAAAGAAAAAGAAAAAATACAATCAACTGAAAGACATCAGGCGCACAGAACTTAAAAGATACTATAGTACTGGTGAGTTATGTTAATGCTATAGTATTTTGAAATGTTTGTTTTGATAGCTTGTTAATGTACTTTTTGTATATTTTATACCCTTTCCTAAAAAGGATAATTGACTTTGGATTGTCTTAAAAATGGACAAAAAAATATATAGTCCTATGTATCATCTGCTTCTAACTTTATCCTGCCAATTCTTAAAAAAATGTATTTCTTGTTTCTCAGTACAAAAACTTAGCATTGTTACAGGCAACAGTTAAGTTTAGTATTTCAGACAAATGATTTTTTTTTGATGATTTGTCTTGAATGTTTTATGGCATTGGAGCTCAGGTCTTTTTTGGAGGGTTGTTTGTTTTGCAAGTTGGTACATACTGATTGAGTTTTCAGTCTTAGTTCGTATTCAGTTTTGAATACCACCAAATAAATGTTTTCTCTCTTTTTCTTTTAAGTACTTAGCTTCTGTTTGCCTATTGAAGTGTGAACAAAAAAGTAAATAAACTACACATTTTAAAACAAGATGTCAAAAGTCTTGTGTGCTGGAAAGTTTGGGATTTTTTTTCCAGCTGTATCAGTACCTCCGTTAATTGTAAGCACCTTTATTAGCTCTGTTCTTGCAAGTAATTCAGATGAATTTAATTTTTTTGCTTAAATATCTGTGAGATGATTCCAAAACAGATCTATTTGTTCTGGATTATAATTTGTTAAATAAGTTATTTTAGATGTGATTTATGAGATACTTTTCCTTCCAAACTTTCTCTTGGTATTTTATAGGAGTAAACTCTTTAAGAGAATGAGTTTTATCTTATAAGAAATCCTTTTTTAAAAGAAAAGAAAAGGCAAACAAATAAGGTAGATACCATAGAAGCAGACTTCTTTCTTGTTAACACAGTGTGCATGGACAGCTGACTTCTGAGGAGGATTCCTCATTAGGAGAAGGAACTGAATCAGCAATAAAATGTTGTTTTGCATTGACTGGCACATGGAGACTAGTCCGCATTTTAAGATTATCTCTCTTATGAGGCAATATATGCCTTACAGAAAAACAAATCTTGGAGTAATGTCTCCTAGCAAGCACAAGAGATTAGTGATTTATTGGTCAGTGCATGATTTTTGGCAACTAACAAGATCAATAATTTGGAAACTAAAAGAAAACTTGCTTCTCCTTTGTCTCAAGTTCTGACCACAGCGGTCTTGAACAAAATCTTTGGAATGAGAATTGAAAGGATTTTATTGAGGAGCGCATGTGCAAACTATTCCTAGCTTGTTAATATGCTAGCGTGTATTTAAAAAAAAAAAAAAAAAAACTTTTTTATGATTAACATGTCACTGAGAGACATCAAAATATAAACTTCTGCTGTACTGATAGTAAAGTGTTTCTGCTAAAAGTGGCGATTTATTCCTGGTTTGTACCTAAAGGAATTCAGAGTTTCGTGAGGTAGTTGAATTTTGTTTGCAGTGTTTCAATAGTTTTGTGAAATACTTTGTGACAGTTGGGACTTCCCTTGCAGAAGTGAGGGGGAAAGGGAGCAAGTGGCAGCTCAGAGGTGCGCAAATGCGGTGCCTGGGAATGCTGTCGCTTCTCGCCTTCTGCCCATCCCTGCAAGGCTCCCACTCTGCCTTCTCCCTACGTCGCTCTTACTGAAGAGTACTTCTGGGCTTTCCAAGGGAAAAAATAAAGCACTCTAGGCCGTCTTTGCAGAGGGAACCCGTGGTCTGTGATCCAACAATCACTATTAAACAAGCATTAACGTTTGTTTAGTAAGTGTTAATATGTTTAGTGCAGACTGACATTGTTGGGGGGTGACTTGAAATGCTTTTAACTGTCATGCAGATGTTTTGAGGCCTTTGGGTCCTGCAATGCCTTAAGAAATCCAAGAATTTAGTTCTGTTATTGAGCTGAACACAGACCTGACTAACACAATCCACAGAGAACCCCCTTTGTTTTTTAAATTCTGTTTTCAGTTGTTCCTAAATAAAGACTTTTACCCAACTGGAGTGTCAAAATTGTGGAAGTGGAAGTTTAGAGAGAGATGGAAAGTTGTTGATTGTGAAATGAGCATAATAGCTAGGTGTTTCCTATGCGACTGTCAAAATGAAGTAATTTGGGTTGAAACATTAGTCTCCATAGTATTGCTTGGCATTCCTGCTGCAGCTGTGCCAGCCAAAGTGATTACTACGCTTAGCCATTTCTTATTGCAGCTCTCTGGAAAGTCGCCACCTTCACTAATATGCTGACTAAACAGTTACTGAAAGCTCTTCCTAAGCCCACTGCAGCCTCTGTGAACTGGGTTAGTTTAAACATCCTGCACCTGCACGGGGGAGAGGACAGAACCGCTCTGTCTCACTGAGCTGAGTTGTGCGTGAAGGTGTGAATTCAGCAGTTCCCTGATGGAAGATATGTTAGCTGTATTGGTGGGAAGATACTTATTGCCAAATTTGGAAAGGCTTTGTTTTTGAAATGTTGGTATAGCTCCACGTGAAACTGGCTCAGAGAAATTCCCAGTGCATAGACGGTGCAGTGTCTTCATTATTTAAGATTATAGGTGCATGTACATAAGATTCTTTTCTTCCACATGATTTCTTCCCTTTGAGTTATCCCTTTATTGACTCTTCTGAGATGTTTTGACTAAAATAGCTTATGGCTAATCATTTTTCTGAGTGTGTTTGCACAGAGGCTTGATTTTTTTTTTTTTTTTTTT
The DNA here is from genome assembly GCF_036417845.1 of Apteryx mantelli. Lineage (NCBI taxonomy): Eukaryota > Metazoa > Chordata > Aves > Apterygiformes > Apterygidae > Apteryx > Apteryx mantelli. The sequence continues at coordinate 79,776,260 of NC_089980.1, read as the reverse complement.
TTTTTGCTTTCCAATTATTTAGCTTCGACTTAATGCCTAGAATTTTAAGAAAATCTCATATTGGAGTTGCTAGTGTTTTTTTTAAATGCTTTCTGCACTTTGCTGAAATGCTTTCTTTTCCTAGTGAAAAGAAAAATGCGTTAGCTACAGCTACAGTCCTGCAGGTTCTCATCTCTGTGTTGGTATGATGATGCATATGTAATTTATTTCACGGCTTAATGGAAGTTCTGTCATAAGCTGCTTTGAGCCTAGAAAGGTCACGTCTGTCAGTCTAACAGAATGAAGACCTCTGTCCTCCGAATAATCTCCCTTTCATGTTTTGCAGGGTCATAAATCCTTCTTTATTTATTGTTACTGGAGAAACAGGGGGAGAACGTTACATCTCACTATAATTTGTTCCTGACACACCATGTCGCTTCATTAGAAGCTTGTAAATCTGTTTGCCATTATGAATTTGTAAATGCTGACAGTGACTTCCTTGCTGTTTCACTTTGAATGTCATTCCTTTCAATGGATTTATGCAAGAGCTGTTATTTTCTGTCAGAAGGATTTTATTGACTCAGTAAATCCCTCTTCTCCAGTAGCATGATCATAATGCAGTTTCTGAAGGCTGTGCAGAACTGGAGGCTGTAGTGCTCCCTGCCACATTTTGTGGAAAAGAGAGTGGTTAAAAGACTCTTTTTTTTCTTTGAAGAAGATGGAAGTGCAGCTATGGAGTGAAAAGCTCCTCGCCGAGTCTGCACAAAGTGCCATGTTGTGTTATTGTCTGCAGCCGGTGGGTGGCATCACAGAACCGAGGAGGAAGAGTTGTGGCTCCTGCACCCTGTAGGAAGGAATCCTCCAGCATCTGTCTACTTATGCAAGATTATTCTGTACAACATATCTTCTAGCACTGTGATGGCACCGTTACAAGTATCCTAATGGTATGCAGTACCAATCGTGTCTCTTGAGACACTGCTAAGTGGTTGCATAGATCCTGCTGCCAGAAGATTCCTCCTGTGTAACTTCATCTTTTCTCTTAGCCCTTGTATTGTTCTTCAATAAGAATAACTTGGGCCATTCAGTCTCCAGATCTGATCCTATAAGACATTGCTTTTCAGATCTTGCCCTTTTTTCTTGCCTTAAAGCAACAGAGGCACAGATAATGCTTGTCCTTCTTTTCTGAGGAACAATGGGAGTAACACTCCTTTCTTCTTAATTTTTCCTCATCTCTTGGCTTGTGAGGCAGTCAGCTTCTTAACTTAATCTTACCCTTTCTGCTGTTATTGCTGCAGTAATCTTTTTTCAGACTTTTGAGGGTGTATCTGTCCAGCACAGTGCAATGCTTGGTTAAGCACCCTGGCTGCTATACCCAGTGCCAAGGATGTCATACCCTTCTTGGGATAAGATTTGATATGCTTCTGGGACTTGGCTGCTTAGTTCAGATGCACCTCCTGTGGGAAGTCCTGTTGAAAATGTTGACTTGCTAAGCTTCAATTTTTCTTGGTTTTGTTTTTTTCCCCCGATGTCACAGGCTTCAAAACACTTTCACAGACCCGAGGCTGAATTCCAGGAACCCTGGCTTGGAGCTATAGCAGACCGGAAGCACCAATTTCTTGGCCCAAGGACAGAGTCCACTGGGATAGACCTTTTGGGGGGGACTGCTGTGAGACTAGGAAACCAGGATTCCTGTCAGGAATTGCTAAACAGGATGAGGATTATTATTTGTGTTTTGCTGGTGAAGACCCTGAAATGTAAAAATCTGGCCTCCTTAAAACAGACAGTGGAACCGTGGTGTAGCTTAGGGTTGAACACAGCCCTCTGAATTTTGTCCATTTATTTATTCCAGCACAATAAAATGTCTTGCTACCAGATGTGCTGAGTATCCCCAGGTTCCACTGGTTTCCCTTGAAATCACAAGCCATCAGCATGTTTGAGGAGTTGGTCACCATTAAAGTGAAGAATGTACCGTAGAGAAAAGTTTGGTTTAAGTGACTTGTCCCTGAATCACACAGATATTTTATCTTATTAGCTGAATAAAATGCAGTTCACTAGCTTATCTTTCTGCTCTTTAATCACAAAAAACATCCTTTCTCTTGAAATGTGTACAGTGAATGAGACAGGGGACTGTTTGAAGTTCTGCAGCAGGTAAGGGGGACGTGAGACTAACAAAACCTCCTTTTATTTCATCTCTTCAATTTCTGCCCAAAACAAGCTGGGGGTCTCAAACACTGGGACAAGAGTCCTGAGGGGGAAAAATGTGCCAGTGTAATGAGATAGTATATTGTGTGTGAGCAGGGGGTGCCAACATATCTCCCATAAGCCAGAGGCAGAAAACAGTTTCCTTTTGGCTTGTGCTCCCTGACATTGCTTGGACAGGAGGGGATTTGGAGGCAGCACAGCACATGTGCAGTTACCAAGTCCCTGAGCCTTCTGGTTAGCTGGCCCAGAACAAATGGTAGTAAACAAAACAGAGAGGATATTGCGATTTTCAACACTCATGATGTAGCCAGATCTGCCAATTGGCACAGAATCAAGAGGCCAGGAGTGCCTGCTGTCAGGTTCAGAGTTAAAAGTTGCTTGTAAGGCAGTGAAAGTCTAGAGAGAGTTTAAATTCATAAAAAAGTGGGGCACATATGGAACCTACTTTGCATAATAGTTGCTAATCCTTGGCTTATTTTCTAAATAAGCTTAATCTGAAGAGGAATTTTCAGCATGTATTGAGTTGAAAATTGAGACTTTCTTGTGCTAATGTGTCCTAGTTTTCCCTTCTCTACTATATGTTTTTAAATATGGTTGTTCAGCAGTAGGATGCAGTTGAGGACTTAATTAAGGTGCTGCTTATAACCTGAAAAAGGAAAAATGCATTTAAAAATAAATCTGTATGAGTTCTTGCTGGCAGCTGTCTAATGTTGATCAGTACTAATTACTGGGGGCTTGTTTTGGCCGCCTCTGTTCATACTGAAACGTACTTTGTGAGTAAATCACTTTGATTATTTACAACAAATTTACAAACTGATCTTACCCTTCTTTATTATAATGGTAAGAGGAACAGGAGGTGAATTTTCCTAAGGTTTTGACACTTTGCTGTACCTTTATGTTTCAGTTTGGCTTCAGACTGCAAAAATGGGGTGAGGAGCATGTGTAAGATGGGGTGAAAAGGGAAAGGAGAATTCTTCTTCCAAAATCAAGATCTCAAACAGAGGAAGGGATTATTTAATTAGCTGTAATTACATGGATAGAATAACAAGGGGTTTGGAATGTCTTATTTATGAGGGTAAAGAGGACTTGATTGGTATTGGCCTGGATGGGAGGTGTCACATAGTTGGTATATTAGCATCATTTGCTGAAACCAGTTAGAAAGGATGAGGTGGACCAGGAACTGGAGAGTTGTCGGTTTCAGATCACCTCTTTTGGAATAAAGAACAAATGATCTTGAATCACAGTGTATCAGTGTTATGGTGTTAATACCTTAAGTTTAAGCTGAGATGTTAATTGGTGCTTACTAGAAACTGTCAGACCATAGAAGGAATGCCTTGTCCACAGACAGGGGAATTTGATCTGAGCAGCAGGTACCAGAAATAATGCTGATAGCAGTTAATTTCTAAAAATTAACTTGAAAATATTTTAATGTTTCTTGAGCTTCCAAAGTGTGGAATCCTGTTTTAAGCCACATCTTGACGGATGAATTCCTATTTAGTGTAGAGCTAAGGTAAAGATGTAAATGAGCAAAATTTATATTACATTGTATGTAATCCTTAGGAATTACCTAACAACATACTACAAGGTGCCTCAAAACCCACAGTTAAGACCGAAGGCTGAGCTGTTTTTAAGTCTGCTGTTAGATTGAAGTGAAGTTTATATGATTTTATAAAACCAAATTGGAAAATTGGGCATTGATAAATTGTTAAACCAATGTAAATTTCAAGTGAGAAATTAGGGAACTGAAATGGGAATGTAAAGAATAGAAGATGCAAACTCTGTCCAGTAACATTAAAGAATTTCTTAACTTCATTAAGAACAAAAGAGAAACTAGAAACAATTTTGGTTCATTATAGTGGTTTAATTTTCAATAATTTTCTGGTTTTGGCCTCTTGGAAGAAGGGAAGAGAGAGGAAAATAGATGATGTATTCACATTCTCTCATGTGAATCTGTCCACTCAAACAGTTAAAAATGATTTAAATAGCTTAATAGAGTGAGTTTTTTGTTTTTTTGTTTTTTTGTTGTTTTTTTTTTTACTGCCAGATCTACTTTTCACGTAGGAGCTTTAAGAGTTGACTGAATAACATTCTTGATCACTTTTTTTCCCCCCAGAAGGCCTTAAAAAAAGGTTGATACAAGATCTGATATACCTTTCTTTAATTTTCAAATAGTCAATCAAGGACTTATTTTTGCTTATATTATAAGCTTATTTTATAAGCATTATGTTGCAGATGTTACATGCTAGTATTTTGTGAGGCCCTCAAGGTTATATTCAAAAACATCAAGAACCCTAAACTTGGGTGGTATCTTCTTTGGGGTAGGATGACTGAACAAGTGCTTCTAGTTCTGAAGGGATCAGTAGCTTGTTCTGTGTGACTTAACACTTTTGTATGTGAAAAAACACCTAATTATCCAATCTGGACAAAGTTGGAAGAACTGTAAACAAAGCAAGTTACCTGTACTGAGTTACGTGAATTGGTTGGTAATTTGAGCACACACAAATTATGTATATTTTGCAACCAGGCTGAAAACAAAGATTTCCAGGATAAGGGGACTAACTCTTAACTCTGAAAAATTACTTGAGCTTATGATGGGAATATTGAACTGAATGTAAACTTGCAGAATGTCTGTTTGATGGAAGGGAATAGTATGGGTGCTTGGAAACTGCATGTAAGGGAATAATGGGGATTATGGTGTGACCGCTCCCGAAACACTGTGTTTAAGTCTGGTGTCCATGATTCTAGGATGCAGAAGCATTAGAGGGGAACTCAGGAACGGCCATGTATTTCAGGCTGGAGCTTCATTCTCTAACAGTGGTCACAACTGGATGTCTGGGAGCAAGATTAAGAATGGGATGAATTTTATGTAATTATCCCCCCTAATGTTCTTCCATCCTCCAACCTTTTTCAGCTGGGAGGGATCTTCTGAGATGCTTGTAGTTTGTGCATATAGGGATTGCTCTTCCAAATGCTTGTCTTGTCTCTGCCTGGGCCTATGTAGATTTCTTGGATCTGCAATATCCTGTGGCAAAGAGTCCACAGGTTTGCTATCATTTGCATGAAGAGCAGCCTCACTCCTGCTAGCTGTGTTCGGTGACCCCTGGTCCTTGTTCTTGAGGGAACTATGAACAGTCAAACCCTACACACCTTCTGCAAGCCTCCTTTAATTTTTGTAGTCTCTCTGCAAAATGCTCTTTCTCCATCATTTGTTTTCTGGGCTGAAGAACTCAGACATGCTTCATGTGGAAGCTTTGCTCATTCTTGTCATCCTTCTCCAAACCTCCAGAAGCTGGGATATTGGAGCAGGGGGTGTTTTTGCTCTTTACTCAGATTCTCTGACTTGATTTACTGTGAAGCTCCATGCAAGCACAGCTGGAGGAGGAAGCAAATGTTTGGGAACAGGAAGAAGCTGTATAGGACTCCTTAAGTTGTAACTTTTATTGAGGAAAAAATCCAGAGCCTTATCCTAAATTACCTGCGTATGTAATTAAAATGTGAGCTTTAGCAGGCTAGGACATGGAGAGAGACAAGTGCAGATAAGAAATCAGAAACGCCTTTTTAAGTGGCACTGATTAATGAGGGGAAAAAATTATGAAGGGTTATGGTGGAATTTCTATCACTGGGGCAAAATACTAGGATTTAATATTTTCTAAAATTTATATTCTACCATAGCAGTTGCTCAAAGTAGGATTTTAACATAGTGAAATCTTGTGAACTTTTTGGCAAAGGTCAGATTAGAGCATGACGTGACTGGTGTTTGATCAGCTAAAGCTAATCTCTGCTGACCAAATGATATGCATTTTCAAGAGCAGTCTGTTTACCTGGGCCTGAATCTTCTGGAAGAGTGAGCACTTACATTGTTAATTATGTTTAAATAGAGACACTTAACAGCTCTGAAAATTGGTCCCTGGAGGAAGGGAGGAGAGTGGTGGAACAATTGGACAGAGCATACAGAGGCTGTGGCGTGTGTATGTGTGCAGGAGGGGAGAAGGAAGCATGTTGGAAGAATAAATGAAGAGTTGTCATATTTCCGGCTGGGATAATGAAGGGAAATAGGTGTACATGGCTAGCGAGTCCTTTGCTTCCAGGATGCACTTGCTAGTCAGTGCATGCACAGCAAATGTGACAAATATGGGTTGGTCTGAACTTCTTGGTGTGTGCCAGCCGCTGGTGCAGTGCGAGGACTGCATCCTGTGCTGCCAGAGAGCGCGTGTCCTGTGCAGGTAACCTGAGTGCGTGCAGGGCACGAGCATCTCATCACGGGTGATTTCAGTGGTGTATCCTGGCCTGGGAGAAAGGATTGGACCTTCTTCCAGCTTTGCTTTTAGATGTTTCCTGGAATAAGATAAATTTCTAGAAAAGTACTTTAAATCCTTGTATCCCGCCTGGGAATTTCTGACTAGACTGAGAACATTGCTGGAAAACCCAGACATATGGTAGGTACCCTGTGAATGAGCTCCTTAAGGCTGCACAGGACCAGCAGAGCTGTCCAGTGGCTTCCACTTGCTTGTACTCTCCTTCTGGGAGGACTGGTAAAACCACACAGACTGGATTCTTCACCCTCTTCCCCTCCCAGACCTCCAGAACCAGCAGTCTGGGCACCTGCAGGGCTATCACCCATGGCACTGGGGTGAATGTCCGTGCCGTAGTCTCACCTCCCTCTTCCATGCAGCCTGGGCATCTCTGCCCACGGAGAAGAAGCAGAATGTATACTTTGTAGTTTCAGGCATGAGGTTTACATTTATAAGATTTAATCTTTTTACAGGAGGAACAGTTCTAACTGTTTCATGATCCAAGTACAAAAGGAACACATGAGACATTTCAAATCAAAGTGTGAATCTTTTAGCCTCCAGACATAGGTAGCTGCATACACTTGTTCTTGGGGATCCTACATAACTTAAGCCTGGTACCCCAAGGCTTTTAATTTTTCTTCTGAAACTGCTTCCTGTATTTTGCTTGAAATACACTGCAGGAAATTAATCTATATACTGTGAAAAGTAGAACTGCTTGGACCTGTGTTTAAATAATCATGCAAGGTTAAGCCAGATCTTTTTTATTTCGTAATGCTCTTGCTCCCAGCTTTCCAAGTTGACATCCCCTAATGTCTCATCAGTCTGTCACTGTGTCGGTGATGTGACTCAGCAGACTACACTTGGGTTCAGTATCTTATATAAGCTGAGTTGCTCTTTTCTGTAGCTCCCAAAGGTCTGTGTAACAATGTGCTGGCAGTCAGCAACGCATCAGATGCCGATGTCATCTTTGTACACAAAAGCAGGTATATATGTTTGTATGTTTAGAGTCTTTCTGATTTTCATGTATGTTTTTAACTTGTAACATCATAATTACCAATGAATAAACAAGGGGTACAGCAGGCTTTTTGAAGAGTTTTTGTCCCTGCATGTTTAAATGGCAGAACCTTCACAGACAAGCTGCTGTGTATTCAAGAAGCAAAGCAAACGAATAAAACAGCATGTGTAGTGTTATTTTGAAATATGCGTAACTTTTGTGATGCCTAAGTAGACATTCTCTCAGCCCTGATCTATTAGCAGATTAGTTTTCTTCATGTTGTGTATTGTATTCTGATTTAATAGATAGATAGTCAGAAGTTTTATAGCAGTAGTGTTGTGATAGATATATTTAGGTTCTGACACTTAACTCGATAGGTTCACTGAGAAGCTATGTGTCAGACCAGAGAGAGAGACCGATGGGCAGCTTCTCTTCCACTCGTCTCCAAAACCCCACTATAAAAACTCCCACGGTGCACTTTATTAAAGAGCTTAAGCCCAGGCTAAGGCCACACTGTTACTGAAGAAGATGTCCTGCCCTTCCTTCTCATCAGCCCAGCTGCATGGTCCCCCTCCCTGCCTTTGCCTCGGGAGTTAAGGAGCTGAAAGCAGAGCTGCTTTTGCTAGGGTTGGTATGTAGCGACCTCTGCCAATGCAAGGCTGGTGGCGGAAGGGAAGGTTGGTGGAATCACCCCTTTTGGCAGCAGCTTTGTCACAGATTGATTTAAGCCTTTTTTGGGGCTGTGTCCAAATCCAGTACTGCTCCAGAGTGGTTGTTAAGTCTTTTCTCAGAGAAGAGCTGTACAGAGTCATATGCATTAAACCTTTGATTGCCAAGGTATTTGTGTTTGAAAAAATTAAATGTATGAAAAGATAGATTCTAAGCACTGTTTAGTCTTATAAGCCTATCTGGTATTTTTCTTAAAAAAAACAACCCAAAACTTAACTTGCAAGATGAAATTACGTTTGGGGATTTTTGTTGGAGGAGGTGTGTGCTGAGAGTGTTTCCTGAGGAAGTTCTTTGCGTTTTCTCATTTCTCCTTCTCCATTTTGTTTCTAAACTTGAATAAATACCAGGAGAGCCCTGAGAAAGACAGTGAGTATGAAAGCTTTCCTTCCTGTACCTGTATCTTTTTTTCAGTAACTGAAAACAGGATGTAGAATTTGCATAAGAATTGGATTCCTGACCACATAGATACCAACTGTCTGAAGGGCTAGTCAAGCACGTGACAGAAAATGAGAAAGACCTTCTGTATCTGATCTAAGGATAAGTGTAGTTCTCTTCTTGCAGTTCCTGGTAATACAGCCTATTTCTGTAGTGTGTTCAAAGATTGATACGTCACCTACACTATGCTTTTTGGTCTGATTTATGAGTTGATGCCACAGACACCCTGCGCGGAATATACATCTTGCAGCTGAGCAGCTTAGCCAGAAAAGCTATTTCACATGCAGTTGATAATGAGAAAAATGGTATCCCAGGGTGCCCCCATCCAAGGCAGCACTTAACAAACTCTTTATTACTGTCTTTATGAAACTGCAAATGTGGATTTTTATTCTTGATTATAAAGAAAATTAGAACATTCATGCAGAAAAAGTGTTAAGTAATTTGTTCTGTTTTTTTCATGTAATTCACCTTGCTAGTTTTTGGGGTGTAGACTTCTCTGACAGTGGTCTTTTAAGTGTGTGATCACTGTTGCAATGTGATAAGATGGCTAAAACCCTCTACTGGCTGATAATCTGGTAAAGCACAAAATTCATCCTGCAACTCCATCTGGCTATATCAGTTCATTCAAGGGGACCTTTCATGCTACACAAATACAAGAGGAGAACTACATGTTTTAGAGGTAGACTCTTAGAAGGGATCTTGGGGTAGATTGAATGATCTTGAACTAGGAATTGGAAGAAGTGAAAAGAGATGATGTGAACAGATTCTAATGTTGAGTCCGCACTTTTATATCAGTAAAGTCAAACTGTGGAAGGGGAGGAGGTTTCTTGATGCTGAGTCTGTGATTGTCTTATGCAAACTGATGCTTCTGTGGAAGGTTGCTTTAGTATTGGTTTGCGTAACACCAATCTGACTAGTGGAGGACTAGAACAGACTGTTGCCAAACAGTGCTGAGCATATAATAACGCAGTTTTGGAGGTTTCTGCCATGTACATACCACACGTTTACCCAGCAGCTTTGTTGAAGCTCGTGCTAAAGTTTCTATTGCTACATCTTTGCTTTGGCTGTTATCTGTGCTTCTGAAGTTAAAGGTAGCTCTTGTGTACTTGTACACTCTGTAATTACTTCCCTGATAGCTGTGGACCTCATAGCCAGTAGCTATTTAATCTGCCCTTAGGTGGTAGGCATCCATTGCTCGCAGGCTGTTCTTTGTGTGGCTTGTTGATAAATGTTTGCTCTGAAGGAGGATAAAGCACTGAGCTGAAGATGTGGTATTTGGCAGCTGAGTACAGTTAATCTAACCTGGCAGTGTCAACACTGAGTAGGACTTTGGTCTGTCTTGTGGATAGCTCAGGTGAATAACATGCCCCCAAGTCCATCTTACAGTGGCTGTCAGTGCTCGGTGAGGTGACAGCAGGGAAAGGCAGTTGTTGAGGGCAAATGGAAACTAGGTCGGTGTGTGGGAACAAGCGTGTCTGATGGAAACGGTGATCACTTCCTATTGTTACAGTTATGTCAGTATTTCACTGTGGCTATCCACGGCCTGAATAAATATATGATTACAAGTACTTCCACAGTAAATCTAGTTATATCACATACAGCAGGGGAGACCACTAGCAAACATTTTCCCATCCCAAATTTTCTGTGGATTTCGTTTAAAATGTTCTTGTCGCACCTAAAGCTTTGTGTAACAAGATCTCCTTTTATTTCACCGCTGCTTTATCTAGATGCAGGAGTGCACAGTAGTGGGTTGGAAGGCTAAAATTATGATCTGTGTTTGCATCCAGGCAGTATCAGTGAGAACTGAGGAGAAGCTTCGGAAAAAAATTTGAATAAGATATATTAGACATAGGACTGATTAGGCAGAGAGAATACAAATAATTGCTCCTTCTTGGGGGAAAGAACAGAGTTAGGACTTGGAACTACCACCCAAGTGCTTTTACATGTGATGTGGGTAGCTTTTTTCAGACGTTCCTGTCCCTCCTCCCATCTCCCCCAGTGCTGACACCAAGCTTGGTTAAATACCACCTTGCCATGGGGAGGGCTGGGCAGGTTGGGATGGAGTGAGAGTTGCCAGCAGTTCATACATCAGTGGAGGATGAGTAGAAACTGAAGCTAGGAAGCTGCTTACTTTTCAAAACGTAGTCAAGAAGTTAAGCTGTCCAAAACCAAGGAATTCAAAACTTCTGTTTGTACAATAATGTAGATACCTCCAACTTGTGCGGTGGTGTATTTTCGAGTAGTGTTGCTCAGTTTACAACCTCACATACGAATGGCTCTCATGATAAAGTGTGGTCCATAAAAGGTATAAAAATGCAGTGTGAAGAGGATTAACTCTGCCATTAGGACACTTAGCTTGCAATTCTATTATGCTTATATTAGCAGTTTATTCATAGATCTAGAGGAGCTGCTTATGTGCTTGAATCTAGTTCTCTACTATAGTAACTGTTTCATATAATTTCTTATAGCTCCATTTTAAAACTTAAGAGGGCTTCCTCCCCTCCTATATCTGCTACTCCTTCTTATTGCTGTCATGTCAACCATCATATTTTGTGCTAAAATTTATTCAGTTTATGCCATCTGTATCTTTCTGGTTGTTCCTCACAATCTTTAAGAGGAATGCACAAGTTCCATATATGAAAGATGGTTTTCTTTTTTAAATTTCTTCCTTAAAGTAGCCCAGGCTAGATAAAGACTAGCTCCCTATGCCTGGTGATTTTAGTTTTCTTAGGCAATGGTTTCATTTTACATATGAGTGATATCAAGACCTTGGTGTTCAACAGTGTGAATTAACACCTTGGTGCCACTGAAAAGGGAGGTATTGTGCTTCTGTCCCTGCTCTGGACTGTACTGTCTCCTCCCCCTGAACTGGCACTGGCGTTCATCTGATCAAAAGGTAAGTTGAGTCAATTCATAAGACCAGCAAAGATTTAAAAAAAAAAGAAATCACTTTTCTTTTTCTGTTGAATTAGTTTTCAGTTTTAATCAGTTGAATTGGCTCACTGTGGGATTAAATGAGAGCCAGAGCCCAAGGTAAAAAGAAGTGGGAGAGGAAAAGGTCCTCTCCCCATTAGTAGCTGTTAAACCAATTTATGAAACCATACCCTTGTGTTTGCCCTGAAGAACTGGCTATCACTTGCTAAATGACATGAGATTCAAGGAATCCAGAGCACAAAAACCATACACTTCTCTGTGGTTTGACTTTTTAAGTCCTTTGAAACTTAAATCCTGCATATCTTTGTATAATTGTACCACATTACACAAACATGGATTTTCTACATTATGAGCAAGTGAGCTATCAAACTGGTCTTCTAGGCCACTGCAATTTTGCTGAGGTCAGGTTGGTAGCTGTATGGGTTTTGTTTCCATTACATTACTTAAACAAAAAATCAAATAGTTTTTGACATCTGCTTCTTTCCTTTTCTTTCAGGTATTTGCATATGGACAAGTTTGGTTCATCCCATAAATGCCTTCTTCTACTTAAGCTGAATTGACTATTGGTCCTGTTTGCTTTTGAGCTCAGAATGTTGTTCGGTAGCTTTTACAGTTGTTTAAAATGCGTTATATATAATTTAATTTAAGAGCCGTCTGCATTTTTTTTTCCCCTGTCCTCTAAGGTATCTACCTAGTATGTAGGGAAAACTACTTTCCCCAGTTTTAGTTTCTTATCCCTCTACCACTTTTATTTCTGCCCTTTGTTTGTGTAGCTGCAGTAAACAAATATAAATTTGGAATAATATGCCTCCTGTAGTTTTCAAGATACCAAAGTGATTTATAATGTGAAGCAAGACTACTTCTGCAGTAAAGTTCTTTGCCCAGTTCCCAAGCTGACAGTCTTGGACAAGTTTCAGAGGTCTGCAGATATACAGCTTGTGTTGAACTTCAAGCATCTGAGCAGTCCCTTTTGGTTTTGACATGGTCTGTTGTCTATGCTTGACAAACATTTTGACATGTATGTTGACATATTGGAAATGTTTTGACAAACGTGTTCCAATATTATAGTGCAGCAGTATGAACTACCACTTGCAATAAATACAAAGTAAAATTTCAAAACACCTAAGTGTAAAATCTTCGGAAGAGATGCAGTTGCTTCAGGGTCCTAAATTGCTCTTGGAAAATTTGACCCAGGCACTTAGAAAATTTTGTCCAAAATGAAGTACCAACTAGTATCTCAACATCACTTACATCTTCTCCAAGAGCAAAGTCTGTGTATGGTTTAGTAACGCAACTCACATCTGTTAGTTTTCTGCTGGGAGGGAGATAAACCTCTCCTTTTTTTGGAGCTAGTGAGCTGTTAAATCAGTTCAGCGTCAGATGTAGCTCAGCCTTGTGAAAGGAGGATTGCACATTTGTGTCTGCAAGAATTTTGCTTAAGAAAGTGGTCCAGTTGTGGCTTGGAATTGTCTTAAGAATCGTGTGAATGATTCCCTAAAATGTGATTAGCAGAAATGAGATTGCTTTTTCTTAGCTGTTTTCCTTTCCCATCTTTAAACATGAATCTCTCTCTGCTTTGAAAAGGTGTTCAGGATAATTATATTTATCTACATCACATTCCCTAGGGGCATACAAAATTATTTCACAAAATTTAAACAACCGTTTAAAAATAACCACAATGTGTGTTAAGGTTCTGCCTCAAATGCAAAAGGGAATGTGATCTGTGTTTCAGTCCACAGAGAGCTGAAGGTGTTTGCTGGTGTAACCAATCCATCTCAGACTAAGGCTACCCAACATCTGCACCACATAATCTGTTTCTCTAGCACAGAAGAAAAGCATGTGTAACCAGCTTACTTCAGGGCAAGGAGGGACAGATAGGGTCTTTGCAGCTGGGAGGGTGAGAAAACTCCATCCAGCTGATACTATCTAATCAAACTCCTGAGCAATTGTTCTTAACCTGTATTTAGCCGCAAAGCCTGATGCTCCTCTGACCTGAAAAGTGGGTTTGTGGTCGAAAAGGCGTCACATTTTTCCACCTATATCAATTGCTTTAACAGAAACCTACTACCTGTCACAACCTTGTTTTGCCTATTTCAGACTACAAGATGACTTCATTTCCTCATGTTCTCTCCTTCCTTCTTCCCCGTGACCCAAAATATTCACACTGCAAATGGGTTGCTTTGCGCCTGGTGCAAAGGTGGGAGAGGTGCTCCCAGAGGAAAGCTCTCTGGGAGAGACCTCCCAGAGAATGGCCCATCTCCTTTTCCTGGGGGTGGATTTCGCAGGAGGTGGAGGCAGAAGCTTGCTGCCCATTGGCTTTCCCCATTAGTAGGGAATGGTTGTGCAGGCTCCATCAACAAAACAGGTGCATCTAGAATGGCTTTCTCTATGGGTTTGCTGCACTTTGATAAACATCACCATGACCTATTTCTTAAGGAGTGATCTCTATCTGCCCAATGTGCAGGTAGTACATCTATTTTCTGTCTGATATGAAGTTATCTGTTGATCTGAATCCTTCCTGTGTCATCAGACTACATGTAGACCACAATGAACACTCCTCCACCCCTACCTTTACTGGACATCCCCACTGCACATCTGCTCTTTTAAGCTTCTCTTCTGACAGTAGTGCTCAATTCAAAGCATTTTCTAGTCACCCCATTCTAGTGCTTTCTTCTGGGTGACATGCCACTTTGGCGACACCCTAGTCTCAGTATGTTCCAACTATTGCCATATTTTTTTTTCCAGATTAGATTAGATTTTTCCAGATTAGATTTAGAGCTAAAGCACTGAACTCCTGGCTGCATCTCACTGTTTTGTTTTGTTTTTTTTCTCAATGTGCAAAATTACTCTCTTGGCAGTTGTAGCATATGAACTGCCTCCCTCTGAAGATTTTTTTTTCCTTTTCCTAAACCTCAGTGACCTTTTTAACTAGATTTTTCTTCCTCCTCTCACTTTTTAGACAAGTTCCCATGAAGGAAACTTGGAATATACATACCTTGCCATCTTCAGCGTGAGAGTTGCTTAGTTCCTTTGTGTCCTTTGCTTGCACCCCCTGCACTGTCCCTGCAGTTCTTCTGTCTCTTGCTCTGTGTCACTCCAGCTGGTCTGTCATGCCTGCTGTGTGAAGTGCCAGCAAAAGAGGACTGTGGCATTGCCCCGGGCAGTGTCTCTTGACAGGGCTGCCCGGTGGGAGGAATCCTGATGGAGAGGCCCTTCTCCATCCCTCAGCTTGAGGGATTCCTGTCAAAACGCAGTGTACAGGCACCTCTACGTGTCCCAGTGCCCCAAAATACCCCACCACCTGAGTGTAGGTGCTGTCTTTCCTCTGACCCTGTGCATGGATGTGAAGCACTAAGAGGCTGTAAGGAAAGGATGTCAAAGGGTACTCTGTTTCATTGACTTTAGTAGTATGGAAAATGATAATTTCACATTTTGGTGCAGCACATTCAAATGATAATAAACTGTATGCCTTTTCAGTTTAAAGGAGAGCAGCTAAAAACACATTTTTGTGAAGGAAGAGGTAGATAACTGGTTAGGAAGGGGATTTAAGTCTCCTGCAAATGTTTGCGATTTTCCATGTAGAAGGGAATATCGATGGCCAAATTCTTATTTACAAATATGTTAAAATATGGTCTCCATTTATAGCAGGAGTTATGGCCTTTTTTATATCCGTTCCCTGAACTGGTTGTGATTTTGTTGTGGGCCTGTATTTTCTGGTGATTTTTTCATTCCTTTAAAAGACTTACCTGAAAAATAGGACAGAATCAGAACCATTTGTTGTTAATGAAAACAGTGGAAAATTGCTCAAGCTGTAGATGTTTCAGAATCACGTGGCTGGGTTTTTATCGCTCTGGGAATTGCTGTTGCCCTTCAGCAGGGGAAGTTTCCATAACTAAGGAGCACAGGTATGGTCATGATGGGTGACAGCTGACTTTGTTTCAGGTGACTCCAGCAGTAGAGAAACAGGAAAACAAAGGAATATGGTGATTCAGTAGAGGAAAAATATGCAGGAATAAAGGTGAAGGCTTGGCAGGAGGGTGTGGGAGAAATGGAAATCAGAACAGAAAAAGAGACACCCAAGATAGCTTCTCTCTCCTTGCAGAATTGTAGCAGACTAATGGGCATATCTGGGCCAGGGGATGTTTCTGTCTAACTCGCTGCCTTTTCCTCAGGGAGGTCTGATCAGGTGCCCAAAAGCTGAAGGCCCCTTTGTGGACATGTGCCCCAACTACTGCCACTGCATCCATTTGGGTGAAGGAAGGAATGGGGTCTCTCACTAGGATGCTGCTGCTGCTGCCTCTGGGTAGCGCTGGGATGCTGAATTTGGTGGGGGATATCCCAGATCTAGCCTCTGTGGTGATGGGGTGCACTCAGGCTTGACAGTAGCTGAAAGAAGGGCCTTTAATAAAAAAAATAATGATTTTATTACACATGCTAGTCAGCAGTTCAGATTGAGAGTAACTAGGAGAGTCAGCAAGATGCCTACAGTGACACAAAATGAAATCAGCATGTATTCAACAACTCTGTGCACAACAGCATTGCTGAAAGCTGTTAAAATGTCAGTCTAGAAAGTAGAGATGGAAAAAAAAAAAAAAGTTCAGATAAACTCATTCATCTTCCCCCTCCCCCTCCCTCCTATACCAGCCAAAGCAGGACTTTCACATTCTTGAGGTTTTCCTGTCTCTCTAGAATGACTTAAATGATGCTTATTGTACTACCTACATCTCTATCACGATAGTCAGTATCAGGCCTCACTCACTGATAAGGAAGATAACTATCCCAAGAAGCTTTATTTGCTTAGTTCCATTATCAGTACTCTTTTTTTTTTTTTAATGATTAGGTTACTGGAAGTGATTGCTACCTCCCCTGAATTTATTTCCTTCCAGATTCTTGCAAGCTACCTTAAGGTTTTCACTGCTTAGTCCTGTTTGGCTAGGCTGTGGCTGCATTTTTTTTTTTATTATTTCTTCTAATAAATCTGTCACAGGGACTTGGGACTGCAATGTCAAAACAGCAGTGAAGTACTCAGTGATGTGGAAAAAGATGAATAGTATCTTACAGTCTTAAGGAAACCATCGTTACATCATAAATTCATGGTTCTTCCACATCTTGAATACTGTATGCAGTTTTCTTCCCTCCATCTCAAAAAGAGGATGTATCAGAAGAAGAAAAAGTACAGTGGAGGACAGCCAGTAGGATCAGAGAGCTAGGAAAGAGTCTAAAGTATGCTAGTGTTAGCCTGAAAAAATGAAGTAACTAAGGGAAGATACAGAGGTCTGTGATGTCAGGAACGGTATGCAGAAAGCAAATAAGGAATGATTTGTTCACCTTTAAAATAACATTACTTAGGGTAGTCAATGAAATTGATCATGTTTAAAGCAAAAGAGAGGAAGTACTACTTTATGTAGTGGATAATGACATTTTGGAGTTCATTGTCATAGGAGAGTGTGGAGGTCAAAAGGGACTGGGCAGGTTAGTGGATGCTTCTTTAGCTAAGGAAATCCTTGATTTCTGGAAGTTAAGGAGGCTAGTCAGGGAAAAGACTGCTTGCTGTATTTGCATCCCGCTGTTACACTTCTCCCTAAGCATTTATTAAGGGTTTATGTAGAAGACAGATGAGAGATGGATTTTTGGTTTTACTGAGTATGGCAGTGCTTCTGTTCTCTTAAGCTACTGGGTTTATTTGCCTGCTGTGGAAAGTAGTCGGTTCTGTGGCCCCCTGTTTACGTCGACATTCCTAGTAGTGTTTCTGATATCAGCCAAACTGATGGTTTGGAAACTGTCTGGTGTGGTTCAGCTGTCACTGCTGGTTTCAGCCGGCAGCAGGTTAGTCCATAAAGTTAATGGTTATAGTATCTTCTTGCACTGGATGTCATATCTCAGTATGAGCAGCCCAAGATTCTGTTAACTCTTCTTGATCTCTTCTGTTCTGTTTATATAGCTATTTACGTAGTTGCAGAGGTGTAATTCTCCTATCATATGTCAAGGTCTCTTAGATGATGCACTGGTTGACCTCTTTATCATGCTCCATCAGTAGCTGCTTTCCAAATTAGTGCTATGCTACTCTTTTTTTTTTTTTTTTTTTTTTTTGGTAAGGTTTCCCATAGCATTGCAAAAAGAAATGTGAACAGTCTACTAGGAAACTGAATTAGATATAAATATATTGATAAGGGCAAAAAAAAAAAATCTATTCTAGTCTTGTCAATCTTTAATAGGCCTGTATTTTCTTGCCTGTTCTCACTTAGCATTCATTTTCATTGCTCATTAATATTACTGTTTTTACATAATTCCTGTTTTATGTTTCTTGAAAATGTAGAGAGGTTCAGTCCACCCACTCCACCCTTTTCTTGCAAATGCAGTGGGATTAAACTTGCATGAACACCTCTTCAGTTCTCAGATTTGTATAACCCCCTGTTCAGCATATGTGCAATGCAGGAAAAACTTGGGAGGCAGAGCCATCAGTCACTGTACCACTAAGCAAATGTTGAAGTTTGAAAGGTAGCCAACTGCTTTTATTTTAAAGCTTGGTATCTCCCCTCCACCCAATTATGTCTGAAAGGAAGGTGGTTCCTGAGAGGCTCAGCCTGGCTAGACTCCATCATGCCTTGGTGTGCTCTGGGTGCCCATGGGACTACCACCAGAGCAAACTGCCTGCAGATCATGTCAGAAAACATTTGGTTTCCTGAAGGAGAAATGAGAGAGGATGAGGGAACTGGACAAATAGTACATTGTGGTGTTCTGCTATCCTTGCTGGGATTTTTCCCAGTAACCGTTTGTGCAGAGTCTCGTTTGTGACCTTTAGCCTAGCTATACATGTATAGTGAATGGATGAGCAGTACCTGTCAGATTTAATGGATTCATTAGAACTTTTTCCTCTGAGGGTCTGATAAGGTTTTTCTTTACAGTTTTAGAGCTTCATATGCATAATTAGAAACAGAGGGAAGTCAATTTCAACTATTTGGA
Organism: Apteryx mantelli; assembly: GCF_036417845.1. Classification (NCBI taxonomy): domain Eukaryota; kingdom Metazoa; phylum Chordata; class Aves; order Apterygiformes; family Apterygidae; genus Apteryx; species Apteryx mantelli. Next base: position 79,757,732 of record NC_089980.1, on the reverse strand, counting down.
GTGATATGATGTGGTTTGGAATAGTACCCTGTCAAAAAGTTAGAGTCAGTGTAAGGATGGTATCCAGAATACTTTATTGTTGGGATTAAATGAAAAAAAAAGAAGTGTCCAGTTTTGGTAGACAGGTAGATATACAGACTGCAAGGGCTCCTTTTAGACTGTTGTGGATAAGTCTGTAAGGGTTTCCTGACACAGCAGCAGCTGCAGGCATTCTGCTTCCAGGAGACTAAGATATGGCAAATACCTTTTTAGGAGAGGAGAAGGATAGAAGGGAACAGCTTTTGCTGAGAGAGAAAACATGGCTCTCGCTAGCATGAACCTCCTGCCACTGCAACATGTGTGTGGGCGTTGCAGCTCTTCCCTCCTTCCCTTCTATTGCAGACCGCTTCAGAGCATGAAGTACTTAACTCCCAGCCCTCATCCTGCAAGGGAGAGGGGAAACGTGCTTTGCATTTTGGCAATGTAGGAATCAGTTTTGCATTATGTCCTCTGGGAAAAACTTCAGTTTAAAGCAGTAGTTTTAAGAAATATTCATTCTTGCATTGTGCACTGAAAACTCATGAAATTCCAAAAATATGAAGATGGGAGAAGATGACATGAAAGTTGTTACAGGGTTAATTCAGTTAACAAAGATCTTGAAGAAACATTTCTTAGATTTCATAAAAACATCTAAGAATCTTACCCAAAAAACTACTATGTATTGAAATGCAGCCATCATCATTGCTGAAAGTAAATGTGGATATCTTATGAAACATTCCCCATTTTCTTTAAAATGAGTTAAATTGGCAGCACTTGTAATACTTTGACCTGGATATGTAGAAAAATGACATCCTTTTCTGAAATCTCCAACTTGCAGAGGAAAGCTTTCTTTAACTGCTTTATTTCAAATTGACTTTGTTTTAAGAATTTTTTAAACATATTCAAGCATATTTGCATATGCTATTAATACTGCAGTTGTGAAAAACAGCTTACTTTCTTGAACATAAGTGGTGGTTATAGAAGAAAAAAGGGGCCAACTAGCTGTTGGGCATTTATTGACTTTTATGAGCAAAAGAAGCTCTGTAATATATTTGGTAAGAACTTAGTTTGTCCTTTGAAATTTTTTCTTTTTGCTTGTCTGTATAGTTTGGGGTTTTAAATTAAGTATGGCACCTAGCTCATAGTGCTGTGTTGCATCACAGTTGTGTGGGGACTCTACTAAACAAATAGACAGGTCTGTCAGCCAAGAACTAGTGTATTATATGTCTCCTTTCAGCATGGTATTTCAGGTTATAAAATATTATCCAGTGAAATGTTATAAACTCCAAATTTATGCAGCCAAGACAACTGTGAAGACCTGAAAATTAAAGTCTTTTTACAGCAGGAGGGAGGTGAGAGAGGGAGAGAAAAACAGCCCCTCCCAGGTAGGGAGCTGCAGTGTTGAAAGCTAACACATTGCCATAGTATTTAACATGTTGAAAGCCAGCATATTGCCAGTATTTTGGGGTCCTGTTGTGCCACATTGTATCAGCTCTCAGTCACCTCTCCTACCTTCCAAAGACCAAATCTTGAAACTAAAACCCATTATCTAATACCAAACATCCTAGACTCAACAGAGAAACTGTTTACTGCATGCTGGTATTCCTTCCATCCATAACAGATGTAACCTTTTCACATTCAACAGGTATAAATTGTGTGTCTCTCTCTCAATCTGGATTACTTTCCCCCCTCTCCCTCCCCCCTCCCCAAGGTTTTACTGATATATGTTTAGTTAGCTACAAATAACACTATGTGCTGTTTCAGAGCTGAGAAAGAGCTAATATATCTGAAAACTTGTCTGCTTTTTCCAAGTAGACCAACTGATTTAATAGAAGATTGCCTCTATGTATAAACCTTGCCTTGTCTCTCATAATCTAGTGATAGGTCACAGGTATCTTAGGTATTTTGCCTTCATGTTTGTGTTGCATAGTTCTAGTTATCCTGGAGTAACAGAAGAGGTATCTCCAGAGTAGCACAAGGTAGTGTAATTTAGCTCATTCTTAGTTGGAGGAGTTTCTCCTTGCAGGATTGTGTCTGTATCAGCAATTGTACATAAATAATGCATGAGAGCAACATCTGCTATTTGCCATTCCTCTGTCCATCCTGTTGGCATTCTGTTGCTGATGGTTTAATACTGCGTTCCACTAACTGTGGTCATTACCCTGCTTTTCCATCCTTCACCGTAGATTGATTCGACTTTGATTGATCTGAGGAAGATGATGACAATGATGAAAATGCAAATGGTCAGAAAGAGGCAGCAAGAATGCTGACACCAGAAGATTTACTCTGGGTCTTCAGTCTCAGAGATGAAATCTTTGCATAATGCTCTGTTCCATAATGCTAGCAGCAAAAAGCCAGCACCATCCTGATATTCCTGTTCCTACCTCTGTCCTTCATGCCATATGTACTGTCCCTGGGTATTTAAATTGTGTGTATTTAGTCCCTGCATGTCTTCCCCCTCTATTATGCTAAGGGAAAAGTTGCTTTGCTATGTGTCATGTTGCTAACCATGGCACTTCTCAGGGCTGCATCCCTGGCAGGTCATGGGGTATGGCTGCATAACACCTTGATGTGCAGACCAGGCTGAGCTTGTGTGAACCTCTGTTGTCTGAAAGCAGAGTTATCTGACTGTGTAGCTTTAGTCTTTAGAAAATGCTGAGGCAGTCCTCAGCATTAATCTGATTGTGGAAATGAAGGGTCAAGCGTGACATACTTCTGGGCTCCTCCTTTCTTTTTGTATGCATTACAGTTGGGAATACGAGTCCTCATCCTTCTTTTTACTGTCTGCCTCTTGCTCTTTGGCAGTAGCAAAGGTTGCAGCAAACTCTGAATGTGAGCCAGAAGCCTTGTGTTACCCTTCCCTGTCCTTTCTTCCCTGACGTTCTTCCGCTTTGGACCCTGGGATCAGTTCCCTCAGGAGGGCAGCGTCTCCCCTTTTTTGACCCCTGGCATTCCATTTGCTAGGCCCAGCTGTGCTGTTCCTTCTTGCTTCTCCCCATCTCAGCCAGGCTGCAGGATCCTGCCGGGAGGCAGCAGGGACCGCTCCTCCGCCCTTTCCAAAGCAGGGAGGCAGCAGGGACCTCTCCTCTGCCCTTTCCAAAGCAGCCGGCTGTGAGGGGCAGCAGGGCCGTCAGCTGGCCTGGCATGGCGCATGGGTCCACAATGCGTGGCCTCGCTGCTCCCCGGCCCCGCTCCTGGGGCTGGGGCTGCATGCCACCCTCACCTCCCCCAGGTATGCAAGGCTGGGGGGCAAGCCCTGCAGGGGCCGCGGGGCTGGGATTGCTTGCAGGGAGCTGGGGCCAGTGGGGCAGGGGGATCTTCACTGATCCATGCCTTTGCTTACCTTCTGCCAAGGTAAGAATTAAAAATAACTACCCTGCTCATGCTGCTGGTCCTGCAAGGGTTCAGCAGGTGCAATGAGTTTTGCATATGTTAAATGATGGAAAATGTCTTCTCAACAGTATGCCTTGTGTGTGTGCGTTTGCAGAACTCTTGGTGTATTTGGAACTTTAGGGTTTAAGATAGCATTTAAATATGAAGTACTGATGGTGAAATGGTGATTAACCAGTGTATGCTGTGGTCATACTGATGCAGGGTCAGTGCATATATTTGTGTGCTGGTTTCTGTCTGAGCATTGATAGCAGCTCATTGCAGCGGGTACTTACATTCAACGGCTGAACTGTGTAGTGATCATGCAGAAAAACATGGGAGCAGTTCTGTATTGATACAGTAGCATGGGTAAATTATTCTTTCAGAGTTTCTGAATGATTATTAAATCTGCTGTACTTGATGAAATTTTGTTGGTCTTGCAATGCAATTTCAGGGCCTAACAAGTATTTTTAACATGTCCTCGTGTTCCTGTTCACAGATGTAGTTTGCACAAGCTGTAAATCTCCTTTGAAACATGCTGATAGATGAATGTATTGAAAGTTAATTGCTTGAATGATTTTTTTTTTCCCCCTCTATAGATGACAATCAAAACAAAACCAATGAAAAGAAGGAGAAGAAAATGGTTTCTCAGAAACCTCACGGCACCATAGAATATACTGTGAGTATTGGTGTGTCATTTGTTCGCTTCTTCTTTTCAAAAGTGGAGTTGTTGAGGTTGATAGACAAAATGACACAAAACTGAAAACACCAAATGAATACTGATTGTAATTTGTTTGTATCTCAGTAGGGATTGTTCCAAATATCCTTGGGTGAAGAGAGCTAGGCTGAAATCCAGGAACCACTGTTCAGCCTGGGTGTTCTGCCTCTCCTCACAATTGCCTGTCCTATTTTTACTTCTGCAACATGGCCCTTTAATAGACTAATTGTGCCTTTATTTTATTTATTTATTTATTTATTTACTGCTAAAAAAGACTTCTATTCCACCACGTTGCTTAGGACAGCTATTCTTTGGTCTGTGATGACCCCTGACATGGTTGAGAGACAACTTTCTCTAAACTGAAACACCATGGACAGGTACTGTCACCATACCTTGAAGGACTGCCTCTCTGAAGAAAGTCACTTCCATGGTGTCCAGAGGCCCTGAACAGTGGTTGCCCCTGATGCTCCCCCACTTAATGTGAATGTAAAGGACTAGTGTCCTAGCTGGGAACAAAGCAGATGTCTTACTTGCTGGGACTGATGAAGGTGCAATGAACTTTCCAACATATGTGTGCTTTCTCCGCTTGCCGTACCAGTTCTAATTAATGTGGTGCTACATTAAAGGGATATTGCAACTAAGTTTTATGACAAAATGAGAGGGACATCTTTAACACATTTGTGCTTTATCTACTGTATAGCGTGAGAGAATTTTTTTTTTCCTTGATATTGGCTTATCACATATTTTATGCAGAAAATAAGGCTATTAAACAGGAGATGTGTCAGATTATCAAATCTATTTCCTGAAAACAGTCTGTTAGATGGTTTTAGTTAAGCTGTTGTGCTATATGTGATCACTACCATATCTTAAGCTTCAACTCTTTCTTCAGGCTGGAAATCAGGACACCATAAACAGCATAGCATTAAAGTTTAACATCACCCCAAACAAGCTTGTGGAACTCAATAAGCTTTTTACGCACACAATTGTTCCGGGACAGGTAAATTTTTTATAGTTTTTAATACCTGAAACCTGATTATTTGCTATGTATTTGAAGACTTTTTACTGCTTTCACATATTTTTTAGGTACACAGATACAAGGGGAATGGACAGTAAATTGACTCTCTCAAACAGAACCTCACTAGATCATTCCCTGGGCAGAGGTGGGCTGGGGAGGTAGAATGGGACTTTGTAATTGCTATGTCTGATTTTTTGTTATTTATTTGCTGTCACAAAAGCTTTAAGATTACTCAGAAGCTCAAGAGGAATGTACCTGTTGCAAGAGAGCTGATTTCTTGAAAAGCCTAGATAAATGCTGGATAAGTCATTAGAGTTAGACACAGTAATTGGCTCTAAAGGCTCTTTGCCTTTATATTAGAGATGAGTCAGTCTCCTGTAAGATGAGAAATAGAAGGATATATGATGGACTGTTTTGGGGAGATTCAAGTAATGGAAATGGAAATACGAGGGCTTACACCTGTTTTATAAAGAGCAGATCTCTACTCCTGCTTCACAGATGTGAAGAAACTGAAGTGTGCTAAGTTGCAGGTGGGGAAACTGAGGCATAAAGAGGTGGTGTGGCTTGCCTAAGGTCACCCAGCAGACAAAGGCTGGGATAAGCTAAATGGTTTTATTTTTCTCAATGTGTTTAGTTTAAAACTAAACTGTCTGTGGGTGGGGTTTTTTTTGTTTGTTTGTTTGTTTTAAACTTTAGAAGCATTTGCTTTGGGGTGGATGTCCAAAGCTGTACTGCAATTGAAAAACTGGGGCATCTACTGTGACAAATTGTAAAAAGTCAAACAAAGCATTATATTTTTGTATGAACACACTTGTACTAATGTAAGGACTTTTTAAAATGAAGTACAAAGTGTTAAAATGGTGGGTTTTGGAAACAGGCAGCCTGGAGTGAAGCATTGTAAGCTTCTAGCACTAAAAATCCTACCTTTTCAAGAGTGGTCTTACTTTTTTTTTTTTTTTTCAAATTTTGCTGTTACAAGTTATTGAAGCTAATACAGAAACTGGGAGTGTAACCTAGGAAAAAAGGAGGTTCTTGCCCTGGGGAAAATATTTTATTTTCTTGCCTGTGCTGCCACACAAAATGGAAAACTAGATCCTGTAATGAGAGCTGCATTTGCCCCCCCACCACCATTAATGAAGGAGGACTCTGGAGTAAGAAGTTGTTGAAGACTGTATTGCAATCATGAGTGATGGATATTGGGTTATCTCTATAGTAGAACATAGGTGTTTACAGTAACTTTTTTCAACTTATGGGTATTATTATTATTATTATTTATTTATTTTTTTTTAAGATTCTCTTTGTGCCAGAAACAAGTGCTGGGAGGTTGTCTTCTTTCAGCCCTGGTGCTCCTGTTTCTCCTTCATCATCAGATGCCGAATATGATAAACTCCCTGTAAGTGAAACATTGGTTTACTGGTCTTACACTGGTTTACTGGTCTTACACTTTCTAAATAATTTTGCTCTGATTTTGAAGCTGTGATTCTGGGCTGTGTAAATAGCTGGTTTTGAAATTGCAATTCAGACCTCATGAGTAATGTTGTTAATATTGACTAATGTTAACGTTAACATGCTGTAGTACAGAATTTGCCATTGCTTAAAATATTCCAAATGAAGGCCTCTGTCTGATCTTGGAAATCTAATGTGAGTTGAAGTGGGCCCAGAGTACATCAGAAGAATTAAAAAAGGTGTAGTGTGTAGTTAGTTTTTAAAGGATAGAAAGTTAGATATGAGATATGTGTTTAGTGTTTCACCCTGGAGGTTTCCCTGTTGCTTTGCAGTCCAGAGCCTTGATCCTGCAATGGGATCCCTGAGCATGGGACTATTAGTTTAGTTTGAGCAGCCTTTTTTTTTATATGATGGTATGCATATAGGAAGACCACTGGATTTAATCTTTGTGATTAAATCTTTCATTTTCCTTAGAAGGCTGTGATGATTTTAGGTAGTAGTTTCAGGGTTTATAGCTCTCCACCTGCTGGTATTAAACTAGTTTCACGTTTCGTACCATAACTAATTGAGACAGAAAGTGCAGAGAAGTATGGAGTGAGTCACTGTGTTTAACCTATGTCTTACTTGCCTTTCTGTGCCACCTGCATTTGGCATCACACCAGTGCCAGTGAGGCTGCACTGTACGCAGAGGTCTTTGGTGTGTATCAGGTGTCAGGACTGGACCTCACTTAGCTTAATGCGAGTGCCTGATGGGAAAACGGTGTGCTGAGTTGCCCTGGTATTTCTGTGGGTTTTTGTTTGTTTGTTTGTTTGTTTTTGTTTGTTTGTTTTTTGTCTGTTATTCTTATGGAGGTTTTTTTGTAATGTTACAAGTTTTTCTTCCATACAGGATACTGTGTGAGGTGTTTGTACATACATACATACATGGCCACAACTTTTTCTCCTTCAGCAAAAGGAAGACAGTTGGTAGAAGTTGTTCTTTTAGTTGCCCAAGATCTAAGAGTATATGATACTGGTCCTCCAAATGTGTACTGACTTTTTTTTTTTTTTTTTTTTTTTTTTTTTCCCCCTTTAGGATGCTCATTTGGCAAGAAAGGCCTTCAAACCAGTTGAGAGAGTCCTGTCTTCTACTTCAGAAGAGGATGAGCCTGTGGTTGTCAAGTTTTTAAAAATGAATTGTCGTTACTTCACAGATGGCAAGGTAGGTGGAACCTAGCCCTTTGGGCATTGTTTGAGATCCTTTAAAAGCAAAATCAGTTTGGGTGAGAGATGAGTAGCTGGGGAGCCAAATATATACCACATCTGTAAAGAATGTAAATGTTATGACAGCTTTATCTGTTGATGCTATATTGGTGCCATGGTAATTATTTTATTTGTTAATTACTTGTATCTGTTATGATAACTGTTTTATGGAAGAATAGCTCTTTCTTCTGCCCATCTTCATTCCCTTACAGTGTTTTACTAGAAATATCTCCTTCAGACAGAGATAATCCTTGCACAGAGAAAATTGCATTTCGGAGTTGAGACATGTCAGGATTAGTTGTCCAGTTCCATCAAATTGTGCAATGGCTTTATAAAATGAGTACATGCCTATCTATTTCCTTTACGAGTTTAAGTTAAATTTCAACTGTTCCAGAGCAATATTTCCAAATATGTGCATGTTGCTTTTGCACTTGCAAACGAATGTCGTGTAACCTCCAATACCAATATAAATATTGCATGGTATGCCCCCCCCCTTTTTTTTTCTCCTTTCTTTGCAAGTCCTCTTGTAACGTATTCCCAGTGGGATTGCAACCCTTAATTGGGAGCAACTCTATTAGAAGTGAAAGCACAAAGCTCAGGCAACTCCTACCTCTTCTAAAGACAGCAGTTTGTCGTCTTGAATTGTGTGCTTTTGTACATCTACTCTTGTTGATTCCCATTGCAGTTCGAGGTCTGCATGTTTGGGTTTTCAAGTTCGCTGGAATCTACAACACTGGAGATGCTAACCATCGTACTTTAAATATATTTTTTCCTTTGTCCTATGGTCTTCATCCTAAGAAGGATACATTTCTACTGAGTTTTTGGCTTCTTTTGGCACTGAGTGAGTGCAGACTGCATTTAAAACCACTCTGCAATTTCTGTAATCTGCTATTTTGTAGAAAGCAACAGAAGGCTACTTGATTTCCTGCACATAAATTACAGCAGTGCTGTTGCTTTCTTAGGTGATGTTTGCTAGGTGCAGAAGACAGTGTCAATTTTATGGCTTCAGGATAGAAAAAAGTCACCTGCAGTCATGACAGTCAGAAGTGAGACAGCTTCTTTGCCAGTGTAGCTAGAATCCCTTGTTCCCTTTCTTCCTTTTGTGACTGGATAGGAGGTGCAGCCTACTGATATATTGTTCTCCTGCCTCAATCAAGTATGTACCTGCAGGTGAAGTCTCTGCACTTGAATCAGATTCTTTTGTCCAAACACAAACCTACTATGTGTACACGAGTCGTACAGGAGGAAGCATATGGGAAGTACATACACACGTTGCTTTATAAGAGAGCAGGCCCATGTGCTCACCTGCCAGCACCAAGTCATTAGTTTTTTCTTCCAGATAAATTCTTCATGGTCCTCTAGCTGCCTACTTTTTAGCCTCTCCTCTGCATACCTTGAGGATGACCTTGAACAATTAATATCTCCAATGCAGGCCAGTCTTGTTGACTTTTGACTCCTGTTTGTCAGATCTCACGATTTGTGCACAGCTTCTGGGTTGGTCTGATGAATTTTGCCTCATTTGGGGGAGAGAAGGTACAGGAACAACATGTTAGAAATCTCATTTGAAAACCTTCACACATTATCAGATGTCACAGGTTGAAGTAAATGTTGAATAATGGCTGATGCAGCCTCTGATCAAATCCATGGCTAGAGCAAATTTTGAAGAATTAAATGCATCTTCTGGAGCTGTGTATAGTACTTTTGTATCAGTGGTATCAGAGAAGTAGCTTCATATTAGGTAAAATACTGTATAGATGCTTTTTGCATGTACCTCTTGAAGACTAGATCAAGGGGATGTGGAATTTAGGTTAGAATGGTGACCCTGACATTCCCACAAGTAAGACTGCCTCCAGGTGTGCCATTTGCATATAAATTCACACATCATATGAAGTTGGCTGCAGCCAGAGTGAAATGGTACTGTTTCTTTTTGTTGTTGTTTTGTTTGGTTTGGTTTCTTAACCCACCACCCTGTCTTGTCTGAGGCTGATTAACAAACTGCAGGTTTAGCTTTTAGCAGCCAACACTGAAACTTGAATACTGTAGTTTAGATGTTCTTTCTCATTCTGTACTTTTTAGCCAGGAATTGGAGTGTCGCTAAGAAATCTTTTTCTTCACTCTTCTTGCAATGTCTTATCTGATGCAATTGGAAACCAAAATGTTTCATTAGGAAACACTGCTTCACAGGCGTTGCAAAGAGGCATGAGAGAGATTTTTCTAGGCTAGTAGCATAAAAGCCAATACCAAATTATAAATGGATTATATGTGATGTGCTAACTCTTCTTCTATTTTAGGGTGTAGTTGGAGGAGTCATGATAGTAACTCCGAACAACATCATGTTTGACCCGCATAAGTCTGATCCTCTGGTAATTGAGAATGGCTGTGAAGAATATGGGCTCATCTGCCCTATGGAGGAGGTTGTCTCTATAGCTCTCTACAATGACATTTCTCACATGAAGATTAAAGATGCATTGCCATCGTAAGGAGTGTTCTTTCCCGAACTTATGTTTACAAACTGTCATTAAGGGAGAGGGAAATGGAAAAAATAAGAATGACGTTTAATACAGGAGAATAAAACATGTCAGGGGAAGAAAATGCAAACAAAGGAGTGACGGAATACTGGTGCTGTTCTTCCTCTTTCTTTTAAAAATGCTTCTTTGGCAGTAAAGGAGAAATGGGCATTAATGCCAAAACCAAAATGCAAAGACGACCAGTAAAAATTAGTAATGAAAAGCATTGCTGGCATGCCAAGGTTAGGCTTATGCACTCTCCAATCTCTAGGGTTATTTCATGAGGAGGTTCTGCTGAAAGTTTCATAGTTTCAATGGAAGTAAAGAGGTTTAGATTTGGATCATTGTGTGTGTTATTGGGACCATACTGAGAGTATTATTAAAAGGTTTTGAACGTAATAGCAAGTTAATTGCCATCCTCAGGACTTGCAGAAATATCAGACTATAGAATACTTCTACTTTGGAACCAGAAATATTCTGATAGTCAGAATTTGTAACACGATAGGCTTTTTTTTTTTTTTTTTTTTAAGGTTACATTTTCATTTATGCGTAATCTAAGCATTGCTTATGTATTTGTTCTATGCAAGATCTTGTCTTCATAATTCAGGCAACACCTGTTTGGTCAGTGAAGTTCAGCTAGCTTCCCTCCATCGTTTCATCTCAAAAAATTTTCTAAGCATCTGTATTATGCTCATTACTAGAGTATCTTGAACTTTAAATGAAGAAAATCTTGTATTCTCATTCACCTTAAGCTTTGTTACTGATAAAAAGTTTAAGTTGTATGCTGTTATGTTTTTGAGAACTTTCTATTTTGAAATGTTCTATGATTGTCCCAGTTTAAAAATAAATCTTTGGGGAAGCCTGCATTCAATCAGTACATTTTAGTGATGGAGAAAAATAAAAGTTAAAAATAAAAATAAAAAACCACCTCAACCTCTTATTGACAGTTACTGCTTTGCAGTAAACATGTTTAAACAGGGTACAGCTTATATCTGATCAGCTTTCTTCTCAAAAGAACATTTGTACTGAGTAGAGGAGCTGGAATGGTTAGAGAGCTTGACTCATTGTAAGTGGGAGAAATAACATTGTTAGTATGGTATGAATGAAGTTTCAAGAGCTAAATACATGTTCTGTGTTTTTTTGGTTACTGAAATTCTGATGACTTGCATGTTGTTCTTACATATGTACCATTTCTTCACCTGGGTGGCATACTCTGCAGAGTGGTTTACTCATTTTTTCAGTATTATCCTTCCCACGTTTTTATCTGTTTGTTATTATTTTTTTTCATGTCACTTATTTCCATTGGCGTATGTTTATTTTGGAGAAAATAATTTTTGGTTGAGTTTCAGAGCTTAAGTTAAGTTGATATATTATTTATTTTTCTTTTCCATTTTGTTTGTTTTCCATTTTGCTTTTAACATCCCATGTACATCCATCATTTTCCCTGACAGTGACATACCAAAGGATCTTTGTCCTCTGTACAGGCCAGGAGAATGGGAAGACCTTTCCTCTGAGAAAGATATCAATCCTTTCAGCAAATTCAAGTCCCTTAGCAAGGAAAAGAGGCAGCAGAATGGGGATTCATCCACTGCTCTGGGTGCCAAACAAATAAAGCCTTCAGATACAGAAAAGCCTGCTGATTTTGAAGTTCTTCAGTCTTCTGAGAGTACGGGCTCAATCAAATCAAAGTCACTGGAGTTTCCCAACAACATCATTGCCACTGAGCATTTGGAAAAGTCTGCTGCAGAGCCACGTGCCAAGGAGCTTTCTGAGGAAAAAAATGTTTCAGACGTCAAAACCAAAGAAAACTCCCTTCTGGGAGATGTAGAGGATGATTTCATTGAACTGGAGGAGACTTCATCTTGTATGGACAGAGGGTTGGACAGGAAAGACTCAGTAATGGAAGGCTTTCTGGCTGACCCCAGGGAGTTGGGGAGAACTAAGCAGCAGGTAACCAAACCCACTACAGAAGTCCAGGAGCACTTGACAGTTGATTCCTTGGAAAAAAAGGACAGTATTGAACCTAAAGCTGACTTAGACTTAGACCTGTGTGAAAAGCAAGATATTATTCCAGAAGTAAACAAATGTGTCAGTTCCCCAACAGGTAAGGTGGAGACTGCATTGGACACTAAGAAAGAGCTAGAGAAAGATAAACTTATTGAATTTTACCTCTGTAAAGATGGGAATGGGTCTCAGTCATCTGAAGACTTGCACAAGGCTGAAATCCAGAAAGGTGAAAACAATAAAGCAATTGGCATAGACCTTACACTTAGCAGTTCAAAGTCCCAAGCTAATGAAGTCCATACAGTTAAAAGTATGGAGCTTGAATCCTGCTGTATTGAAAGGAAAGCACCTTCATTAGAAATCAGCTCAGCAGCAGCAGAGGAAAAGGATCTGAAAGAGTCTGTGGACTCTTCATTAGTACCAGCTGTAGACAAGACCTGTCAAGAAACACAGTTAGACAATCAATCAGAAATCAGACTGTGGCTGCTGCAGAAAATTCAAGTGCCAATTGAAGGTAGGTCTCTGGTTATCCTTGTTGCCTCTGAGAGCTGGCCAGCATTATGACGGTAACCTTTGAATTGATCCTTGTGCTCTAAATTTCCTCTTTCTTTAATATCTAGTCCTTTTTTACTCTTGTAAATATAATATATATATATATATATTTTTTTTTCTTTTTTTCCCCCCCACTGTTTAGAAGAAAAAAAAGCTTTCAAATCTCCTAAGCTTCTAGTTTGACAAGTAGCTTGCCTTCTCTTTCCATATTTAGTGATTGCTGTTTATACATGTTGCCTGTGTGTACTGCTTTTAAGGACAATAAAATGTTATCCAGTTGCAGTACTGATAGGAACCCATCATGACCTAGGAATTTTTACTCCATATTGATAAATACTGTTTCTTCAGTGAAGTCTGTCAATTTATTTCTGAGAGTCAGAATCCAAAGTAGTACACTGCTGTAAAGTGTACTTTTGACTACATTTGTATCACCCTCGTGTCTTCCATGCTGTGGGTACTCCCAAAGAAGTGATAAATAGGCATATTTAGAGGGTCTTACTGACTGATCCTTCTTGTTTTTTTGGGTCACTGGGTTATTATAGTTAAAGTTCAGGATGTTACTGGAAAACATGAAATAAAATGAAATCTCAGTTTGGATAGCATGTTCACGTGCTACTATTTCTACCACTACCCAGCGCCTCTGAACACTAGTGCATCCCAGAACACTGATGCTCCTCTCTTGCTAGTTCAGTGAGCCAGTGAACATGCCTCGATTCATATTGCAGTGGAGGACAATTAGAGTGGAAGTCTTTACTTCAAAACCAGTTTTCCTTGAAATGATTTTTCCTCTCTTTTTGAAATAGTTTGTCTTGCTGGTTGTATTTGCTGATCTTTCTCAAATGAGGGGGAAAAAAGATGGCTGTATGCATTTTCCTAAAATTATTGTGGCAAATTCAGTGTGACTGAGGTTATGTTTTAATGAACAACTTTTGGTGGCAGTGGTAATTTAAGGAATATAAAATGCTCTTATTCTTGTGCAGGCAAAAGGTGCTTGTATGGCTGTCTGACCATCAGAATTGGGGAACTGATCTGGCGTAAACAGAACCTTTGTGTGTGTGTTTGCACAGAGTTGTTATTATCAGTTTCCTGGGCTGATTCAAACACTTGGGTAGATGAGCCATCTAGAGAGAGACAAGACAGAAACTACGTTGCCTTTTGCCTGTGGTGCAGTTGTTTGAGGTAGCTGTGGTGGCAAAAGTAGCTTACGGTGTTCTCTTTGCAGTCCCCCTTCCTTGCCTGCTCCCTGTTGCAGTTTGCTCCCAGCTGGGTACTGCAGTTCTGCGTTTTGTTTTGACAATGTTATTTTTACCCCTCATCATTTTTTTAACTTTACAGGGCTGTTCTGTAAACAGCTATACAACTAAGGGGGATACAAGCTGTGATGAAACGGGGGTAAAATCCTTGCTTCTCTGAAACTGTGGTCATTATTCAGCCAATTTTACTGTAGAGCCACATGTTGAGTCTAACTCTATGTATGGTGCTTCTGAGTATTCCTTTGCACAGGGTAATTGATCTTTGTGCTGGTCTTCTGTCAGTTGCAGTAGTTATACTGTCCTGTAAACAGACCATTTATTTTCTCTCTTGTTCAGATATGCTTCCTTCAAAAGAGGAGAAGAGTAAGACTCCTCCAATGTTTCTGTGCATTAAAGTGGGCAAGCCCATGAGAAAGTCCTTTGCATCTCAGAGTACCACCATGTCTCAGCAGTACAGTAAAAAGATAAAGCAACCGGAGTACTGGTTTGCTGTCCCTCGGGAAAGGTAAGCTGCAGCACGTTGTATAAAAACGTTTTTGTCTCTTAATTTTTAAGTGTGTAGTGCTTCTAGAGTTGAGTCTGACTTTTCCTACCTGGTCGAAGGTGTCAAATGCAGCAAGGAGGTTGAGATGAAAAGAGCAGGTGCCCTCATATTCTTGCACACCAGAGAGAGAATGTTTGTTGCTGGTCCAGTATGGCTCCTAGTGTGAAGGAAAAAGGGAGTGGGTGTGACTTGGAAGATGGAAAGAGGAATATATGTGCAGCTAACATAACAGCACTGAGGGACCATCTGGATTTTGGCCATATTCTAGGGAGTGAAGAGGAGGGTAAAAGTAGAGTGCCTGCAGGAGAGGCAAGGAATCTAGCAAGGTGCCAGTGCCAAAACTGATACCTCACCTGAGCAAAGGGCATAACGTAACAAAGGGAGACGCTCCTAACTGAATGGATGTGGCTGTTGCTGCCTTCAGGTCCATGTAAAAAATTCGTCCCTCCCTTCATGATAAAATACATTTAGATGCTTTATGCACGTGTTTGTGTATACGTATGTATAATGAGCATTGCTATAACAAAAGGAAGGTGAAAGTCTGTGATTTTCCAGGTAAATCACTCAGGGAATTCCCCTAGCTGTGAGGAATCAAATCCCTGGCCCTTCTCTTGCTCAGTGGTAGCAGGGCATGCATGTAGGTGTTGAACTGCCTGTGGGTGCAGCAAAGGTGTGGAGTGGCTCCTGCCAAGTAGCTGCAGCAGCTCGGGAGCACCCAGTTGTTAGGCAGCACGCTGCATGTAAACTGCCATCTGGCATCTCCTCTCTGCCAAAGGTGACAGACTGCAGAGTTATTCTCCAGCTTCCGTCAAAGACACTCTTACTCTTCTCTGTTTCTCTTTTGGACTTCTCCACTGCACTTCACTCTTACCAATGCATACAAGAACATAACTGACTTATAAAATTTGTTTAAAATCTGGTTTTTTTTGGGGGGGGGGTGGACAAACTTATTTAGGGGAAACCCTTTTGAAATAGTTAAATGTTTTTTTGAGTGGGACGGCTTTTTCAGGCCTGTGTTCTTACAGAGCAGGTTCTCCAGTTGCTGCTGCTGTTTGTTTACACAAATGCCCTCATCTTTTTTGGGTTTAAGCATGTAATGGAAAGAAAGTTAGAGCAACTCTCAGGTCTGTTGATGATCCAAAGTAGGAAAATCAGTGATCATACTTCTGGTGAATTAGGCATTAGTCTGAACTTGGGATAACTCAGTGGTGTTTCTTTAACATGCAGTCAATTTTCATCTGTGTTTTTTCTTGTTAACAGTTTTACAGAATATTTCTTTTTTTTGTTTTTAATTTGTAGCATGTGTGTGGTTTTACATGCTTATTTCTTTTGGTTTAGAAGTAAGTGTGTTAAGCAAATGAGCAGTGTGGAAGCTGCTGACACAGGGGAGGCGGGGGAGGTTTAATCCAGCTGGAACGGGGCGGTAGGAGTATAATTGAAGGTAGCTTTTGGTTTGCTTGCTATGTGCTGAATCCAGTCCTTAGCTCCTGAGGAATTGCAAAAATGTGGGTTCAGAAGATTGTAGATTAAAGGGTGAGCAAATACTTCTAGGAGCTGGAGTGATGCTCTAATATAATACAGGGCCAGTTATTGCTTTGAGGATAGTGTATTTAATGTTGAATAAAGCTACTGAACTGAATTGAGGTCGTCTTTGATTCATTGTTCTGTTTAACAGGCAAATCTATTAAACTACTTAACACACACTTGGGAATTAACTTCTCTACTTGTCATTTTATGACCAGAAATGTTCTGGTTAGTGATGGGAACTAATTCATTTGTGAACTTTAGTATTCAAAGTTGATTTAAACTTTAGATTTTAGAATGAGAAAAGATAATTTCTGCAGTGAGTTGTTGCAGCAGTACTTGACCATGTTGGCTGACAAGCTGCACCTTTGCTGTCAGATCTGTCATTCAGATCTTAGTCAGACTTCAGTGGTGAAGGTAAGATTGGGTCATTTTGGTGCTGTTCATA
Source organism: Apteryx mantelli (assembly GCF_036417845.1). Lineage (NCBI taxonomy): Eukaryota > Metazoa > Chordata > Aves > Apterygiformes > Apterygidae > Apteryx > Apteryx mantelli. The sequence goes on along the minus strand of NC_089980.1, from coordinate 79,741,092 downwards.
CATGTCTGTTTTAACACCATAGAGGTGCATTAAAAAGTCACAGAGGAGAGGGCAGAAATTAAGGATGTGACCCATTCTTTCATTTTATTACAAGATATATCTTTCTGTAACAAGTCAGTGTTTTCTCTAAACTCTCCAGTGCACCCCAAGACAAAATGTATAGCTTCCTACTCACTGGTGATACTACTTTTACCAGAAATCACAGGGTTTTCAGTGCTCCATCTTGAGAAAGCTAAAGCTATGAACCATGGCCATTTGTGATAACTTTGCAATGTATTTTTGGTACAATGTATCAAAATAACTTACTGTGTTTAAAAACATTCTGAATGTAGATTATATTCATGTATGAAAATATCAAACTACCCCTTGTCACGTTGACCATAAGGCAGCATAAATAAAACCCTTTCTGTCCAATGCAGTCATTGTAGCTTGTGCAACTTCTTACTCTTTTGTAGTAATTAAAAAAAAAAGTGAGATTGTGAAGGAATTAGTATGCATATCCATAATCACTATGTTAGTTAAATCTTCCTCTGATTTTCATTTAATTGTATCTTTCCATGAACTGTTACCCAATGTTGTTAAAACAGCTTCAACAATCAGTTGCAAAAGTGGCTGCGTTTTCACCCTGGGCCCTTAAGCAGTCACTCCCAGCATAATTGCTGCTCCGTGTGTAAACAGCCTGATGTTTTCATGTCCTTGACAGACTTTGGTAAAGTTGCAAGGGGGAGGGGGACATTTTTCCCCTCACTTTTTAAAATATATACCTTTTTTTTTTTTTTTTTTTTTTTTTTATGGAAAGCTTCAGAAACATCATTAATACAGAGAGGAAACTGTTAGGCTTTTTTTTTTTTTTTTTTTTAGGCTGTTAATAAATCTTAAATCGTGTTTCCTTCTGCCTGCTGTCCCACTCCTTCTCTCTTCATACGTGACTTACAGGGCGCTGAGTGTGGCCTGGAGTAAGTCACTCCCAGACCCCAACCATCAGAGCTGAGTTAATCAGTGACTCTAGAGCACTCTGTGCTGCTTGCTTAATCACAGGAGCACTTGCCTTTGGCACGTAATGGGGAAGATGGACATCTGTAGTTGCCTTATATAAAGATTACTCTGCACGGGGCAACTTCTTGTCAGGTTAATTGTTCATTTGAGCAGAGAGACACTCATGCTTTTGGACAGTGATGAAGAGATTGATTCTTTTGCTGAAAAATCTTGCAATGGGTATAGCTTACAGTGTTGGAGGGTAAGTTTGTATGTACTTTTACTACATGAATTTGTGTTTAAAGATATTTAAGTGGAATGTAAATTTTCTATTTTTAATTATTTTTGAGTAGAGGTAGGTTGGTAATTATGTCACTTAAGACCTTTAGGAAATCTCTACTGAGATGTTAATGCAGAATGGTTTTCTTTAGAAATGTGTGTCCTGACATCATTTCCTCATTTTAGCATTGACTAGTTCCTCAGTCAAGAAGCAAATCTTGTTGATTATCTATAATGTAAACTTAGTCAACAGATTTGTTTTATAAATGTATATTTTGCATTGATATTGATATAAAAGAAGTTGCACTGAGATCATGCTGCTGAGAGGACATCTACTTTTTTAGAAACATGTAGTTTGAGGGAGCAGGTAGATTTTCAAGGAGGAGAACTAGCAGAGTTTGAGCCTTGTTTCCCTTTTTCAGTCTCAGCTTCCTGTCCTGTTGATTGTTGGCTTGGCTTGGGGAGTTCTTGTTGTTCTTTCTTTCCTCTCCCTCTCCCCTTTTCTTTCTCTTCACGCCCCTCTCCTTTTCTCTCTCTTCATGCTGCTCTTGTTCTCTCATCTTTTTGTAATGTAGAGCAAGATGCTGCTTGGTTGTGCCGCTTGTTATGCAGTATCTTGCCTGTGACATGCTGACTGAAGTTTACTATGGTTGCAGTTGAGGTTTGAAAGAATTTACAGCATTAGTAGCTGGGGTCAGTATGTAAAGCTGCTTCTCTGCATTTACATGGGGCAATGCATAAAGGGGTGATAATTAAGATGTTTCTGATGCTCAAGTCACCCTTCCACACTCTTATTATGGAATCAGATAAGTAGCATAATGTGTAGATTTAGACTCCTTTTGAATTACTCTTGAGTACTCTTAGGCTCCTGATAAATAAGATCTGAAGCTGCACAGGTAGAACATATGGAAAACCTGTTTGTATCTATAGCTTGATGTCTTATATGTAGCCCTTATAAGATTCATGAAGGATCATCATTATCATCTAGTTTGACCTCTTTGTAACAAAGTCATAGGACTCCTGTGAATTAATGCCTGTTTTTGGGCCAGGAACTGTGGTTGAACTAGAGCCTTTGTACATGTATGAGCTACAAATCCCTTCCCCTCCTCTTGTGCCCCCCCCCCCAAATACAGCTGGGAGTAGCCCCCCCACCCCACCCCTGTGACTGACCTGATGTCATTCAGTTATAGAAAACTTGTGTGCCTCTCCCCTCAAAGAAGTCAGATATTGTTGCCATATCAATAGAAACGATTGTGGTGATGTCAGTGTAGGACCTCCTAATTTAAAGTACATATTTTAGAAGAAAAACATCATTTACAATTCCCCCTGAAGAATCCACTGTTACTTGACAAGTTGTCTAATACATTTTATTGATGATTGCTTTTGTTGTTTAAAAACAGTCTTTTTCAGTGCCCTGTGTATCTGCTTTAAATTTTTCTGGCTTCCAGTCCCTGGATGTGGTTATATCTATTACCAGGATTCAGTTCCTCTTGTAACTATTGCCAGGCTACTACTACTTTAACCTGAACAGCTCTTTTTGCCTCTTACTGTAAGCCAGTTATTTTTATGTCTCCTTCTCTAAGCTGCAACATTTGCACATAATTCCTGAGTCACGGGCACCAAACGTGGACATTCAAGTAGCTGTCACCTAAGCTCAAATCCCAAGCTAAGGGAATATCATTCTTTGCACTGAATGTCACTGTATTTACTACATTCAAAGATTGCATTAAGTATTGTCATCAGTGTGTTAATGTGGAGCTCTTGCTCCATAATCCAGAACCATTAACAAGACCTTTAAGTCATTCTGCCACAGATAAAGTACCCATCCTGCAACCATGGCCTCTGCTTATTGTTATTAGATGCACGTTCCTGTGTTTGGCCGCATTTAGATACGCATCTGACTGTGCCCGATTTACTGAGCAATCCAGTGGCATGAATGCTCCACCATGCTTCTGTCTTATATTGATTTTATATGCAATAATTTTATTGTTTCTAGCAGAAATTTTTCAGGGGGAATATTCTTCCATTGGAAAGTATTCAATTTGTTTGCCTTTTATTTTGGAAAGAAAAATGTTTAATTTTTTTTTTTCCTACTGGGATTCCAGTCACAGGAAAAAACAAACAATCCATTCTTATTTGAAATGTCTCTTTGTATAGATTTTCTTTTTTCTTTTTCTTTTTCTTTTTTTTTTGGGGGGGGGGAGGGTTAATTCTATACCAGTTCTCAAAAAGCTGAAATACCACTTAGGAACTACCAGTTTTATGAAAATAATGTAAAATAAATAATTTAAAATGCTGGTTGTGATCAGCATTTTTTTTTTTTAACCTTTCTAGTAGTAAGAATACTGAAGCACTGGAATTAGTTGCCTCAGGAGTCCTCCTTGAGGGCTCCCCACTGCTCAGGCACGTTATGCTGCCAGTTCTGCTGCTAGTTCGGTGCTCTGTGGCATCGCACTTCACACGTGACCATCCCTGCTCTGTCTGCAAAGTAAGACCTCTTCTGGCTTAGGGAGGTTGTGGAATCAGAGCTCTAAAGAACAATTTAGGCGCTTGTCTGTAATGGTTTCAGACAGTATCTGCTGTCTGGGGAGGACTTGTGTGATCTCTTGTACACATATGCACTGCTGGGGATCATTCTCCCACACTCATGATTTACCTGAAGTCACTTTTTTTTTCTTTTAATTTTATATTGTAGTTTTATAAATCAAATTATGATGTGATTTCATATCAAATACTTTATGGAAGCCTAAGTATAAAATACTGATACCTGGCTGATTTCTGTCAGCAGAACAAGGATCTCATTTAAACAAATAACTACAAATAACTAATTTTGTGAGATTCATGTTAATCAAGTGGTATTTCAGCTATTCCATTATTATTAGGGTTACACTCAGGTTACAGTAGTTATCTCTTTCATCCTCATTGTTCTTGCAGTGTTGACCTGATAGAAGTTTTCTCCTAGGTTTTTAGAACCACTGTAGTAGTTTGTTTTATTGAAAAGCAGCATTAACTATCCAACTGTTTTAAAACTTATGCCTATCCAGGTAAGCTATGTTTAGAATTTAAAACAACTCACTGTAATACTGTCTCCTTTATATAGTTCTTAACTACTATAGGAACATAAAGTATTTCATCATCACCGTGATTCACAAATTTTGTGTGGTGGTTGCTTAAATATAAAATTGAAATATTTATTGAATAGTTTGCCTGTTTCAGATGACTGTTGGTAACTTGTTCTTTTATTAGTTGAATATGGCAAATATAGTTTTTAGGATTCAAGATGTTCATGAAGTGCTTAAATCTCTAAAACCTTTCTATAAACTTTTCTTTTTACAATTGTTTTGTGCCCTCTGTGTGTTGCAATGGACGTATTTGTAACCACATTCACTTCCCTTCTAACCTGACTATTTTTGTATTTTTTCCTTTTTTTTCTTTTTTTTTCCCTAATCAGTAATCTGTCTTTCATTTTTGGATTGTGACTCTTAGGTGTTTTGTAATATGTTCCCTGTTATCTTTTACAATTTTTTTTTTTTGAATAATTTCTTTCTGGAGTGACTAACTTCAGGTTTGTGAAATTGGTTTGTTCCAAATACTTTGTATTTTATTGATTTTCTTTGTTAGCTCCTGACACATGTGAGCATGTTGTCACCTAAACACTATTGAGATCTAGGATAAATTTCTTTGTAGCTGTCAAGTTGGTTGTAGAAGTTCCTCAAGCACGGTTTTCTGGTTTAAAAATTGCCTCCAATTTTTGCAATTTAGTAATTTGGAAATATCACTGTAGTGTAATGTTAAAATTCTATTAAAAATAAGAGATGCTTTCCATGCCCTTTCAGAATCACTATTTCTACAGTCACCTATTTTTCAGTTTATGCTGCTGCTTCTTAACTCTGCAGTGTCTGGATTTGTTTCACTTCTGCCCTTGGTAGAGGAAAATTTAGTTATGGACTACTGAAGTAAACTGAACATATACAGGTTGGTGGGGTTAGAAAGGAAATAACTGGATGTATTGAGGAAGCTGGCTGATGTTGTTGCAAGACTGCTTTCTATCATCCTTTGAAATTGGGTGGGATTTTTAATGATCGGAAAGACAGAATCTGCAGCCATCTTCAGAAAATACAGAAGGATCTGTGGGACCATAGGCCTGTCAGCTGCACCTCAGTCCCCAGGTTGATTATGAAGCAAGTCCTTACGGAAGCCATTTCCAGGCACATAGTACAAGTAGTGACTGGGAACACCTATTGTAGATTTATCAAGGGCAAATAGTGTTTTACCAACTTGACAGCTTTTCTCTCCCGAAATGACACTCTCTGTGAACAAGGAGAAGAGCAATGGATGTTGTTACCATTATGTTAGTAAGCCTTTCAACACAGTCTCCCATGGTATCCTTATAGTCAGATTGGAGAGATGTGGTCTGGATAGGTAGATCACAAGGTAGGTGGAAAGTTGACTGGGCCATTGGGCTCAACAGGTCAATAGTAAAAAGTCTAAGTGGCAGACAGGTACAAGTGGTGCTTCTTGCAGGTTGATGTTGTTTAACACCTTCGTTAGCGACCTGGACGGACAGAATGCATCTTCCCTGTGTTTGTCGATGAAACCAGGCTGGGGTCAGGGCTGCTGTTCAGAGGGACCTCGACAAGCAGGAGGAATGGGCCAACCGAGACCTTGGGAAACTCTGCACTGGGGCTGGGGTAGCCCTGTGCAATGGTGCAGTCTGAGGAGTGCCTGCCTGCCTAGGGATCAGCTCTGCAGAAAAGGAGGTGGGGGACACAATAGACAGCAAACTGAACATGTCAGCAGTGTGCCCTTGCAGTAGTGTAGGCTTCACTGCTTGCTGGCTGACCAAGAGCATAGCCAGCAGCTTGGGAGCTTCCCTTCTTTTGGGTGTTTCTGAAGCCACATGTGGTAAAGTTTCCAGTTCTGGGCCCTGGTAAAAACCAGAATATTGAGGAACTGAAGAGAAGGCCACTAAGATTATTAGGGGGCTGCAGTATATGACATGGAAGAAGAGACTGAGAGAAACAGGTTTATTCAGCCTAGAGGAAAAAAAGGTTAAGGGGAGTGAAATCTAATTGCAGTCTTCCACTATCTAAAGGAGGCTATAGGGAGATGGAACCAGACTCTTCTCAGAGGTGCACAGCGAAAGAACAAGAGGTCGCATGCTGCAGCAGAAGAAATTCCAATTAGATGTTTAAAAACAAACAAACAAGACCCCCATGAGTTTGGTTATGCATTGGAACAGGTTGCCTATACAGGTTGTGGAATCTCTGTTGTTGATTTTCAGAACTCAGATGGACAGCACCCTGAGCAACCTGCTCTAATTTGGAATTTAGCTCTTCTTTGAGCAGGAAGTTGGACTGAATGAGTTCCAGAGGTTCCTTACAACCTAAATTTGTTCTGTGATTCTGAAATCAGAACATGCTTCCCTACCTCCACCTACCCATACAAATGTGCTTTAAAATTGGTCTTAGCCAGACAACAGTTACCTCTAGTTTCACTGTTCCTTCACAGGGATTTGTAGGAATAGAAAATAGTTGTCTTTCCAAACTTGAACTACTGCATATAAAATACACAGAACTTAAGTTAAATGTTTCTTTCAATTAAAACTAAAATTAATTAGCGGAGAGATTATCATACTGCTGTTTCTGAAGCATGTGTGAGCAAGTGAAGAGGAACAGGGCATTCTGAATGACAGCTATTGATGTGGGAAAATTTCTGCAATTAGAAAAAAACATCTAGAATAAAATGAGATGATATGGCTTTCAGAAGGTTCTTCCATAGTTCACTGTTTATAGGTCTATGCAAACTTACAAGCTTGCAGTCACATGATTTCTCATAGAGAAGGGGGGAAGGAACCCTTGACAACTGGAGTGAGACCCTATTTTAGCCTCTTTCAGGCAATTATTGGCTAGAAGCATCCTGAAGACTGACTGATTACTCATTACTACCTCGATTTCTGTGTGTGCGTGCGTGTGTGTGTTCTGGATGGAGAGAGGCTGTGGATGCCCTAGGAGCCAGAATTAGGTGGTGTTCACAAATTTAGGACTGTGGTACTACAGTTGTATTTGGCCTTAAGGTTTTGCAAGTATGTACTGCTTTTATTTGATAACAAAAGCTTAAAATTCAGCTAGGTCATCTGGTAGCTATGCACCACAGAAGCATTTGTGAATGTGCACAGAGGAAGAGAGGAAATAATCGTAATACTAATTTGTTCCGTTTTCATGGTTAAGAGGACATTTCCATGATGCAACAAAGCCAGTCCTTTATTCTGAGGGCAGTGGAAATTGGAACCAAATTTCTTATGCACAAAGTGGGTCAACTTCTACCGCCCCACCCCCCACTCCCAATTTTTTACTTTGACTAGGAACTAATCTAGCTGTTGTGAGCAGGCAACAATTTGGGGACTGTCAGTTTATGCAGTTAGGAATGACAACACTCTAACCCATATTGGTAGGAGTGTAGGGCAAAAACTGGAAAAGACTCTGGACTGGAATGACCCTGAACAGAATCTAACAGAGTTTTTTAAGATTATTTGTATGTATACTATAAATCCAAGTAATTTGAAATAGAGGGGGAAAATATTTCCTAGGAGTCTCTAAAATTTTACTTTTTTCATATTTATCAAAGAATTACCAGGCAAATTTTTCTGGTGAATAACTGGAGAAAGATCCAGTGTCATAAGTACTTCCTATCTCTCTACCTGCTTTCAATTTAATTGACTTTTGCCAGCGATTCAGCTTCTTGTACAGTGGGTCCACTAGCATATTGCTGTTGGAAATTGCATGTGTTTGATTTAATATTTAGTCTATGTGTTGAGTATAAAGGAAAATGCTAAATAAATGTCGTCTTTAGAAATTATGTCACTATTAGTTAAGGATGTTGTCAAACAACGTCTCTTTCTATAAAGTGATTCAGCGCTGCTTTTATGGAAATGTATAACTGCTGCTATTATAACTATCAAAACTGTCAGTAACTGATTATTTTCACAAAGATAACAGGATGAAGAATTGCCTTGTGGTTGTTGTTCATAAATGATAAGCTTTAGAGGGCATCTAGAAACGTGCTGTATTCTTTATTGGTGGTATCTGGTGGCTTGTTTTATGCAGGAGGTCAAACTAAATAATTAGAGGTTGTTTTTTTTTTTTTTTTTTCCTGGACTTAGTCTTTGTAAGTACAATCTAATAGCAAGCAATTGACTTGTTAAGGCTGCTCCTTAACAAGTGTGGGACTGGACAAGCTACTTACTCTTTACATGTTGCTCTGTGTATAGAAAGGGGAAGAAATATTGTGGGGAGGGAAAGCAGAGAAAGCTTGAAGTGCTTTATGGAAGGAGCTATTGCCCTCTGTGTTATGCAAAGATGTGGGTTCGTGGACAACCTGCATTTGTGTAATTATCCCTTCCTTGTTACTGAGCAAAATCTCTGCACTGTATGGCAGTGCTGCACTGAACAACTGCTCTTTCCTCCTCTTCTTTTTACAGGGTGGATCACTTATACACATTTTTTGTTCAGTGGTCACCAGAAATATATGGGAAAGATGCCAAAGAGCAAGGTTTTGTTGTAGTAGAAAAGGAGGAGCTTGATATGATAGACAACTTCTTCAGTGAGCCAACTACTAAAAGCTGGGAGGTGAGTGCTTTTTGCCCTTATATCGAGTGTGTTGCATCAAGTGTGCATCCTCTGTTAAGAATCTGAGTGCTTGCTCTTCTGATGTTTTATATGGTGTTTATAATGCTTGCTGCCTTATACAGAAGTGTTTTCAAGGCTTGTAGCTGTCTCAAAACTGTACTCATTTACCTCTAGTATTCCTTTCTTCCCTCCCTAAAAAGGGCAGGCAAACAACTGGGAGCTTTCTGGTCTGCAACCAGCGTAAGTTATGTAAATATACTGGTTATGCGATGTTAGCCTTTTGGAAAACTATACATGTTGTCAGTGTTGTTAAATTCGTATCACATTTATATGTTACTACTAAAACTTAATGTATATATAAATATATATACACATAAACACCAACAGACTCCTGTGTGCTGGTTGAAATGGGTCTGTATGTGGTGTTGTGCCAGGCCCTTACTTCTCAGATGCATACAGCACTACTTTTAAAATACTAGTTGTTAAGATGGATATTTTAAATCATATATTACTTCAGCATTTTGGGGCTTTTGCAGTCTGTTTCAGCTACTTGTGTGTCTGTTATCTCTCTGTCTCTCATGCATAGAAAGCCTTGTTTCTAAGGAAAATAACCCAAGCCTGCATGCATGTGATTTTTTTTTTTTTAATTATATTTCTGGATTCTTAAGTACTTGCTGTACTGAAGATAAATAGACAAATTAAAAATAAATCCTCAAATGGAAAATAGCTTGATGGTGATTTTAAAACTGATCTGATTATTTGTCTTAAACATATTTGTTTTCAGAATTCTACTGTCAGTGTCTTAAGCATTTCTAGTTTTGAAATATGTTGTCTTGGTCAAAAGCTGAGAGTGGGGCTTGTCATTTGAAATGTAGCAACAACATCTCTAATCCTAAAAAGCTTTTATTTTTACAGTTTTGCAGTTTCTTCATGTTGGTGCTATGTGAACTGCAGAATGAAAAAAATGCCTTCATTTCTCATTTTGTGCAGAGCTGACTGCAGTCATATTTTACACTAGATTTCACTGTTCAGTTGTTATTTGCATGCTATTTTCTTAAACTTAAAATGAGGGAGGAGGGCCAGTGGTCTAAAGAACAGAGGTGAGAGAGATCCAGCCACACGGGGAACTTGTCTCTCATTGCTTTATTTAAATTTGTACTGGGAAAAGAAATAGCTGGAAATGTGTATAAAGGTGTCTCTCTCTCATATTTTATATTCAGGCTTTACAAATTTAAAGTAGGTCTTCAAGGAAATCTCTATTGAAAGGCCAAATTTGGGCATGATCACTGTGAAAGTTTCACTTTCTCTTCTGGGGAAATGGAAAGTGTGATTGTAGGGTTGCAGATAAACAAATTTATCAAAGTGAGTTGCAGACAGTAGCTGCCAATCTTGCTTGTGGGCAAGAGCTCTTGCCACTAGAGCAGGAGAAGTGTAGTAGATACTGCAGAAGAAACTGGTAGACAATGAAAGGGCAACAAATGCCTTTGAATATTCAAATTCTTTACTGTGCCAGACCTGACCAGGAACCTTGTGTGCAGGTATGTTGGACTGTTTCCCTATTTGAACAGCATATATCTGATATAGTGCTTCCTAGAAAAAAAGGAACTCTGCACTTAATTTTAATTTTAATAGAATATTTCTGCCCCAGGTAGCCTGCTTCTTCATTCCTTTAGATGATAATACTTAAAATTTTTTACAAGATTTCATAGCTCTGGTTTCTGTCATAACTGATTCTTTTCATTTGTTTTTGCTCTTGCATGTGTAGATATTTTACCTTGCAGATCCTTTTGCTGCAGTTTTTGAATCTGAAGTTGGCTCAAACATGTGCTTCAGTTATGATGAAAAGAGCTGCATTTATAAAGTTTAGACTGAACAGATATTCATGCAGTGAAGAAAATAAGTTAACTTTCTCCTTTTTAGGTGATGAATAAGGACTTGTTTACATTTGGAATCGATTTGCAATCTGTGACTTTTTTAATGGATTTTCTGTAGTTGTCTACATCTGTAAACTTAGTTTTATTTTGCTTCAGATAATTGTTGCTGATTGATTTACTATGGTACTTTTTTTTTCTTTTTCTTTCCTCCTGAGGAGCCTAGAGAATAGTCTTTGAAAGGAGAGTAGGCATTTCTGGTTCAAGCTGAAAAAGATGTTCATTCAATTAAAAAACTAAAATGATGATCTGAGAGAGGAGGAAGGAAGGTGAAATCACTCAGGAGATGGAAAAATAATAATGATAAAAGCAGAAAAACCATGTTCCTTTTAACAATTTTTTTTTAACAACCTTAATTTTGCAGTGTAAACTTTCCCTGCAATTGGCAATATGAAAATTTTTCTAACGCAGGATTCCCTCCTGTCTCAGAAGACCCTTGACTAGATCCCATTGAGCCTGGGCTAGATCCTGCTGGAGGGACAGGATGCAGCTGTGCAGCTGATACTGTATCACCAGCAGTAATATGTGTACTGCCTGGATTCACAGGGGCATATAACATTAATTCTGCAGTTTGGATTTTGCCTTGTGGTCCTGTCCTCTTTTCTTAACCTCCACTGTATGCATTTGAGCACTAGTGTCTGGCTCCCTGCTCAGGGCTGCTGCCCCAGGCACAGCTCTAGGTTTCTGCAGATGAACATGGGCTGGATGTATGTGACTGCAGCGCACATGTTGCTCTCATCCTTCTGGAGATGCTAGGTGTGACCAACATTATTAGGGCTTTGTCCTGTGCGTAGTGACCTCCTCATAACTCCAGGTCTTTATGAAAAGCTCTTTCTGTGCCTTGTGGTGGCTAAGTCCATGCCTGGAATCTGTCCAGTAACTTTGCTTTCTAGCCTGTGGAGCGGGTGTGTAGGACCTCCAGGCACTCCTTGGCAGTTGCCTGGACTGTTGACAGCTTCTGCAAGTTTGAGCAGTGATTATGAAGGTGTGGGCGAGTTATACAAAGCTTTTTCCATGTATGCCATGAAAATGTTTTAAAGCTGTATTTGTAGGAATGGATGTAGAAGCAGGGCAGAGTGCTCTGCAATGATGTTTTGAGGTTCCTGTTTCTAGATAAGACCCTTGTGGTAATATGTTCATGGAAGGAAGGTAGTTTAACGTTTTTCAGTTGTTTTGTAGCTAGGCCTCTTTGCTTCCCCTTTTCTTTCTCATCAGCCCCATCTCTGAGCTCTTGCTGTTACTTCCTGTTTGCCTTGGTGACATAGAGCCCAAGGTAAAATCCTGCTGCTGTAGGCCTTGCCTCATCTCTAATGTTGGTTTACCATAATACGGAGACTTGTGTCACTTGTTAAGAACCGATAGCTGAACTGAAGAATTAGCAGCTTTCCAGCTGTGCCATACTGTTCTCTCTGCCAACTTAGCAACTGAGCACACCAGCAACAACTTGGTGAGAGCCAACACATGCTGCCTCTTAAAAATGCAGGCTGCTGCCATGAGTAGTGAGAGGGTATTTTGCCCCTCTGCAGGGCAGCTGATCCCAGTTTTCACTGAGCTCTGAATGCTGGCAGCTTGGGAGCTCCTGTCTCAAGGGACATGACAGGAGATGTTTTGGCTCCTGTTTCCTGCTCTTAACTGCATGAGGTTCAGAATTTGGCCACTGATTTTGTTACCAGGTCATAGGCTGCAGACCCCTTCTATAGACAAGCGTTAAATGTATGGACTTGTGTTCTCACTGTTTTTAGCTTTGTTGGAAAAGGTAGTGTGTCTACTTGTAATTGCTGGAGAGAATTCTGTACTTTGTTTTATTATCATTTAAATTCAAACCTAAGTAGAAATATTTATATGGACTCGCCTTTTAAAATACTGTAATGTACTCTGCTTTATAAGATCTTAAAAAAAAAAAGTCTTCAAACAGCTGTTTAATCATTTTCAGCTGAGAATATATTCTATAAAGACCTTTACTTTTCTCAAAATGAGTACTTTAAAGAACTTACTAACGTAAACTGCATGCTCAAAATCTTACTCAGTAGCTTTCCTACATGATAAAACTTCCAAATACTTGCTCAAATTGATTTACATTTTTTAAGGGTTTTTTGGTATATTGCTTCTGTTTCAGTTTGTATATATAAAAATATGTCTGTGTTGGTAAAGAAAACCAGAAAAAAAGCTGCCATCTTAATAAAAACGGGAAGTGAAATTTTAAAGTTGTTCATACTCTTATGCATTAGCAGCTGAGCAAATGATTAATATACTCAGCTAGCTGCATGAAGGAAAATGAGGAAGCATTTGTCTCCTTCCTGTATAAGCTACCACAAGACATCTAGTTAAGATGTGTAGTGTGTCTTCAAAGAAGACCCGAGTCTTCTGACTCGGGACAATTATGTCTGGGACCAATCACCTCATGTTGCCTCGTTACCTCAATATTTATTAATCCCAAAGGACTTAACAGCTGTCAGAAGTCACTATGATGTGAAGAAATTCTGACCACACTGCCCATGCTATCTCAAAGACACCTTGCCATTTGAAAATTTAACCATATTCAGTTCAGGCTGCCTGTGCTTGGTATTTCCATTCCATACAGTGTTTTTGTTTCATGCAGTATGATGGCTAATGAGTACGTTGTTTTAAATTAATTTGCTTCAGTAGAGGATTGACAGAATGAGAGCTATGCTTTAGGTTGGTCTCTTGTTTTCTTGCCTCAGATTATTACTGTAGAAGAAGCAAAAAGACGAAAGAGCGTTTGCAGTTACTATGAAGATGATGATGATGATACTTTACCTGTCCTAAAGCACCCCAGTGCTCTCCTGGAGAATATGCACATAGAGCAGGTATGGCTAGAAAAACCTCAAGTTTCCTTATTTGCTCTTGCGCTGTCTGAGCCGAGTATGGAACAGTCTGCCTTCTGGAGGTGATACTGATGCTTTTTCACAGCTTGGAAAATGCTTAGTTTGTTGGACTGTCTTTGTGCAAGGTCCTGTTTATTTTAACACTTGCTTATTTGAAAAAACTTACTTTTATTTTTGCAACTCTGGAGAGTTTGAGTAGTGATATTGAGAACTGTCATCTTTTTCAGTGCTGGGAGAAGGGGTGCCAGTTTCAAGATCTTTTACAGACCGCATGAATGCAATCGATAGGGCTCAGGGTACAAGGCCATGCGCAGATGGCAGAGGTGTTGAGCTGCAGGCATCAGCTGCTACCCTAACTGCCATTTTTTGGCTCAGAAGCCGCTGCAGAAAGGGAATAGTCTGTAGGTCACCACCTGTGGCCTATTGAATGTGTTTAACTGCCCATTTATTGCCTAGCTTGCCCGGCGCTTGCCAGCAAGAGTGCAGGGATATCCATGGCGGCTTGCATACAGCACACTGGAGCACGGAACTAGCCTGAAGACTCTGTACCGTAAATCAGCGTCTCTTGACAGTCCAGTTCTCCTTGTCATCAAGGATATGGACAACCAAGTAAGGAGCGCTCATTTTGCGGGGGGTTGGACTGAAAGGGCACCATTAAAAAACAGTGAGTGTTCTGAAGTGATAATCATGCTGTGAAGTGACGTCACACAATAATGCCAAAATGACACTTGTATTTTATTCTGTGCTCTTTACTGCTTAAACTAAACTTACAGGCAGAAAAGTATATGAGAACTAATAGAATTAGAACTCCCACAGTTTCATAATAGCAATGAATGCTCCTTTTAATAGTGTCCATGAAAATATCTTCCTCGTGTAAATCAGTTATGCTGTTACAAATAATGCTTCTTTGGAGGTGTAGTACTCTAGTAGCTTCTGGAGTCCTCATTCCTATTGTCATGTGGCTTTTAAACTTAAAGGATACAAAAGACTTGCAGGAACACTTGATAATCTGATATACTTCATTTGTTAGTTCTCTTAGTATGATACACCAGCACAATTATTCTTCAGAAAGTATTTTGAAAGTTTTTTTTTTCCTTTTAAATTTTGCACTGTCCTCAGAAATAGTTTAATCATTTTATTCTGACAGATATTTGGAGCATATGCTACACATCCATTCAGGTTTAGTGACCATTACTATGGCACAGGTGAAACATTCCTCTACACATTCAGTCCAAACTTCAAGGTAAGTGGTGCTGTCTTTCTCAAATGAGATTTTTGGTTCCATTTCTGAAATATTTATGAGAAAAAAAATACAAAGACTGCATATTTAAGTTCAGAAGGTGTGTCAATTATTGATGAATGCAGTTAATCCCTCATTGCTGCAGTGCAATTTTTGCTTTAAGCAAAAAGGTTTTAATTATTTGACCTGCTTAGAAGGTAGTCTGTGAGGGTGCAGAGAAGATTTTAAGCTGAATGAGGGGGGAAGGCAAGAGGAGTAATGAGTGGACTGTCAAAGATTTATCTTGGAAAGTAGTGATCGATATCAGAAGTACAGTACAACTTCACACGTGCTTAGGATCACAGTGACAACACAGCAGAGATAAGAGTGCCACTGAAATACCCCTTAATGTCAATAGCTTGTGTCTTTTTCAGTATTGAATACATTGATCCTTTTTTTTAACAGAATAGCTATTGATTTGAAGATGCAAGTAAAATTTAGAAAATGATTAGAAAGATTGTTCATAACTTTAGATTTGTATTGTTTTTTTACTATTACCTCTTCTTCTTTCCCTATCAAGAAAAAAAAAAAAGAAAACCTCACCAAAAATATCCCCTAAGGAGGTATTAGTACTTACTACTTTTAGAGTACTAGAATCCTCACAATCAAATTATATATATACACACATGCACACATTTTTCTCCCCCCTCAGGTATTTAAATGGAGTGGCGAGAACACCTACTTCATCAATGGAGACATGAGCTCTCTGGAACTTGGAGGTGGAGGGTGAGCAAGTGTTTGGTTTTGAAATCATGTAGCTGACTCCCTCCCTTCCCGCCCCCCCCCCCCTTTTTTTAATGAGAATGGGGACAATGGTAGTTCCAAGAAAAACTGATCAGAAAAAATGGCTGTACTTTTTCAGTAAACTGTTTATGATGGATACCTCAGCAATCCAATTACTGTTACAGACCCATAGCAATTTCTATTGCCTAAAGAGAGTAACTGATGTTGGGCAAGGTCTCTCTCTCTTTCTTTTTCTTTTTCTTTTTTTTTTTTTTAAGTGGAAAAAGCAGATGTTTTGAGTGGATACATGTGTTATTGTTTAAGAAGTTTGCAACTGGGAGATAATGTCTAATGACAGTTTTGCCATCAACTTCTAAGGTTTCCCCCATGGTCTTTACTGAACTGTCATTATGCTGTTGTTACACAGAACAATGATACAGACAGTGCTTAATCAGGTCCTAAATTTCAAAGGACAGTGGTCTGAAATCAAGGGCTAAGTCTATAGTACTAAATAAAGGTGACCAAAGACTGTACCATTGACGTCTGAGCATGGTTTGCATCAGGTTTGCATACTGAATAAACATGCCTTCCCCCTAAACAGAAGGGGCCATAGCTATAGCCAAACTGCCAGGGAAGGGTCCCCAACATCTCAGGTCCTTGAGCCATGCCCAGCAGTGTCTGAGAGACTGCTAGCTGGCAGCAGCCAAATCTGACTTTGCTAACAACCGAATGGTACAGGCACACACTCAAGCCTGTGTTGTTTCATTTACTGGTATAAATAAAAGCAAGGAGACCACCTTGTAAGTGCTTTGCCTTCATGTTCAGTCTAAGTTGTTCTCAGAATTATCTAAATCTTTCTGCATTGCTTTTCTGGTTGTTTCTAAAGCTTCCAGTATTTTTGTTCTGTTTAACAGAATGCTTGCTCCAAGTGGTTTTGGTTGGGGGAGAGGGGAGAGGTTTTAGTTTGGAAAGTCTAACAAAGAATGTACACTGACTAGTTATACTGTTAGCCTGAGTAATTAGAAAGAATGGACATGGATGTAGATTTAACTGTTGAATATAAACTTGAAATTTGATGTGTATTTCCTTTTTAGTGGCCGGTTTGGCTTATGGTTAGATGCAGATTTGTATCATGGGCGAAGCAACTCCTGCAGCACCTTCAATAATGACATCTTATCTAAGAAGGAAGATTTC
Organism: Apteryx mantelli; assembly: GCF_036417845.1. Lineage (NCBI taxonomy): Eukaryota > Metazoa > Chordata > Aves > Apterygiformes > Apterygidae > Apteryx > Apteryx mantelli. The sequence continues at coordinate 79,724,237 of NC_089980.1, read as the reverse complement.
ATAATACAAGACGTAGAAGTATGGACATTTGAATGAAATACTGACTGCCTTAAGGACTGGATCCATTAGGCACTTAAAAGCTTAAAGAGAAGGTGCAGGCTGCCTCACAATGTTACACGCTTTTTTCTCAAATTGTACCAGAGTATGACTACGCAAAAAAAAAAACCAACAACAAAACAAAACAAAAGAAAATCTGATTTTGAGAGGCAGTAAGAGACAGAACAATAAGATATCAGTTTGAGGTGTTTTTTACTTCCTCCTCTAACATGTCTCCATCAAAGATATGATGCTTATGAAAACATTCACGGTGTATGAGTCGAAAACTTTTCCTGTAACTGTGAAAAGATACTGTGGGAAAACTATAACTATCTAGTACATTCCATATGTATTTATGTTCAACATATAAATGCTAACCAAAAATAAAAGGTTACGTTACCAAAATCTACAGCATACTATTTGCCATGGAAAAAAAAATCTGAAGGTGTACAAAGCACTTAAGGGAACATGTTTATAAGATCTTTTTATTTATTGTTATTGTATAGCAGACTTTTTTTTTAATGTCTTGGCTATGAGTTTTTTCTTGTAGTGTTTCAAATCTCAATTTGATAAACAATTGCTATTCAGGTAGGTTTCTTATTCATTGGCATTTTTTCTGAATCGATTTATTTGATTTCTGAAGTTAATTTTTATATTTTTATTTTGTAAATGAGATTTGGCTTTCACTTTACCCTAATTAGAGGGTTTGTTTTCTGGCAGAAACACCTGAGTGCATAATTCTGGTTTTCTTTGAGATGAGGGAAAAGGTGGTTAGTGGTTCTTATTAACTCTGCTGCCACAATCCTGTTAATAGATTATTTTGGCAGCGTATGGAGACACTGGGCAAACTGCCAGCTGGTATAGACTGTATCAGCTCTGTTGCAGTCAACAGAATTGGGACAGCATGCTCTGAGCATCTGTCCTGGTGTTATTCAACTGTTTACTAAAGACATTTCTAAGGGAAGATTAGTTTTCTGTATCACCACCATGTGATTCAAAATAAAGCACCCATTGTGCTTTTATGAGCGCTTCTTTACAAATTGAAGAATAACTGTTTTGTTAAGGAGAAAATATAATCTTGAGATACAGAGAAGAATGTTATTTCCCTAACAGGCCAAGTCATGTTAGTGTAATACCTGCTTTTGTAGTAATTAATATATGATTTCCTTCCTGAAAAAGACTTGAAGCAACAGGCTGCTTTAGGATTTGACAGGCGACTAAATATTTTTGTTTTTCATGAAATACTTGTCACTTTTCCCCTCCCCCCCTCAACACTAAAAAGACTCTTATAAAGCTAGGCTGAACTCTAAATAAGTCAGTGCTATGAAATTTTCAGTAAACAGGGAAAATGTAACAGAGAACTGTTTTCTAAAGAATTCTGCTTTGCAATTAAGCTATAGTTTAAACAAAAGTTTAAACAATCCAAAGCCTGCCAAGACAGACTTTCTGGCGACACTAGGATGCTGTCCTGCCCTTAAAACCAAAAGTATCATTGTCCTGAAAAAGGCAGGTTTTAGAAATGGTAATTTGCTTCCATGCATTAAACAGTACAGTCTAAATTTGGAATATTAATAATTGAGTAATACAACTCAATTTAGTTACTGCTTTTCCCCTTTTTAATATATTCAAAAAAGTAAACAAGACAAGCAGTTTTCTTTCAAAAACATTAACAAATCTTAATCCTGCATAGAAATTTCACAGTCTAAAAAACAATGCTATACAGTAAGTCTGTATCATACTGCATGTAAGCTTTTCACACTTTTCTTCCAGGTGGTCTAATACAGCCATGAATACAATTCTTATTGGTAATGCTGTAAAATAGTTTGGAAGTTGCTAATAGCATAATGCTTTGAAGATACCAGGTATATCTAATACCGTTTGCTGGTGGCAGACCACTTACTAGTTTAAAAAAAAAAAAAAAGCTCAACATTTTACATACATTTCACTATTGTTACCTACAACTTACTCCATTATATTACACTTGTCAGAGGATATCTAAACGCTGTGTTCTATATTCAAAACAGTGTTGTTCAATCAAAATTCTGTGACCCTTGAAACTATGAATATTGAATATATGTAATGCAGTGCTATCACAATATTTTCAATAAAGGAATTTATGCATTCAGAAACTCGTTATAGATGTTTTCTCCTTTATTCAGACTTCAGTACATTTTAAAGATGAAAGGATACGGCTTAAGTTACAGATTATGCAGACAGAAATACCTAAGTCTCCTCAGAAAGAAAATTTCAACAATTTCCTCTTCTGGAAAAATGGTCTTTTTTTTTTTTTTTTTTTTAATGGCATGGCATCTCCTAGGATAGGGCTGTATTTGTGTGTTCACTCAAAGACAGACTGTGCTAAAGGGCTAATAAGAAATACCAGTTATCCTGTTCTAGATGAACAGCTGATCAGTAGTTCTCATCAAATTGTTATTGCTTGCTTCTATCACCTGTAGAGAATTACATGTATTTCTTCTTTTTTTGACCAACCTGTTCCTAAAAGTCAAAGGTCTCTGTACATGTTTTCTTGTGTGTGTCCTTTTTATATTGCTAAGCTGTTCATGTATTGTTCTTTTTGTTGAAGCAAGACTAAGCATCCAATTTAAAAAAAAAATTCGGCCTTAGTTTTATTCATTTATTGTGCGCAGAGGTGGAATTAAGAAGAAACAAACTCTGATTATATAGTAAAGAAATACTAAAAATTTCAGAATGAGTATGCTATTTATCACTGTTACTTGGAATGTAATGGTGGTAAGAATTTTTATAAAAATGCAAACTAAGAATAATTATGGTCACTAGTAATTTTCCTCTCAGAGGTGGAACTATTTTAGAATAGTACATCAAACGTGTACTTTGGTGGTACTCAGATGAAGATTTTTGATTCTGGACTCTGTAGAAGGCTTATTAACAATAAGGCTGGTAAACACCCAGTAAAGCACTAATGTTTGATTTGATGCTGGTTTCAGTGCCATTTTTGCACTGGACATTTTGTATGATGCCAGCTTTAGAGCAAAGTAGAAGCCAGTTACTGTCAGAATAATCTTCATATGTAAACTTTAAGATTTCACTTGCCTGTTCCTAGCTGAGAAAAGGAGTAGGTTAGCTCATTTCAAAAGGACTGCATTACATTCCACAAATCAGTAATTGCTGACAAATGAGCTTTTTCAGGTAGAATAGCTAACCACATCTTATTTGTACTGAATGTAACTTGTTTGTTCTGAAATATAAATACATTTTCCAAAAACCTGTAGAGGCTTCTCCTGCGCTAAACTTTGTAACTGGTATCTCTTTAAATACTATGGTGTAATATATTTAGGACTACTACTTGATGCCATTTCAGTTGCAGGAAGAATCAAACCACTAAAATTCTGTGATCAGTGGTTCTGCAGCTGTGCAACTACTTTTAATGAAAAGCGTGAGTGATTTAAAATACAAATTATTAAGACAACACTTTTAGATATAGAAAGCTACTACCACTGAGGAATACAGTCTTTTAACTTTGGAAATAGTTTATTTGAATTGGCTCAGAAAGCATTCACTCAAAGTATTCCCAGTTGGTATCTTTTTATTGAAAAGTTACGGTGAACAGAGTTCATGTACTTTATTGATGCTTCACTGCTGTAATTCAGTGTGAGGCTAGAAGTTTGCTTGAAAGCTTCAAACAAAGGAATTAAGGTAATTCTGAACAAGTGAAATACTTAAGTGTCAGAGGCAAATTTGTATTAAGAATACACATCACCTGCAACTTGAGCTGTATAAAACTTCAAAAACGTTATTGCTTTCATAATTCATTTGAAACAGCTTTGATACATCTTAAATAACCTGAATTTGTCACCATTCTCTGACCTGTCGATCTTCTGCGCGGATGTACAGCTCTCAAAAGGAAAGAGTGCATACAGAATGGATAGGGGGGAAAAAAAGCCTTAATAGTATGCATCTTTATTGTAAAACACGATGTTTTGCTTTGTGCTTACCTTAAATGAAAACCCCACTCAAGCTGCAGAACTGCTCCTAGCTTATGCAGGTGTTAAGTTGAAGGACAGGGGAGTTTGCAAGGATCTAGCTTACAAAACACGCAGCAGCTCCATCCTCCGTGTGTCTGGCGTGCGGCTGACACGGGCCGAGGGTGCAGGCGGCTGGTCCCCGCAGGGAGGGGAAGGGGGCTGCTTACCTGTGTCACCGCCCTGGCGGTGCCCGCTGCGCTATGAGCAGGCTCCTGAGCCGCTTGGGAGGGGCCGCCGGCGGCATCTCGCCGCGGGGCTCCGGCAGGGCCGACCCGGCGTCGGGCGGCGCCCCCCCGCGGCAGCCGGCACCCCGGCGGCCTGGTTCCCGCCCCGCCCCGCCCCGCCCCGCCCCGCCCCGGAGGCGGCTCGCCCGGGCTCTCCGCTCCACCCCCAGCGCCGGAGCTCGCACCCGAGCGGCGCGGGGGGCTGGGGACTGGCCCAGCCCCGCGGGGACGCCGCGTGCTGCGGCCTTTGGGGCGGCCGTTGGGGCGCCCTGCGAGCGCGCGCGGCGGGGCCCGCCAGGGGGCGCGCGCGGGCCCGCTGCCGTTGGGCGGTGACCGCAGGCGGCCGTTGCCGGCCTGGCGGCGCGCGGCGCGGGCGCGGAGGC